>NW_023998416.1:31322953-31714251 GCF_014805625.2 Glossina fuscipes | reverse complement strand
ACAAAACAGAAAAAAAATTTGTTGAACAATTTTGGCAATAAATAAACTTATTTCAAATTCCATCGCGCAGCTAACAAAGAACAGAAAATATCCAAGACACAAAACAAAAATGTACTTTTGAACTTGAGCCAACATTATCCTGCTTTGACATAATGAAAACATGGATTTTCGGTTTAGTGATAGAGGTTTACTTTTTTTGATGAGTTGGTGAAATAATCTCAATGTTTACATACAATGGTGTTTTGGCACTTTATTAGGTCTCTTCACAATAAATATGCAAAATATGAAATGAGTATCTACAACAAATGCCACATGTTGGGAGTCTCGCTTTGGCATTGCGTTTGTAACATCCACACGCCAAGAATCTAATCAACGAAAAATTTAAAATCCATTTCGAAGAAACGATTATTCGTTTTCGCCTTTTGTTTACTGAAAACCTTGGGGTAGAAAGTCGAAATTTGTATTGCGGGATATGTCCTCCTATTAAATTTGGAAGTGATTTTGATTGGGCAGCAAGTTTAAGTACAATTCCTAACACAGTTTTCTTTTTCGTTTTGGCATGTCGCATATTCGCGTAACACAGTGACGGTCAGAAAGAAATGAAGAAAGGAAACGAAGCAGGGGGGCGACCGCCGCCTAAGGTTTGTGTTTACTTCAATCGGTATATGTTATTAATTATGCTTTTACTGATTGAGATAGCGCACGCTACATAGTTTCGTTCAAAGGGAACTGTACTGCGTTCAGATTTGTACAGGCGAACACCGCCCACGTAATCGCGTTTCGGGTACTCTTGCGGATACAGAGCTACAAATAATCTTAACTTTGATTTAAAAACAAAGTAAAAAATATTTAAAAATTTTTATTGAAACGCAAAGACCTTTAAATATTTGCACTATTTTTCTTTTTAACAATTCCGATGACCTTGTACTGTAGTTACTTCTACTAAGGATTGACTATCCATGAAAGATGGTTTTCTTACAATATTGAAAGTCTTCTTAGACTTCTTTTTATGGCATCGTCGGCAGCACTAAAAGTATGGTGGTAAGCTGATCGGGATCGTTTTGCAATCTAATTAGGGGTAGAGGGTTTTAGGCAACGTCCACGTTACACTTTTCCGAAAATATCTTCATGCGGTAGTAAATTATTGACAAAATCGAGGCAAGCCACTTTGGTTCCCTAACCGATAGAAAAATATGCGCTGTAACATCAACCAAAGCGAAATTTATGCACTTTTCTGAACTGATTGATGCCTACGTAGTTCTATTCCTCATGCGAACTAACACACCCTAGATACGCCATAAACTATACGTAGTACTAGTCAGCATAGAGTTCTAAATCAATTTAATCTTACTTTTAATTATTAATCTTATTGTTTACCTATAGTTATCTTAAGGAGCATGTTTCTATAATTTGAACTCTTACGGTTGCAACAATCGATGTAGAATCATACACTTGTAGTTGGTACTCGTACATCAAGTTCGGCAGTAACCGTGCCGCATTTACTTGCATAAGGGAACACCGAGTATCAGTAGCACTTCGTGCACTTTTGGTTGATACTCACATATCAAATTTCGCATGGAAAGCAACTGGATCCGTAAGGGGATACTAAGTGCAATCAATAGCGCTATATGAGATATTTGCTTAAGAGCATTTTGAATATTCCTATGGAAAAATGTTTGCTCTTCATCTGGAAACGAGTAGAATTTGTAGTTTTTAACAAGGCACCTAAAAAGTTGGTGTAAGAATATTTGTTTCAAGTAATCGCTTGACCCGCCCGTATTTAACGTAATACTTTGCAATTGGATTTCTTTGGTTGAGTGTCAAATATTCGCCCTAAACGTTATTTGTAAGTTTTCCATTGTCTGCCTTTTCTTGCTAGAAATGAACTGCGATGCTATCCAATGTTGTCATGTAATTCATTGGTAATGTTTACATAACTAAAAACTGATATGTGTAGCTATGATAAAAAGCATAAATAAATTTTTACACCATTCGTGAGAGAAGGTTGTGTTCAAAATAACATAAAGTTACGTGGAAACTTGAACATGGCCTTGATCTAAATTTTAAATATTTGTTCTTCAGAGGGAATTTGTTTAAAACTATTGATAAATAAATTAGATATAATTTACTGAATCCATCCATCCAAAGATCTCTGAAACTTATTTGTACATGGAGGAAAATAAATAAACCCAAGAATTTTACAAAAATATGTATAGGATTTATTATTCAATAGCAAAATTTATTGCGCAATGGAAAATAAGCGATTTCTCTCTAGAAATAGAAAGGAAGAGAGAAAGTGTGAAGCAACAGTTTTCCGTTAGCTAAGGCGTCCTTCGTTAAATCCACCTCTATCTAACATGCACCAGATCCCTATACATTATGGCGATTATTTTCTTAGCTTCATTCCCGTATCGCTATTCGTTCATCACCGATGGAGAATACTTGTGCATAACGCCAATGCACAATTATTATTATAGGTTCTGTCCATACTTGCATGTGCTTCACAATTTATTCTTACCGCTATCTTTCAGAGAAGCAAAAAAAAAAAAAACAAATATGAAAATGAAACTTTTACTCTTCATGATAAATATACACACACATATATGTATACATATATATATATTTATATATACATTATAATTTAAAAAAGAGTTAGAGCAGCATTCTGACAACACATCTGCATTATGTTCTATTCAATATATCAAAGTTACACTTGTGTCTCACAGTTCGATAATTTCTAATGTGCGCAGAAGGGCTTTTTTTTTTTTTTTGCTTTTGATTTCAGAGAATTCTATTTGTTTTGTATGAACAATGCTTAGAAGGATGTCATTTTAATATCCGTGAATGTGGAAATGAGAGGAAGGAAACATACGCAGCCAATACAACGACAATTTGGAAAATATGAAAGCCTTTGAAATGAATTTGAAAAGAGTCTTATGACTCTTGAACGATTGCAATGCCAGAATATGGCTGTAACTCTAATTTCGTTTGCATTTCATGGATGGATTTTCGCTTGAGCGGAAAATTTTTCAAAACATCCATAAAATATTACTTGGAAGTGGTTGCTTTGTAAGACCTAACTGATGTGTTCCATTTTCCCGAAATTTCAGAAATAGATGAAGCAGATAACGACGTTTAAATGATGATGTTGACGATGTTCAATGTATATCAGAGTTTAAAGAGAGGGACGTTATTCGCGGTACTGGGTTTTTCTGTGTTTTTAACTGCACTAAACTGAAGGTGAAGCAAAGGAAATGCTTAAGTTAAGCTTGAATAAAAATGAAATAACTTACGAGACCGTTAGAAAATGGTTCGCGAGATTTCGTGTAAAAAATTCTTATGCTGCTACCCGTCTTCTGCGAAAGCGATCCAGGAAAAGACTTTCAACTTGGGCTGTGAAGTTTTACGCACCTCAAGGCATTTTTCAAACCTGGGCCCTTCCAATTAGCACCTATTCAGATCGAGACAGTCATATTTATCAGGTCAGGTGCTAACAAAAGTTGAAGATATGCGAAATGGGTCGATTTTGCTTCCAAACTCGTAAGTTTCTCCTGCGGGAGCATGCATAAGGTGGCCAAAAAAATGGCGAGAGCTCGTAGATAGTCGCGGTGCGTATTTCAATTATTAAGCTGCGTAACAAATGCATTTTAAATAAAGTTAGACCTATTTACGCAGCCACTATAAAAATTTTGAATTTGCTTATAAACCTGACCGTTTGTCAGAGACATGCAGTTGTCCGTTCGCAAGTCATAAGAAAGCGACAACTTAAATTTTGTACATAGCGCTTCATCTCATGTTTCAGAAACAAGAATGAAAAGAGGAGCAGAAGCTCCATTTGGGTATTGAGTTGGAGTGAGAAAGCCAACTTAAATAATGAACAATTTACAAATGATAGCAGATATCCTAACTTAAGTGTCGAATTAAGTTGTGTTCGCTGATATCATCTAAGAAAAGCAAAAACCCGCTATTATCCTGTAAACATAGACGGCGGTAATCGTTGCACAATTCAATGTCTGACAAATTGTGACAAAAAGCATTTATCTTGCGCGATTTTTATCAGCTTCCTTTGAAGGCGTTGGACAAAGCAATTTTCTTCTTTTTTTTTTGCTTGTGATAGGTTGGTGTGTGTAGATAAATTCGGTCCTTTGTTTCACTTGTACTCATACTTGTTGTCACGGTTTTGATTACCAGCTTACTGAGATTTCCTTTGCCTTTTTGCTCGGTTGCATTTGCGGTTGTCGTATGCAAACATATACGAGATGGCAATCTATTCTGCAGCATTTTTTCTTTTTTCCCTTCTTTTTTTCTTTTTGTTTTTCTGTATCAATCGATTGATAGCAAAAGGCAGAGAATGTGTCGCTATGAGTGGTGGTTGCAACAAGAGAACATCGTGAATATGCAATAAATTATCCGTGTACGGATAACTAAGTAGTAATGGAAGGATTATGTTCCCATGGACTCACACAACTAATGAATGTTTCATTAAAAGAAAAGCGTTAATTAATTAATTTATAAAATTAAGATTACGAAGGAATTAACTTATATCTAATCATCTCTTCCTTTGTGTCAGTTGTGTGAGTTGAATTTTAAAAATGTTTTTTTGAGAAAAACTTAACTTAATTAATTACAACATTGCTGTGTATGCATACGTATGCATTATGTATTCTAATAAATTGCATGCAATGCATATAAGTTTGATAACAAGATGCAGAAGCAATAATATGGCTTGCAACAAAAGTGAACTAATGACTTTGATATTGTGATAGCAATTGCTAAGCTATTGTTTACTAAAGGACACTCTGAATCTTGGTATTATTGTACGCTTACTTTTCTCCATGCATGCTCTAGTACCTATGCTCACATAAATTTAAATACACCTACTGTATGCATTTTTTATTTTCAAACAATCAACCAGCAACCGAACCAACAAGTTGTACAGTTCTTGTACGCTCTTCTTGCATGCCATGCTTACAATTCATTCATCCATTCACGAGAATACACTTGACATGGAAGAATACTTTTCCTTCTCTTTTTCCTTCTTTTTTCGCTTTTATTATTATTGTAATTTCTGTTAGCGGCGTTGTTATTGTATGCTTTAATAATAAAATATGCATATATAGATATAGTTGTTCTGTACATACGGAAGAGAAAGGTTATCCATAAAGCACACACACTCATATATATATATATATATATATGTATATATATGTATATATATTTATGTATGTACAATTACATCGAATAGCTTCGATGCGGAAACAAGCATAAGATTTTATCAGTACTTTTACGATTATATATATTATTTTTGCATTACTTAACAGAATCACACTCAGCTCAGGAAATACCAAAGAATTACAATAATAAATAACGAAAAGTGATATAATGAAATGTTGCATAGTCGGAAAAGTCAGAACAACGTTTTTTTTTTTTTTTTACAAAATTTGAACATTGTTCATATTAGAAGTACAAATTAGTTCGGTTCGGTTCGGTAATTGCTACTGAAAGGTCGAGAGTAAAGCTTTGATTCCTTGCGCGGATATGATGGATATGATCTTGCATTTCGAACTTAACATATTCTATCCGCCTCGCTGTTATCAGCAGATATTATTTCTTCCGATTGACACCGATTTCAACAGTTACTTATTGCTCGAACGGTGTTTTGATTCTTATGAAGATGCCCAAGCATGAATTCTTTTAGGGATATCTTTAAAAGTCTAGATTTTTCGAAGCGAAATTTGAAAATTGCTTGAAAGAGGCGGAATATTCGTAGCTAGCGACGGTCAGTAATCTAAATAAAACACATTGGAGCAATTTCCCTGAAGAAGGCGCTAAAGTTATAAAAAAAGAACCCTCAAAACTTATTGGTACATACAATATTTTATTTAGCCCATTGGCTTATTATTATTGTGAAGCAGTTTGGAAGTAAATCCAATGTGGTCCAATAAAGTCTGCGTACGGTACCAAAAATTGAGGTTTCTCTTATTAAAAACTTCATCTATGGGCTAAGGGTCAAAAAACATATTTCTTAAGAAACGAGATTTGTTTTGACTCACGATTTATTCCAGTTGTTTTTGCTATTTCTCTGTTTGCTATTTTGAGAGATTGTCCCATTTTTTTGCATATTCCGTGACTTCTTAAGGAAAAGAAAGATTAAAGGACATTTTCTGCTTATAACTTTATCTAAAGTCAAAAAGATATCTTGATGTGTTATTTAATATAAGTTTTTGCTTTTTGAGAAATGTATATGTGTATCCTCAACCCATAAATGCGATTTTCAATAAGAGAAACCTCCTTTTTCACTACTGCATGTAGACTTTATTGGGCTACTGTATATATGAAAAAAAGCAAAATATATATTATTGTCGAGTAAAATTTCAGCGATTTCGTAAACATGGGAGTTGGCAAAAAAAAAAGAAGATATTCGTCAGCCAAGTTCATTTTGAACCAAACCTCCGCAGAGTATTCAGTTTTATGAAAATATATTGAAAATTGCCGCCTCACCTAATGACGAAGCAGTCAAGAAGACAACAGAATGAACAGACTTAAGTTATTTCAAAAATTAATTTAGTAAAGAATATAACAAAATTAGCTAGAAATTGTACATAGTGAGCACACAAATTACTTATACGGGTATTTCAATTTTCTTCTAATTCGCTAATAGTCGGAAGGTAAACAAGCAACAAAATTTTATTCGTTCGGGACCAAATCTTTTATACCCATTACCGTTTACTTCAAGAAAAGGTAAAAGAATATATGGAGTGAGCGCTGCTGATTTCTTCTATTTGCAAAATAAAAGTTTTTGTCGGAGCGGCATGTAACGTAGTAGGCGTGTGCTTTGAAAAATTTAGATCAATTTAAAATTCTCTATAACTAGCCAGAAGCTGAGAATCGCGTCGGAACATGCTTCTTTTTTTTCTTATCGTTAACGAATTTGAAATACGGAACATGTATATATGTGCATATGTTTTTTTTTGGTTTTTACTTACTGCTGCTGATATTATCTTATGTTATTATAATAAATAAATTTCTTAAAATTAGCTAAACTTTTTGATTTTAATCCTTAAGGACATCTCCATACGCTTCCTTTCAGCTGTTAACGCCTGAAGTGAAAATGATTTCTATGTTGCGAGTTTGCATTGGTTTCGCTGAGAACATTTTAGTAAGATTGAGGATCGATTGTTATGACTGCATAGTGATCGTTAAATATACTGTGCACAACTAGTGTTAGTTTTCGCTGATTGTAAGTTACGAAGGAATTCGACAAAATACATCGTCATTTAGAACTTTACAAAACAGGATAAGAACATAAGACAGAAGCCACTAAATAATCCGTCACTTTTTAGAACGAAATTGAAAGGCGATTACAGTTATAACTGGTGTAGACCGACTTTTGTTGGCCTGTTTTTTTGTTATTTGCTACGAACTCTTTCTCTTATTTGATGCGCTTTTATCTTAGAAGAAAAACTTGGTGGAAACAGTTAGAATGATTACAGAGGATAGAGTAAGCAATGCATTGTGAAAGTACATGGCCGTTGATACAATGAAGCTTTGCTTTCTTTTTCGGCCATGGAATAAATGCTGAGCTCTATGCTTGAAACAAAGTCGTATGACTTTATATGTATTCTTATAAAGAAAGCAAAAGGGAATGGTAGAAGAAATAAAAATAATTTTTTTTTTTACTTGAAAGCTATTTATCTAATTTAATATTGCATTATTTTACTTTCTCTTTATGTTACATTATGTTTACTCGTCTTCACACTAACATATATACCAAAAAAGAATGTCTTTGGCTTTATTAATTGTATTTTGTTTCAAAGAAACTTTTCGCTTTATTAAAACTATGCTAACAAGGAACACAGAGTTGCTGCACTCGACAAGTCCCTTCTGAGATATTATTATTATTTATTTAGCTAGAGATATAAATTGTTAGACTAAAACCTTAAATCAGTAGCATCTAAGGCCGACGGTATTATTGAAAACTCTGCCGCACTTGACATTTGAACCCACGACCATTGAGTTGTTAGTCGAGACTCTGCCTACTCGGCCATTCAGGCGGATCATCTGATGTAGTCTAGTAAATTTAGCTTAGATGTGAGGGAAACTTCACCTGATAGCAATATTTCATTTGATGTATGCTGATGTGTCGGTAGCCTTTTGATTTTTGTTCGCTATTTTTGATCCGAACTGGATTGCTCTCTTTCGTAAAAATGTTGAAAATGTTAAACCCAGATGTTGGGCATAAAGTCTTAGAAATAGTTTGCTTCCATTATCCCCAGAAACGAGAAAGCAACATCGCTGACTTGACTTAAGCGACCTTACAAATTGCACTACGTGTTCTTCGATAAAAGGGGATCTGGGTGTTTTCCCCGTGTCACTTATAACGCGATCATCGCGAGCCAAATTGCGAGAAAATATTCTCTTCCAGTCTCTCTCCATTTCCTTGTGCACATTCAGTTGTTTGGCCGTATCATCACCCTGGCATTGAGTATATGCCTTTCTATGTCGCATATATCCTCCAAACAATTCATCAGCTCCACTTCCGAGAATAACTACCCTGGCTGTTGACGTCCATTCTCTTTGATCTACGTATCCCTTGCCTTGTGCTGCAAACCAAAACGCCGAACCGATAGATTCATCAAGAATAGTGTTAAGTGGGTAAATCAGGTGCTTCAGATGCGTACTCAACTTGTCTAAAAGTTCTTTTCTGGTAACATTAACTTCTATGAAATTCCATTTTCTTCGTGGGCAGAGCAATTTTAGCTCTTCATACGATGATCGAGCCGATAATCTATCTGGAACATCCCAAGTTTGCTCGCTAGAGTTAATCGCCTCAAAAGCGACGTTAATTAAATCAATGGAATCCGATTTATCAATGTATTTATCAGTTAGTACTGCCAATACTGAGCAATCAATTCCTCCAGAATAAAGGATTGCAACCTTTGAATGATTGCAGAATTCTCGATTGCTTATGCAATTACGGCAATATCCCGTTGTAGTTTGAACTCTGCTTTTAACCGATTCGTTCAGAAGCGCAGAAAACATATCTAAAGCTCCTACTATTTCATCATTTTTCAAAAGAGCACTGAAGAGCTCCTGAACAGGGACGTCTAGATTTTTAACCATGTCATAGAAATTGAAAGAGAACTCTTTTGCAAATGCCGGACTGTGAAGCCAAGGCGATTCGATAATATATTGGCATTTTATATTTATGTTGAATGTTCCTTCCATCACGCGTATGTAATCATTCTGATCTCTGTCAAGACTTACCCATGGAAACAACGTCCAATTATCAGAATCTTCGATGTTTAATTTGAAAATACCCAATGGCGGCAGTTCAATAGCATTTTTGTTAGACAGGCTTGCTACACTCAGAATGCAGAGATGCTCTTTATTCTTCTCTACAATTAGGGAATTCCGACCCATTGAATCGCGAGCAAAGTACAAGTCTTTTGAATACTTGTTGTACATAATTATACTGAAGGGACCTTCAAGTTCCTTGAAGAAATTTATCAGAAGTTTATCACTTTGGCAATTTTCCAATTGAGTTGAAAGCCAATCAGAATCAGATTCATTCTTCAACTCCTTTGAATTGGTTTTAAAAATGTCGCCATTAAACAGTAATATGATATTGTCCGGTACAATCGGTTGAAAACATATTTCCGTTCCTTGATGCCAGAGCACGAACCCTGCAAATGTTCCGTCGGAGATATTTAAAATTTTTTCAGCATCCGGACCTCTGTTTCGCAAAACAGTGTATAACACTTCATTTTCTAAACAATAATGATTACTTTCTTTCCACGCCGGTATACAACAAAATATTCCACACATTTCAGTTTAAGATGAAAAATTCATTTTATTTATTGCAAGCATTAGACCAGGGTTAACTAATTACTAAATAATACATTTCGTTGACGAAAACCTACATACCATAGGGCTTATGAGAGCACTGTATAAGCGCATGTCCAGTAGAGACAACCAAATAATAAGATGTTCTAATATTTTATTCAAAATTAGAGGTAGGAAAATCTCAAGGACTTTGGTTGTTTCAATTACTAATAAAAGCAGTGGCGCTATCAATTAACAAGCCGTTTGACTGCTTATATAAATAAGTGTATACATAGTTGTTAGGGCAAGTAATTGATGACAGTCTTGCTATTGAAGCACTTAAAGTTCCTCAGACATCACTAGTTTGTATATTGCTTAAATATTGGGACATCTTGTTATTTAGTTGTCTCTGATGAAGTTTTGAGCAAATGTTTATGCCGCTCACTCTCATAAAGCGAGAGACAAGAGTTCGTACACACGCAGGCAAAGACGAATGGTTCAGCTGTCGGCTTACTGCTTTCGAAAGGTGAAGTCGATCGTAATATGAATGCTGGATTGAGGTCTGCCGACGTCAAACAATATATAGTGAATGGAGGGTTGTTGATATTTGCTTCGTTATTACAAATCTCATTTTTACTCTCTAAAGCTAAATTGCTATTAAGCGTACCTAATAAAGTATAATTAAGAAGAGAACATATTTGACAGAATTGATGGTCAATTTTCTAATAAATCAAACGCTTTCTTTCGAATTTATAATTATATTTTTAAAACAACATTCTACAGGGAATAGACAGGGAGGAATATATATAGGGAATTTCTAGTTTATTGTTTTAAACGTTATTCAATAAGAAAAGATTGCTATGTCTTCAGCTGAAGAGGTCGCAAAGAAAACAAAACGAGTATCAACTTTCGTCTTCGTTCAGGAAGAGAGTTTCTTAGCTTTCCTAAAATTGAAATTAACAAAAAACTAGTAAGAAAATCATGTTTGGGCGCAGTAGGGAGCATCAGAGACCTCCCCAAATTTATGTGGTCCTAATCAGCATCGAATTCTAAATCGATTTATCCGTCTGTGTTGTGAACATTCTCCTGGCCACAAAATTGAAGCTATCGCCTTCAAATTTGGCAAAAACATTGCAAGTTCTTGCATGCAGGTTGGTACTGAAAATGGGTTACATCGGTCCAAGGACACTCTCACAGCACTGAGCGTAGACTGAGAACATCTCTGTTTCTCAACAGGAATGAAAAATTTGGTTTTTTGCTCATTTATCGTGAACTATATAAAAATTTGAACGCATGGGACAAATTGACCACGTCCACCCAATATCACTGTGTCGAAATTTAATTACCTTTATAACGTGGAAAATTTGCATATTATAGAAGTCAGAGAGTGCCGTACATATAATTTATTAATAATTAATTATTACTGATTTATAATTAAGATATTGGACTGACTTTGCTATAGTAAAGCCGGCCCATACACCGTTCATTGTAGGGCTTTTCAATGCGAAGAAATCGCGCAAACATGTCGAGAATAGTCATGTAATTCTCTCTTAATTACCGCAGATTAAAGTGGGCAGCGGCAGCAAGTATTTTCAGAGAAGCCACTATCATTAATTTAAAAGCCTTGCCGCGCTAATACGAATTCTAAACTGGAGACGATTTGAGTGATTTCGTTTTCGATTTTGTTTAATATCACTGGTGTTTGTATTGTCTTAAGTGATTAACGTCGACTTATAAACAAATGGTTTGTGTCTACATATGAGATATATGTTGAACAGAAGCAAGCAACTTATGTTGTTGGGTAGCTCTTTAATTTCGCCGATATGGTAGGGCAAGTGCTTGACTTTTAAGACATTCTCAGCATAAATGCTTAAGAAAAATGTTTAAGAGCGTCGTTGCGAGCGAAAACTGCAACGACTTAATTGGCGCGTCTAGAAATACTCAGAAAAGGAGTCTTTGCAGTCGTTAAGGTGAAGTCGGGTGAACCGACCGAATATAATTTTCTTGCATATTTATTATTTGAGGCACTACATGTGTGTACGTTTTACTAGTAAGCACACATATGTGTGCTTGAAATTTCTCCCTTTGTTGTTAAAAACTGCATTTATTTAGTGCTTAATTGCAAGGAAACATAATTCATTACCTTGAATGAATGCGGCTTTCACGTTGTCATTAAGCAATTGAAGTCGTCTCTCAGTCTATTCGATATGGTTTTATGTATGTCTTTGCTATTTAAAACAAATTTATCCGATGGATGCTTCAGCTTTTATGCATAATAAACATTTATGTTTGTAACTATTACGATAAATAATTAAAGGCACTGAAGAGATACGGTATTAAATGCCTTTCTTCGTTATGCACCTTAGGTACATGCATGCATTATATGCGCTTGTGTTACATTATAAGTGCATTTACACCACAGCAGACCTGCTTAATATGCTTTAGCGTAATTTTGTTTTTAAAGGCTTCTATGCATATGTGCCATAAAAGATTACTTAATGATGATATTGTATAACCTTTAATGTAAAGTTTATTAAAGTTGTTTTACTGCTATTTATAGCAAGAATTGAATTACATTACAGGACAATGCAAAGGGGTTTCTTCTTTTTAGGAACTCAAAAGTTTCTCCTTTGCTATTTCGTATACGCTTTCGTGCGAAAGCAAAATATACGTAAATTAACTTTTCTCAAGTTTCGTATTTCATTAAAATCTTATTGAGACAGCTCTTTGAAAATTCAATAGAAATTTTTGCATAAAGTGCTTTATAAAAGGATCACCATTTCTGTGACCTCAATTTGCTTCAAAATTTAATATTTTGTATAGCTTATATAAGACTTATTAATTTCATCCTTAAAATCTAAGAAAAGATAACTTCAAACACAAAACTTTTCCTCAAATTATATGTATGTACAGGCAAGCGTATAATGTAAACGTAATGTTAAAAGCCACAAATTTAGATAGAAGTCCCTGAGGAGAAAACTTTTACTTTTTTCTTGCAGAGATAATGAAATTCGGTAATTACTGCTTTATATTTAAATAAGTGTCAAATGTTAAAGGCAAAGAAATTAAAAATATTACACTTAAAACTTTTATCAAATGATAGAACTTTGAGTTCAATCAAAATGGAAAAGTTGCTCGATAATATTCCCTTTTTATACCTTACACCTACACTTGTGGTATAGGGATATATGAAATTTATGCGGATGTATCCAAGAGGCAGAAGACCTATCTTTTATTATACCAAGTGACTCAGAATCACTTTCTAAATCGATTTAAGCTTGTCTGTCCGTCTGTCTCCGTGTCTTGTGCTCAGCCTAAAAGCTGCAATTTTAGCTACATTAGGTATACCGTTTGTTGTTTTGGCCTATGACCGAACGCTTTTGAAAATGGATCGGATCGGACCATACTATCGCTCACTTCTCATGTAACGGCTTATTTTCATGTCATATGGACAACTATAGAACGGTCTAGTATATCTACAGAGTTTTTACTTGTTTTATTACCCCTTAAAGTAAAGAAATTGTGTTTCAAAGGAATGTAAAGGACGTTTAAGACGCTGTAGTTAGATGCTTAGTCAATGTTTTCCTCATTTTTTACTCACTAATATAGAATCGATGTTTACTTAAAATCCGTCATATTCGATATGTCAGGAGTTGAAATAAATTCTTACCTGGTCCTCTAAAAGAAGACTTTACTCAATCTGTTATCTGTTTCATTTTATTGCAATGTTGCTAAGCTTCAAGGCCACGCGTAGAAACAAATTTAAGAGAAACCATTAGTGATTGGATTTCTTATTCAATTGAGAAGACAAATTAGCAGATAATTATTATGGTTTGTTAACGTTGGATGCTCTTCAAATGTTAAAATATTAGTTTGGGGAAAAAGAAATCCATTATTTTTATATGAACTTCAGGACTTTATTTAACATGCTTCGGATTGTCCGATTTGGGTCAAATATGCACCGTTTTGTTGTATGATTTGTTGCCATTTTAAAGGTAACTTCAAAATGCCTCTCTCATAGAAGTCCTGGTCTCTATTTGCAAAAAACTCTAGTAGTCGATTTTCACAATCCTCCCTAGATTCCAATTTTTTATCATTAAAGAAATTTTGCAATGCAAGAAAAAGATGATAATCGCTTGGTGCCAAGTCCGGACTGTATTGCGGATACATTAAAACTTCCCAACCAAGCTCCCGAAGTTTCTGGCGAGTTTGATCGATACTTTACGAGAAATCTATCAGTGCAGCCATCTACCGAAAAAATAATGGATTTCTTTTTCCCCAAACTAATATGTCTTCGATTTTTAATCACTGAGCTGAAAGTAAACGAAAAAAAAATCCACCATCCCATGGAAACCAATAAGGTTTTTTCGCGATATCTGCTGGGTCGTCGTTCTTTCTTTCAATAAATTTGATCTATTCAATTCCTGGTGTATCGTGCAAAGAAATTCAAGCAAACGATCTTTATATAAAAAATATTTGCATAAAGTAGCAGCAGCTCAGTACTTTCTTCCCTTCCAGCGTTGCAAATTGATCAAGGAAAATATAGGAGACTTTGGACAACTTCTAATGCAATTTAGCCTTTTAGGCTTTCGGACGGGAAGGGTCCTATTCACCTTTTATCGTTTAACAGCAGACATGACAAGGAGGGAATAACATTCACACTGTTAGAAATAAATTTGAAATCAAATGAAACGTCTTAATTGCTTTTAGGAGACGTAATGAAAAAATATATACATTTTTTCATTAAATATTTTTAATAGTTGAGCTAAAATTGAATTTTCATGAATATGCTTAGGAGAATTGAAGTAAAAGCGTGTTTGTGTGCTTGTACGAAAATATTTTATTCAATTTTTATATCTTAGTTTGCTGGCATAAAATTTGCAATTTAAAATTCTTCCTCATCGGCACAAAGCAGCAAATGAAATTTTCTTCTTCTTTCTGTAAGGAAAAGAGGCCGTAAGAAAAGTAGATGCAAACCTGACCGTCGGAAAGAGGGAGAGAGATAATCAAGCAAAATAGAAACATAATATAATTTTATTTAACGTAAACAAATGACCGGAGCCAATAAACGGCAAATATGGCATAACGTTGTAGAGAAAGATAGCAAAGTCTCTTCTAAAAGTTGAAATGAAATTGTCGGATCTAACGGAGGATATTCCAAATTAAATTAAATTTCTATGCGCGTCTTGTAATGGGGACGCATACGTGAATGGGACACAAAACTGTTTACGTACAATTTCAATATTTTTGCCGCGACTCCGCTACGCGTGCACTGCATAAAAAACAATTTGTGTGTTCTGTGCATTATTCGAAAGGAGAGAAAAAAAAAAGGGGAGGAAAGGATATGTAGACCATTGAACAACAAAACAAAAGTTAACTGTTTTGCATTTGTTTTGTTCACACTTTTTGCATTCAACGCATTTTCCAACTGAGTGCTCAGAGATGTTAAGAATGCGTGTTTGAACTGAATTCCAAAACTATTACTAAACGAAGGCCGTTCTCCAGCTGGTAATGGCTCAGAACTGCCAACGGCAGCTGTTGCAACCAAATTTTTGGTATTCTTATATATATATTCTTATATATATATTGTTGTTTCACATATGTAAACGAATCCCTTTTATTTTCTTCTGCGTTGTTTTTCATTTCATTTTTTTTTTTTTTTTTGGATAGTCTTTATTACCAATATAAGAGCGACGTGGTAAATTTGGCAAATTTTTGAAACACATCAAAATAAACTCCATAAGATTCCATAAAGTAAGGTAGGAAATAGGATATGAAGTAAAAAGTCTTGCAAAATTTGGATGTATTTTCGCCAACGTATTTTTTATGATTTGGAAAGTTTCTCTGCAGCAGTCAAATTCCTCGTAAATTGTAGGTTATCACGTTCGAAACATTAAGATTCGATTAGGTCAATCGGCTGATGGGTTCTCTAGAGATTTGTAAAATTTTGAATTTGTATTTGGGTAAATATCCTTTCATGTGTCAAACAGAAATCTATGCAATCCCTGCATCGGAATGTTTAAGATCACATTCAAGCTGCTCTAAAGGTCCTGATAGGGCCTTTAAATACTGAATGGGCTAAGGAGGCACAATGGGGTGTGCCTAATATGGGCGCCTTGAAATTCAGGCGTTAAATGCAGCTAAAGCGATGACTAACCCTGGAATTTTTCTGTGTGTACCAAAAGGGCCGATTGGGCAACGGGCACAAAACACAATCAGCAAGCAGGCCAACGGCAAGCTAAAAGATTTACTAATCTTCCGGCATAGCGCACAACTATTAGAGATACGGGCGACATTCGTGTCATAACTGACTTCTACACACGTGATAACTCCCTTATCTACTATTTGAAAAATATGGCTAGCATTAATACGGTTTTAGGCAGGGTCTGCGAGGGTGTTGGGAAATATACCATCTCCAGAATCAGATACCAGATGTTCGGGCAACATTTCATAACGCCGAACAAGGTGTCAGGCATCAGAAATATTCTAAAGCTGCAGGCATGGGTTAGGGGCATGGACTAGTACAAGAGATCGTTTAGGTCGAACGGTGCGGACAGCCCTACCACATTACACTACCGCAGAACATTCTTCCATTCTGTTATTAAGTTCGCACTTCGCATGCATTACTATGGTGGTCAAATTGTTTTTGCGCCGTAATTGCGTTGCTTTAGTATCTTAAAGAATATCGGAGTGTGGGTTGCATCCATCTTACGTAGGCCACAGCTACACAGCTGTAGATTAGCATGCTTTCTTTGCATAATACGTGATGTAATCACAGTGTAATCACATATTTGTGATAAATTAAATTTTGTTTAGCTGAGGAAAATAGTAGAGAGTAAATGAAAACGAGTGCGAAATGCGGGGGAAACGAATGCCCGCTTCTTTTACAAATGTGGAAAATTTCAGCATTCTAACTTTTATAATTTGGAAGTAAGGAGCGAAAACTCACAAATTTTTGTTTAAAAAGAACGGAGTTGCGTTCAGTTCATGCACCAAGTTGAAGTCGATAACTTCATTTTTGCGACCAGGAGAGTGCCAACCACAAAAATCACACAGACACACTGACGGACCGTCATGGCAATTCAGAATTTCACGCTAATTAGGTGTATATATACTTTATACGGCCTCTGAAGATTCCTTTCGGGGGTTACATCCATTATGAAGGAAAACCTCATCTTAAAGTGGTGGTGTAGAACGGCCACGAGGAGGCATTGGCCATTAAGCCGTATAAATACAACCTCTAGACGATAATGTACTTCAACCTAATGGAGTTCTATGAATATTGGCTAATCAGGCACGTATCACCATAGTCTCATCATTTTATAAATAGCGGCCAACAACTAAGTTAATTTGGGCAATAGGTATCAACAAAATTGTCTTAAACTGAAAGAGATTTCTTTTTAAACCATTCTCTCTTATTGTCCCAGAGAAGTCCTTCGTGTCATTAAATGTATCCTGTGCATAGTACTTTAAAAGTTTTTGGCAGTTTTCTTAAGAAATAATTTGCAGATAAGAAGCAAAATATAAATAATTAAAAGAAGACGAGCATTAAGAAAGGGCTAAATAAAAACTTAGTTTTTGTCTGCGATTATTTTTGCAAAAGGCAGCTAACCTCATCCTCTCGTAAGCGAAACTTTAAAAAAAAGAGCAAAATATACTCCCATCAGCTGGAGTAAAAAGCCTGCTACGTGGCATAATTTCGTCGTTAAACACTGCAGTTCCACACATTAGTCGATTAGATCCAAAATTATAGAAATTAAAGCAAATTGTAGAACTGAAAGTAAGCAAAAACAGTACTGCAGGCTATGGCCCACCTTTAAACACGCTCCACCACCAGTTCGCTTAATGGATTTGTTCGTATAATGAAACTTTTCAAAACAAGGCTTTATATGACAAGCGGTCGAAAAAGTGGTCCGATCCGAACCAGATGGAAGTTTAGAGCGGGACAGAAAGTGATGTGGATAATAAAAGAAAGGTCTCCCTTAAGTTCTCATTGTTTACATTCACGTCAACCTAATATACCTTTATAAGATATAAAGGAACCAGGGAAAGAAGAGAAAAAAGGAGGGGCAAGAGCGGAAAAGAACAGAGGAAAACAGAAAGAAACAGAGAAAAGATGGCAAGCAATCAAAGCAGTGAAACCTTTTAAGTAAGCGCTAACTGGTTCATCACATTTCATTAAGAAAGACCTCTCAAGCCCTGTTCTAAAAAGTTTAATTCTATTTCGATTGGTGAGATCAGTTGTCCCAAACAATTTAGCGACTTTCCTTAAAAGCTGGTGCCTTTCTAAACATCTGAAATAGGCCCTTTGCACTAAGAAAGCCAGTGTCCGACCAGTGTTAAGAAAAAGTTTCTGACGAATGGAAAATCCATTTGAAACCTGTACTCTTCAAAAGTTCACTGGCCTACTTTACCAGCTTAGAATACGAAACGAAAGCAGAAAAAGCTTGACGCGTTATCTGAAGCGCAATACGCGTAAATGCGGAGTGCCTAGGAAAAGATACTGCACTCGTAAACCATGCCCATCACTTTGCTCATCACGTACTCTAAGATCGGATAGCCGGGCGAATTCAACTAAGAACAATTTGTTTAGCGTACATGTCTACTTATCAATCAATCTACCTTCACCTAGTGATCCACTGAAATAGTTGTCATTAGTAGCATAGAACGAATTTATCGTCTGTTAAAAAAAAATTCAATTAACAGGCAGTGACATTGATGTCATCGCTAACAATGACTGTGGCATTTAAAATATCTACGATTTCCTTCAACGTGCATCCTTTTAACTTTGACATTTTTGCTGCTCTAGTTTCTCTTCTAGAATGCAATTTTTTATTTTATTGTGCAAATAGGAAATCATCAACAATTCATTGACCCTTAGCTAGAGGAAAGGCAACATTGCTCGTTGGCTTTATTAAACTAATAGTAATAGTTTTCTATGTTAAAAGCAAAGACCGTAAACTAAATATGTATGCAAAAGCAAATATTGATTAGAATGTTAAGCACAATTCATTTAACAGGCATCAGCAACACAATAATAAGTTGTTGAATAATTGTGAGCAAATATTCTTGACGTTCTCTGCTCATGTTCTCATCGTCTTCTCTAGAGTGCTCCTCGTTGGGTAACTCCTTGGTTATGTAAATAAAGAACATGCTGGTATTTTTGAATTCCTTGCACATACGTAAATGTATGTATTATGTATGCATGCAAAGGAAAGTGCATTGATTAGTTTTTTTGCTTTTAAGTTATTGTTTCCTTTTTTTGTTTTTTTTGTTTTTTTTGTTTTTTTTTTTGTTTTACATTTTATTCAACAAAGCATTTTTGTGAATTTAACTTTGCCTTTCTAATCATTGTTATTGTGGTTCTCCCTGACCTCGATACGACTTTAAATTGAGCATAAAGTTTTGTTTTGGAATTTATTACAGCTTTTGGTTTTTCAGTTTGTTCTCCCAACTGCTAGCTTATCGCGCTAGTTATATTTAAAAACAGGTCCGTCGCGAAAAATACTTGTTTGTACCGTCTGCCAAATAGCTTCACTTGCGAATTGAAATGGTAGGTGGGTAACGCGCTTGGAGGGGGTTCTTTAATTAACATAAATCTATACAAATATTGAATGCATTAGGTAAGGAGTCAGAGCGTTACAAAAAGTCATATACACTGCTGTGTCCATAGTTAGGTTTACGTTTAAAAATTT
Source organism: Glossina fuscipes (assembly GCF_014805625.2). Classification (NCBI taxonomy): domain Eukaryota; kingdom Metazoa; phylum Arthropoda; class Insecta; order Diptera; family Glossinidae; genus Glossina; species Glossina fuscipes. The sequence goes on along the minus strand of NW_023998416.1, from coordinate 31,694,731 downwards.
TGATATTAAAAGTTGTTTGGATTTTTTATATCCATCGCTGAAGAGGGAAGAGGCTAACCCCAGCCTTAACGTTCGCAACAACCAAAAGGGGACTTCATAGACCTCATAAAGTCTATATATATTCTTAAAAAATGCAATATTCTGAATTGATCTAAACATGGCGTTTGCCTGCACTTTCCTGGCCGCAAAAAGTCAAATATCGATTTCAAATTTGCCAGAAGTATTAGAAGTTCTTCCTAAATCGATCAAGAGACCCGAGGCCCACAGCAAAGCAAAAAATTGAAAGCATAGCTACTTATATACATTGCTCGTTACTTATATACATTGTAGGAGGTAGATCACTGAAATTTTCTAAATTTATTTCATGTCCAAAGTTGGAGAAAATCGGCCACGTCTGCACAAAGTGATAACTGATCAAAGTTTAATATTTTACTATGTTTTGAGGATTTTTTACATATTACTAGGAAGGTAAACAAGACGGAATGTCGAAATATAGAAATGTAACAGAAGACGGTGGTGGGCACACAAGATTCGGCTCTAGACGAATATAACTTTCTTATACATGCATACATGTATATGTATGTATATATATATATATATATATATAAATATATTCGGCACATTTTAAATTTCCAAGCCTCGAAGAGATTGTCTGAGCTACAGTCCTTTCACGTTGTCGAACTTGCGGATTATGGGAAGAGACAAACGGGAAAACTGACGGAAATTAAAAGTCGACCGCAAATTTCCCTTCAATCGACACATTGTGTTCTAAAGTGTGCTTGTGGTGTAAGAGAAAGTTGAAACGTGTTCTTCCTCGTTAATGGATAGGAGACGACCTTTGTCTGTTTTGTTGCACGACTAACAATTTTCCGCACTTTTCTACTTTTGCGCGCAACTTTTATTTATGTATTCTGTATAATTCTTTTATTTTTTTTTTTATTTTGCTCTTAGCTTTTCTCCTTTAGTGTTTATAAATATATATATAGTTTTTTGTTTTACTCTGTGTTTTTAATATTTTATGGTTTCAGTCTGCTTGAACCTTTGACAACATTCATCTTCTCGTTCTGAGCATATTGCAACTTAGCAGGTGCTTGGTTTTCCTTCAACGTTTCAGAGATTTATGGTAAAATTTTCCAATGTATTTACATATAATATAATAAAAAAAGCAAGAAGCGTATGCTTAAATATATTGATAGTGTTTTCGAACGTCATTCTTGTAAATTATTCATAACACATGCACATGCAATGTCACAACTGCCAGCCCATTGATATGTTAATCAATGCGTGCACTTTTTTCGTTGCCTTCTCTTTTTGAATATTGATAGAAGAGAAGCGGTTCTTTTCTTCTTTTTTTCTCTTCTTCTTCTTATTAAAACTCAAGTGAAAGCTTCTTCACATTTATTTGCAGAATTGCAAAAAATTTTGATTGGAGTACACGGCAAGCGTATAAAATAAACGTAGAACCGCACGAATATGATTACGTGCACCAAATATGAAAATCAATTCAAGACAGATTAGACCTTAAGTATTGATTCAACTGCAAGCGAATATTTCAATTGCAAACATCAAGGTTAGAATGCAAGAAGAAAATCTGCCACAGGCTATGTTTATGCATTAGAAAGCTTTGACCATAAAAAATTGCTACAAAGAAAACTCGGATGGATGCATGCATTAAATGAAACTACATATAAATTGAAAACTTATATCTGCAGCAGAATGGTTTATGATGATATGAAAATGATTTCAATGCAACGCAATGCGTTAGTTAGTTGCAAAGGAAAATGTCTATTGAGAAGTTGCAAAAGCCTAAAAGCCGCAAACCAAGCAAACGGCAGGCAAGACTGAATCATGTTATCGTTCACCTCAAAGCAGTCCATTAGCATTGCAAATGATTTATTAAATGTAGGCGTGTTTATTTATTTTAAATCAAACCATTAGCAGCAATAATTTATCTAATCAACACGACGATGATAATAATGAGAAACAGTTATGACCCATGTAATTAAGCTAAGAAATCAAAAGATAGTAAAATAACAAAAAGGAACGAAGAATTACTTTTTTTAAAAGTGAAATGAGAACATTATAGCCGGCCATGGCGCACCATTAAGCAGCCAACACCACTTCACCGCCAGTTATTTATATGAAGGCTTTTCAAAATAAGGCGTTATATGGGATATACTCGAAAGAGAGGTCCGGCCCGAACTATTTTCAATGGCGTTCGTCACTGGACCAAAACACGTCGACGTACCAAATTTCATCCGAATATGTCAAATATTGCTGCCAGTAGTGTGAGCACAAAAATACACGGACAGACAGACACACGGACAGACAAGCTTAGATTGGTTTAGAAAGTGATTTTGGGTCTGAATAAAATGTGGACTTGGGCATAGTAAACGCACATAAAAACTCAATACAACTCAATACAAACTCAATATTTTCGTTTGCGTAGGGTGTAATTAAAAGATTACGACGCAGACACTTTGTATTATAATCAAATAAATCGGATATGCTTTACTTTTATTGCCAAATCTTCAATATATTGTAAAATTTTCTTTTCTCCTACAATCTGCAAGATTTAGAAACTGCATATTATCGGCACTATTCCCCCTACGATTGAGAGAGTCATCGTATATTTTTCTATACCCTTTCACACCTATTATGAATGGCAGCTGATGCAAGTCTGCTGATTCACATAAGTAAAGCTTGGAAACAGTGCGCGACGCTTTAAAAGAAAGTGGCCAAGTTTTTGCTCTTTAGTGCATACTTCTCTACATTCACCGACATGCACACAATGATCAAAGTATTGTAGTGAGACCGGAACAAATGTCAACAAAACACATTACGCTGTCTCCCTTTCTCATAGGACACCTTATGAAATGAGATTAAAAAAATAAGTCTGTTAATCAGAATGTACGTTCGCAGTGCCGAAAAAAGCAGCCAAGGTCTTCAGCTTCTTGAGGAGATATAAATATAATCTAGAAAATCTTTCGTATTAGTCGGTATCCGCCTACTTACACTACTTGCATACGTTCAAAAGTGCAATTAGTGGAAACTTCAAACTGTACATTCGACCGTATGAGACTAAATTCAACGCTTACGATACTTTCGAGTTGCAATTTTATTGTGCAGTGTTTGTGTAAAAAAAAAAGAAATGAAATGATAATCAAATCATTTACTAGGATTACCTGTCTTTCTCGTCCTCTTCACACCTGCATACCGACTGCTCTTCCTTGAACTGTGCGGCCCACTATTGGAAGAGCCTTTCTATTGGAACAGATCTTTCCTTAGCGTAAAATTGCATGTACACATCTTATTTCCTCTTTCCCACTTGTCTACTCTATATATATATTCCCTCCTAACGAGCATCCTTCCTGCGCCTATAGGGGACATACACTGGGTGGCTGATCATAATTTAAACAATAGCTTAAGGGTTTGCTTTTTTAAATATTTAACATAACCATCTAAGAATTTTCCAGGGACATCGCTTACATAGGGATCATCGCTTCATATAGCAATAAATGTTGTTACTATACCTATTAAAAATGGTTTTATATTCATTAGTGATAAAGTTATAATTTTTTGATGACCTTTTCTCTTTCACTCATTTCACAATTTACTAACGCAAACAACAAAAAATCCTCCTGAGACGGAATAAAATGTCGATATTCTTTTATTTCACTTTGCACAGACATTTCTTATATCGTTTCACAAATAAATGATTCATTTAAAATAAATTACCATAACGAAGTCATATCACTTGCTCGAGTGCACATGTGTTTGCTTTCGGAATAAAAAACTAAGGAACATTTCTGCTACTTTCAACATGAAAAAAAACCCAACTCATAAGCCAATGTAAAGTATTTTATAAAACGGTACGAAGAAGCGCAAATAACTATCAGTTTACATATCCCCTTTTAATAAGGGCACAGTCGATATGCATAAATATGTTATTAAATGACAAATTAGCAAAACATTTATGGACAAAGTTACGGAAAAATCATTCGTGTTTTGATGTTAAAAATTCGTCGAAGCACCACTCGACCGCTTCATAATTGCCACAATGTTGTTCATAGTGTGCTGGCGGTATAGAGACAATGGATGCAGGTGCGTCTTAAACTAAAAGGTCATATCAACTTTAGAACGTTCAAACCACAAAAAGGGTAACGTGGGAGGTGGTTTTTCTCCACAACACTTTATACCTGAAATGTTGTGCGGCGTAAGGCGAAGATGAATAATAGGAAAACCATATCGAGCTTTGGGAATTGAATGAAGCTTATGTTCAAGCAAATTGGAAGTGCTTTCTTGGTGAGACTGAATAAAATCTTTTCTTAGATTTTCCCGAAAGTATCCAGCTCCGAGAAAGTTAAGCAAGCTCGACTAAAAATGACTGTAGCTGAGTAGAAATCTTAAATTTGGAATGAAATTCAGGCTAGTATCGTATAATGATTTTAAAGGATCTATTAAGAAACGAAAAGAACGGACAGAGTAACCTCTTTAAACAGAAACTCGTTAATGCCCGCCTACAGAGCGAGGAGGAAGACATTAAATGTTCTGTATGGTTAATGCTGATAGGTAACGAAAATAGAAAACTGTACTCATTTATTATTATGTATAAAAAATGATTAACACGTATATGCTTTTAACGTTTTTATAAATTTTTATCAGGCAAACACTACTCGGTTGCCAATGCCCCTGCTTTGCATATTTGCAAAGTACACATACGGATATTATTTATGTTACTTGCTTACATATGTATGTATGTATGTATTTGCAGGCAGAGTTTTGTCTGGTTTTACATATTAAAAATAAAACAATAGTCACACGCATACAAAAGACATGAAATGGTAAGGTATGCTGTCTTGCCAAAACGGGAAAGTTATTAAAATTTTTATTATTCTCGGTCTATTGTTTTCTTCTTGAAAAAAACTGTGCAGTGACCATAGTATGAGGTTGTCATACACTTACCATTGCGTTTGTATAAAGTGGGCAAACAGTCATTGTATGTTCCTACCTTGTTGATCACAGGCACCGGCTTAGCTATTGTTGACCACATGGCCATATAGATTCTCGTATCAATTTTCTAGATAAATGTTGATTGAATCGATGTGATCTGCTTACGGGCAACACCCTCCTTCCGAAATAATTTCAAATCTGCTTAAAAGTAAAAGAAGTTGCCTCATGACCTACCTACTAGCCAGCACTTTTATGCGATATTTCCAGCAAATAGTCATCTGTTAGATCTGTAGACTTTGAGACATAGATGTTTAGTATATTATCGTTAGTGGACATATACATTCAGAGTTGGTTGTATTTTTTTATAGCTTGGACCTCTGGCAGCACTGACTCGATGTAATGTCAACACATATCGAAAGCCAAAACTAATAATGAAGACTTTTTTCATCATATATATATATATATATATATAGAGGATGGAAATTCCATTTATTTTGCAATTTTCAGGAGCAAAAATTCATGGGTAGAACTACACGTATCATCCGAATTGTCCGCAAAACCGAATCGCTTTGGCAGACAGATTATACTCTACACTTGCCGGTATCAGCTGTTAAATGTTAGTTGTCATTAGCTCTTAAAGATTAGTGAAAGGGTTAATATTAAACGTTATGGAGAACAATTAGTCGCCTTAAACCCGCTTGCTGTTGAGAAAACGACCCGAATATTAAAAAAAGCAACACAAGCTTGTTGACGTTGGAAACGTGCAACAGAGATGAGTACATGCGGTTTACTCACCGTACTCGAGTCTTTTTCAACCCGGGTGGTTGCGTCGACAGGCCACACACTTGTGGAGCACCACTTTGGTTCCATGAACGCTTTGCGGCATCAAGAGAAGATTCTTAACTTTAAAGACATGTAATGCATAGATTGCCTGCAAAAATTTATACTTAGCGTTGGAGCACATTTTAAATGAACCACTGAAACGTGCGATTTTTGAAAAACAAATCGTCATTTCGTACTTGTACACATGTGTATTTGATTTGGAGAGAGCACATGTTCGAGAGAGCAGGTTAGAATAGATTTCTACCCCTAAGGGGTATATAAATTTCTGACTTATGCGATTCTCTCACTTATGATACATATACATATTTTTAACCTTCAGCGTCATTCCAGCAACAGGATTTTTTTTTTTTTTTTTTGTTAGACACAAAGGTAATAAATATCACTTTTCTAAAGTTTCGTAAAAAAGAAAAAAAAAAAAATGTTAAAATACTTTAATGAAAATTTATTAGAAAAAGAATTAATCTCGTCCTTTTTTTTATTCTCTGTTTTTTCTTTATTTTTCTTTCACATTTTGCCAAATAAAACCATAAAGTCATGATCATGGTCATACGTATGAACGCTCGACTCTAGTAAATAAAGGGAAGTCTCTTAATAAACAACCTTAAGTTGATTTTTTTGTGCAATTTCTTTAGTTTTCCTTCATTGTGTTTTTCTTTTTACTCTAGTAAAGTTTTGAAAAGAGATGCTTGTGCCAAGAAACGAATAAACGAAAGCATCGATAACCCTAAGGCAGAGAGCAAATATAAATTCTTTTGAAAACTAAAAAGCGGAAAAATAACTTTGGCCATTGATTTGAAACGCAGGCAAAAATTTTTCGCATACTTTTCGCTTCAGAGCAATACTTTTCCCTCTCATGCTTTTACTAAACTTTCATTGTGTAAGCGTGTCGCACTAAGCGCTTGCAATGCATCATTAAGTAATTTTGCAAATATTTTGTCTACACAAATTTCCAACCCAAAGACACCGTTATTTATTGCTATGTGTGTTGGTGTGCAGACAACAACACTGACTTACTTGATAATGAATTTCAAGTGAAATTGAATTCTTTTGTTTTGCTTTTTTGCCCCTCATTACTTTACAATTCTTTAGGTTATTTCTTAAACTTGGAACTATTATGTCTATGCCAATGGGTTTTCACTGTTCAATTGAATTACGATTTTCTCTCGTTTGTCGCTTTTCTTTGACAAATTATTTTATGCAACGGATTTGTAAAAAGCAATTCGTTGTTTATTCTACGACTCAACGAAGAATTCTGTTTTAACAAAATTTGTTTTTCTTTTCTTTTATTTATTTATTTATTTTGCAATATGTTTGGAGAATCATAGAAGCGTAATGGTTTTGACGGTTGATTTAAATTTCGTTTAAATCTCTTTAGTAAATACTATTCATTTAATATAGTCTTTAAACGATAGATATTCAAGTTTTGATAAACTTGGGTAGAAAGCTACGACTTACATCGTAGATTATTTTCGTTCCTTTTCTTCGTTAGTTAGTATGCTAATGTCCAGGTCGAGTTCATTTCATTTCTAAATGAGTGCGGCTTTAGCTATCATTCATCTTCAAGATTTCGTAAATGCTAACAGCATCAAGTCGTTTCGGCATCTCACACAATATAAATATACATAATAAATGATCTTTCTTTATCCTTTGAATCGATGATAATAATCTGGTAAAAAAAAAAGTGATATCATGATGCTAGTTCGACTTTATTTCGGCAGTTTAGCCTCATAGGAACAAAAACCGTTGCAAACTCAGAACCAGATAACCAACTACAGGATGATCAAATAAGAGTTTTTTTCTTTTTTTTTAACGCAATACTGTCCATGTCTTGTTTCTCTTCGCATTTCTGTCAAAATTGACATTTGTGTTTACTCCTATTAGTCAAATAAATGGGAAAATGTATATGCATGTACAAGGTACAGGACGGGCTAAACTATGGTCAACATAAGGGACCTACAAAATTTACTATTTGTAATGTAACCGAAAAATGGAGTCAAATGACAGTGTGTGTGTGTGTGTGTGTGTGTGTGTACGATGTTAAGAATTCAAAAAGGCTTTCGGTGTAGCGTGAACCAAAACGTAAATTAACCAACCTACAGAAATAGAATGCTGGTGGTTTTAACGAACAACGTATAGTTTCTTAACAGAATTAGTTTACTCCGGGAAAAGGTCAGTCAATGATCCCGTAATCTCCAAAAATGCCGATATGAGGTTGCCACCAAGGCGATGCAACATAACGCAAACAAACCACAAGCTTTTAAAGATCTTCCTTTCAAGGATTGTTCATGTCATTGGCGAATAAAAGGAGGTTCACATGGAAAAGTAATAAAAAATTGATGCTCCAGAAATTGAATTTGTGCAAAAATCCAGACGCTCTTATTAAAGTGAAATTATTTTTATTTATCTCCTCTTACTCTGTGTTACTTTTATTTTACATTAAAGGCAAAAGCTCTTCTCTGTTTGTTCTATTCATCCTTGGGAACTACTCCTCTTATTATCAGAAAACCTCAAGAGGCCATTATGAAGGGCATCGGTTGAGTTGAATTTTCTTGCTAATCGATCAATTATTCAGTGATGTTAACAAAGATCATAAATCGTAAATAAGGTGTTAAGATGTCACGTACAGCTTACGTGACCGAAGGAAATTGTGATAAAAACGCTTAATTATTCGCAAACACACACATCATGTGCCACAATAAATTCAAGGACCTCAAGCAGTTGAAATGTCAAGGAAAATTTGAACTAACATCGAGTAAACGAAACAAAAGTGAAGCGAATCCATCGGAGAGCTACTTAGCTACATGAGGAGAATCGTTTGCGTTCTTTTTATAACGCTCGGAAATAGCCTCTAAGTGATATATATAAAGTCTGGATTAGCTTAAGATTCCGCATTGATTAAGCTCAATCCGCCCAGTTAGCCAAATGTGCATCTACTTGTTCGGTTCAATTCCGTTTGTAATTCGGCGAAGAACGTGTTCAAGTGCTTCAGAATGTATTGAATATAAATGAATTTTGCAAGGGTTTGCGTAGCAAATTTTTGGAAATATATTCACGGTATACCAAAAATCTTATAGACATAAATCTGAAGAAATTATTAATGTTCCTTTGAATTTGTCTTGGGGGCGTTTACAAGGCCAAATCACAGACATTTGATAAATCATGGCTTGTTAATCAATCAGGGAATGCTTGCATCGAATCTCAGCTTCTTTTCCATTTCATAAAGAATCTGGGTCAAGTTCATTCACTTTGTTACAACTAAGTAAATGTCATGTCTGTCTAGAAAACTAGACCAGGTAGAGAAATTGTAAGTATATATAAATACCATATTTAACGGTCCAACCAAACAATTTTGGAATTTTACATAGGCTCAAACTATGAAACAAAGGGTCCCATTGACCCATGTGATGGTTCTAGTGGTAATAAATCTTATGTAGCATTTTGGGGAAGACAGATGTCGAAGATGCCTATTAAGGCGAACATCATTTTCTTATTTATTTTTATATCATTAAGATTATTGACTACGTGCGTCTATATGGCGTAAAAGAACGCTAGGGTCACGATTGCCCTTATTTTTGATTGTCCCAACATGTGAGCGGCTTCACCTCATTTGAACTATCACAGAAAACCAATAGATTTTTTTTTGTTTATTTTCGGTTAATAGCAATTTGTATACTTTTATATATAAGTGCAGACATACGAATGTATGCATAGCTAACAAAAGGTTCTGTAGTTGCTATGCATCAATTTTAGCAATACATGAACGTATACGGATTCATTTTCTTTCGTTACTCCGAACATAATTTTCTATTGTTTGCGTCTACTCTACTACCATGTAAGGATTGTGTATATTTTATTTTTATAATTGCGATGGATTTTCGTGTTGATGGTGTTTGTTTAATAAATTGCAAAGTTCCTCTGATGTGTTGAAAACTTTTGATTGAGTGAAATTTTTTTTCTTTTTTTTGTTTTAAATTTTGCCCAAGATTACTTTAGCTTCTCTTTTTTCTTTTAAATAAACATTTATTTTAGAGATATTTTAGTAAAATAATGATAAAATGAAATATTGGTTAAGCTTAACGTACCGTATTCAGGTTAGTGATTTTATCCAATTCCACAGCAGCACTGCCGCGATGGTGTAAATGCGGTATATGAGGTGTTGTCAACATTTTATTAATTAATTTATTTTTGATAATATAAATAAAAAAAAAGAAACAACAAAAACGAAAAAAAATTACTCCTGAAAGGTGATTTTAAAAAATTATTTTTTCTTTATTTCGTTGACACATGTGTTGTCTGGACATGCTCACTGATGTTTTATTGTTCTCAGTGGTTGCTGTTTTGCTTTTGCTTTATGCTTTATTTATTTTTATTTACTTTACAATTCAGTTGTTTATAGTTATATATCATCTTTTTTATTTATTCAAATATCAATGGCATAAGTTGCCTTAAATGACATTATTTCGTATCAATTTCTCGTTAGTCATTCATCTTTTTTCATCGTTTGCGATTTCCTTATTTTTGTTTTATCTATCTTCACAGAGGGATGATTCCGTTTATAGATTCAACACTCCGCTTACTCATCTGCTCATAGTTGCTTATTTAGTTCTTTGAATGGCATTTTCAATCATTTGTCATTTTCTGAAGAGAATGATATATAAGTGATATGATGTGACGGACACACAAACATCCACACACACACAATATACCTACATATACACGTGCATGAGTTTGTGTACAAGTGTGCTTATTGTTTTGTGTGTGGTACTCTGCAGTAAGAATGCCTCTACTATGTTAAGTGCGTGGCACTTGTAACACACTTTTCGCTACACGTACGAAAAGATGACACTACTCGTGTATGCGTGCGAATGACACTTGCAATCTATGTATCTTCTTGACAAACAATTTAACGGCTTTCATACAAGTATGCTTAGGTACACATAATGCGTATAGATAGTAACTTACGTTACGTTGTGGCCTACTAAAGGGCTGACGCTAAGTTTATCAAGCTTAGGTTAGGTTTTCTATGCGTTTGGCAAACTTAGTTCACAGAGTAAATAATTTCTTGATCCCCTTGTTAAAGGAAGTGCTCATCTGCCATTCTGTCGCCCTCTTGTAATTACATTTCTTTCTCTGGGAGGACTTAGCTTACAACTTGTCCATTTCAATCTAAGAGCAGTTAGTATAAAATTCATTTCTTTCTTTTTAATCCGTTCGCTGCCAGGCAAATTGAGACCGCGTCTTGTGTCATGTGCTTACTACGAAATGGATTCAACTGGAGTTTGTAAACTGTTTTCTTTTTTTTTTTTGTTGCATGGAATGCGAAATAAGAAGAAAGTCGCGATATTGGCCCTTACCCATAAAAGGCATGGCAAGCAAACGCGATTACATACATTTTACACTTCTGTGTCGACTATACACCAACATGGTATTATTATTATTATTATTATTATTATTATAAATTTAGCCAGAGAATAAATTCTAAGACTAAAGTCTTAAAGCACTAGCATCTAGGGCTATCGGCTGTTATTAAAAAACTCTACCGCACTTGAGGTTTGAACCCACGACTATTCAGTTGCTAGTCGAGACTCTTGCCTACTCGGCCACTCAGGCGGATCACCAACATGGTATTTCATGCATAGCCTTCCATATCGACATTATAATATTTCAAAACGAAAAAAAAAAAAAAAAAATAGAAGAAAAAAAGAGTACATTTTTAAAATTACTAAGCAGGCGATGTCATCTAAAACTGATAAAAAAGTTTTTTTTTTTTTGAGGTTCTTCTTCTCTTTACATTTTAACAACCAATTTTCCGAAAGTTTGTTAAACAGTTGCCTCGTTTCCACGTGTGTTGAAAGCGGTTATAAAATACGGTTCGTAAGGCTTCTTATTTTTTCAAAGAAAAAATGACTAATAGGTTGAGCTATGTCTAGCCAACTTTTAAAATATTCAATTAATATTAAAGCTGGCAAAAGTTGGAGGTCAGCGAAAACTGGAACAAGAACGAGGTATTTGAGTGTATATAATATTTACAGGGGGACTGCCTATAAGAAAATTTTAATTAACGTATATTTCTTTCGCATTAAAACTTTTGATTTGCAATTTGGATGCTGCTTGTTCGAAAATATGATTTACTTTTACTACTCAATATGAGGCAAACACAAATATTTGCGAAAGCAACGGAAAAGTTTTAATTTTTTACCAAAGACAAGGATGTTCGGTTTTTAAGAGTGTAATAAAGATGTTACGTGGTTTGCAATTTATTTTCACTTTATTCATCAGCTTGCCGTTTCACCCCCTACTTATATGCAACATTTTTTTACAATTTAGCGCAACTTTTAAAGAAGACTCAACATTTGCTAGGGATAATGGTTTACATTTTAAGTTTGGCGTTTTAATTTTAGTTTGCGCGGATTTAGCACTAAAATCAATGAAATGCACACCGTCGGGCAAGCCGACCATGAAGTGCTCTACATCACTATTCTCATTTAATTTCGTAATAAAAGATTACAAATTTTACCTTGTTACCCGGCAAGAACATACCTTGAATGGGAAGCGAGATCAAAATTACCATTTATATGTATATATATATATGTATGTATGTAAGACGTTGTTCAAAGTTAATAAATTTCATTTTCTTGTCAGAGATCTGCTTATTCCTCATCTGTGTTCGTCATAAGGTATTAAAAATTAGATTTGGTTCTCATATGAAGATCTTCTCCACAATCTTTTTACAAGTCGGAATCTACAAAATAAACTTATGTGGTCTAAATTTGTCGCAGTTCATTTCTGTGTCAAACTATTATTAGGGATTAATTTCGATCAAAAGGCATTGAAAAGTGTATTTCAGGTTCTCTTTGAAATGTAAATCATATTCTCGCACACAATGTTATTCTTCATTGACTTCTGCATCGATTATCTAAGCCAAGAATTCCATTAAAAAGTTGGATCTTTCCGCAAATAATTGCAAAGAACACAATTATTGTAATTTATTTGCCTCGATTTGTAATTTTTTTTTGCTTATAATTGAACCCAAATTCCGTCAACGTTAGGTATTTAGTAGGAACAGTGGGTATTTGATTTTCGAAATTTTGTCTGTATTCTGTTTTAAAGTGAAGCATGAACTTAAATGAAAATAAAAACAGAAACATTTTTCATTTATTTTGATTTTAAATTTTTTATAAAATGTAAATCTTTTTGTCGGACGTTATACTATTCTTCGGGTATAATCATAATCACGTAAGACCTTCAAACTATCGAAATTATAAGTGTGTAAGTAAAGGAAGAATTTGCTTAAGAGTTTGAATAAACTTTTTGTCGAATTATTTGACATTTTTACAGTTAAAGACGATTTATGAGATAGCAATACGAGAATATTAGATATTTCCTTAAAAATTGCTTAAAAGTCTCAGTAGAGAATGGGCAAGCATTCGCTTTTGTTAATTTCCCCCATTCTTCACAAAATCTTCGTAATGAAATTGTAAATAAAGCTTTGATTGTGTTATACTAAATTGTCATATTTATCTTAAGCTGCCATTGTTTTCCAAGAGCAGAGAACGCATGAAAAAGATTGCATAATATTATATCACATTGAAATTCCCAAAAAAAAAAAAAAGAAAAGAATATATTGTCGGTGAAACCAGAAAACAACTCAAAGGGAACCACAACAACAAGAAAAAACCCAAACTATAGTGAAAGAACGAACCGACGTTTTTTAATGAAATAACTCGACAAATAAATCTCACCAAGAATTGAATGTGTAGATGCATTAAAGCGTTACATGTACGAGACTTTTAAAGCAAGAAATTGCGGCATAAGGTTTTATTTCTTCTTGGAAATTTCATAGATCGAGTCGAGATATGTTTCGTTAAACAATAGAATTAAAGAAAGGAAATTTCATTGAAAAGAATTTGTAATTTGTGGGCATTCTCGTTGCTATATATTTATGTTACATCAGATGTCAGATCGCTGCTGGCTACAAGTCATAATTAATTGGCATTGAAGTTCTTAGTTTTGCGGGGTTATTCTTATTAGACAAGTTTTATAGAAAAATAGCCAAAAAACATCAGAAAAATCGAAAAAATTATTCTCGACAATCGAAAGATGAGGTACGAAACGAAAGTATATTCACTTTTTGGATGAAAATTTGGTGATTGCTTGAGCACTCTTTCAGTCCCCCGATACCCTAGACTCACGGTCTGGTTTTGGTACTTTTTGATAGCTTTTGTAATTATTGCAGTGTTAGCTGAGCGCTTTATAGTTGAAAATAAATAAGAGAATAAGAAATTTGGGGCTGAGGACAGCAAAATTATCATTCGAATTACTGCTTCAACCATAGTACCTAGCGACTGCTATGCGTTTACAAACCTCAATAGCATGCACGAGAGAAAATAATTAGGATTTAATCATGGAGTTATTGTGGACTCTGAATCGTGTCTTGGCAAATCATTCTATAAAAAAACATTGAACTGTTACTACATACTAAGCAATTTGTAACGACTTATAAAAGAAGAGAAAGAGAATTTCAGAAGATTTTTGTCAGCATAAGACTTATGCAATTTGGTTATGCGATGACATTTCATTAATGACATAACGACGTTGACATGACATGACAGACATTGAGCGATATATAATAAATGCAAACTTCAAATTGAAATTTTATCCATCGCTTCCCAGTGGATAAGCTTGTGTACGGAATTGAGTTGATGCGTCATTTCTTTTCCATTTTTTTTTTTTTTTTGCTTTGATTCTTTTTTTGATTATCTTTGCTTTTTATGAGGTTGTACTTAACTTGTTTTACTGTCAGCATGGAAACAAACTTCCAATCGATGATCATGCTGAACATTTGCACATACCTTTGGCTCCGACGGCAATGCCATATAGGTACAGTCAAATTTTCTGCACCCTCAAGACACCGGTCGTCTGGATCTTTGGATCAAATCGAGTTTCTTTCATATAAAAATCTGAACGGAAGCCAGCTCTTGCGCGTAGTCATAAAGAAGGCAGTTAGTAAATTCACTCAGGTCCGGTAGTGCTGAAGAAAATGTATAAGATTTTCAATTGAAAGTGTTTGTAATGTTGTTTGCTCATGTTTTTTATTTAAGACGGATACAATTGGCCTTTTCTGGGACTGACTCAGTTTGCCTTCGCATCACGCGTTGTTCCGAAAAACTATCGAAAAGAAATCTAGAACAAATTTTGTATCCCATCTGAGGAAAACATCAGCCTTGAGGTGTAGAGGTGAAAGTAGCCCTTGCTTATCAATTTTAACAAAAGGAATTCCCTTAATTTTTATAAATTTGAAATTTTCTTATTATAAATCTTTAAAAACACGGATGTGTTTCAAAATTTTAAACAAAACGCATAAATGCTTAGGTTAAGGAGAATACTATGAATATATATTAGTTCGTGAAGAACATTAAATGGAAAGTATGTGTTAAAAATCCAGCAAATGCGAAGCCTTCAGCATTGCACGCTAATGGCGTGGAGATGAATGCAAGCAGAAATAGCAGACAAGGAGTGAAATGCCGCTCTTTTAAACGATACAAGCAGGTACTTAAGCGCGCAGACCTTGCTAGTGGATTAAAAGGACAACAGACAAGCAGAAGGAAAAGAGGAAAGAAGGAGGGATGGGGAGACCAAGTAATAGTGAAAAAAAAGAAACTTGCGAGATATACAATAATTGCAGTAAAACATAAAACTTGTTAAATGTGGCAATTTGCACACAGCACAACAGTATGTTTATTGTCAAACAAATTTGTAAGGCAAAGCATACGTGTACGCTCGTTATACTCACTGCTTGCTTCTTTCTTCATCTCTTCTCTGCTCAACAGAATTTCACTCATCATCACATTGCATTACATTTCGCTATAAATCAAATTGAAAAAAAAAAAAAAAATGTGCTTAACGAGAATAAAAAAAATTTCCCTCCATTTTTTATACCAAATAAAACATGTGTACGGTTGTACGTATTTCCATATCTTACTAAGGAATATGTATATAAAAAATGTTCAAGCTCAAGTCTGAGTTATGTAGGGATGACAACGAAAATGGCATTAAGATCCCAATGAATATTAGAAGAAAACCTAATAAAGTGTTTTTCATAAAATGCATGAATTTTTAAAAAAATTTAAAAATTGGATTTTATAAATTCTCCTGAAAGTTGGTTGAGAGAATAAGAAAGCAATCATGTTCGACTAACAGTCCTTCCTACTTTCCTTCTTTTGGCTTTGTTGTAAGAGCACTTCCAAGCCAAAATTTCATCTGAATTCATTAGAAATTAACCGTTAAAGGCACTGTGAAGCTGCTATGCTACGCGAAAGTAAACATTTTTTCCATTATTAAACGTGTTCAACTGTTATGATCGTCGAAGATTAGACAAATGCCGAAACACCCTAAGCATTGACTCTTTGTCTTTAATACATTTTTCAAGGTCTTTCTTTCATTTGGAATTATTATTAATTGCTAACGTCTCCTCTTTTCTATAGCCCTTTCCGATCTTCACTGCGCTTATAATGTGCTGGGAAATCCCCAAAAAAGATACCTCACTGATTTTATTAAAGAAAAACTTCTTAAAATACCGTAGACTTTACTTTGGCTCTGTTACATGTTATGTGCTTGCGTAGCTTTCTGGATTCAATCTATACACAACATTGCGGAAAAGGGTCTTCTTTATCCTTCGCAGGGGCTATAATTATTTTTTTAGAGAATTAAACACGCATTAAGGAGCTTGCACCAACATTAATATGATCATATTCACGTGTCCGTGTATTTACTGAACTTAGTCGTAAAACCAATTAAATTGGTCCAGAGATGCGATCAAAGAGAAGTGAAAATTATCGATCAGTTCGTCGTACCCAATACCACTTGTGCTGTGTTGGCATATGCGTATCTGCGTACATAAATGTTTGCGTTCAAACTATAGGCCACAATTTCTAAGATATTTAGGCGACATTTGGTGTATTATAACCCAAGGATTGATCCTGGGTATTGAAAATGGATTCAACCGTGATAAATTTTTCTAAATCCTTCCTATTTAACGTGCGGAAGTCTCCCTTCCTTAACAAATTAGTTCTGGAAATTAAAAAAAATTTCCTGTGGAAAGAACTATGGATAAACCGACGAGCGGGTCTTTGGCCAGAGAAGAATTTGGTCATTCATTGCACATTAAATGACTGATTGCTAGAGCTCGTGTATACTATAATTACATAAAATTTCCCTTACTTACGATTTTGAGGAAACCCAAGAAAAAGTGAGAAGTTTACAATTTGAAGAATATTAGCTCGTGTACGCGCACATCAAAGATAAGGCTTAAGGCGAAAGAAATTGAAGAAATTCAGTTTGGTTAAGTTGCAGTTAGCGAAAAACTTCGCATTCGTTTTTTTTGTGTTATTCGCCTACTCTACTCCCAGAGATATGCAGAAGATAGGCCGTAAGCTAAGTTCTATCCTGAATGAGTCCATAGACTGGTTTGATCATGTAAATGCGTGCGTGTGTTTCAAAATAAAACCTTAACCAATTGACTGTGTAGGACGGGTATACTCGTCATGAAAAAAGTACAAATTTTTGTCTTGTCACGAGCATATACGTTATGATCCGTCCATCCGTCCTTGTCGAATTTCATCATCAACTTATGTCATAATCAATGTGTATTTGCCGTAATAATGTATTTTAGAAAATATTTTTGTCATCTTGCAAGCAAACTTTCATATCGCACACATTTCGTGTACGACGAGTATACTCGCCACCGCTGAATTTTTGCAATGCGAATTAAATGCGAATTTTTTCGAAGTGGTCGACACACAGTTAACTGGTTAAGTAAACTTCCGATGCCTAGGGATGTTTATTCAGTCATGCAGCAAGCACCGAAAATTCTAATGAATTTGCGGGAAATTATGCAAAAATATTTATATATTCATTCATATAAAATGCATGTGACGCAAGAGCGTTTTTCTTTAGAACACCATAACACGTCTGCCAAGAAGATGTCGTAGTTTGCTTTTCAAGTGCAGTAAACACTTAGTAGCATTTTCGTTAATGTAAAATTTCATTAAAATTATACGAACATCAACGAGGAAACTAACTAATTAAAATATAAAATGTATTCCAAGGATGAAGACACGATGACGAGATTTTTAATTACGAAAATTTGTTATTTCGACGAAATTATGATCTTATAGTCCGTTGATTTGATTAATCGACATATAAAAGTTGGGCAATTGTTTTTATTCCTCCTCCATCCTCTCTCATAAACTGTTTAACTGTTTAACAGCATGAACATAAAACAATAAACAATTTTTTTGTTCATAAACACGTTTTGATTTTTGCTTCGATGGAGGGAGCAACACAAGCAGTTTTTTACAGCTTTCCTACATATGCTATGCTATGCGTATGATTGTGTTTTAAGTATATTTTCGACTTCTTCTTCTTCGCTTATTCTTGTTCATTTAGTTGTATTTACCGTTTGCTTGTTTAACTTATATACGTTTCATACTGCGGTTGCTAAATTAATTGAAATATTTTATTATGCTTTTGTTCTATTTTCTCTTGCTGACGACTCTAACGCTTGTAACTCTGACACTCTGAAATGTGGTTGTTTTTCTTGTCTCTTGATGCGCTGCACATTTAATCATCATTGTCGGAGGAGTAAGGGATTTCTGTTTGTTTTCTTTTTATATGAAACCGTAAAAAAGAGAACTTTGCGTGAAAGGAACAAAACCACAAAAATGAAACAAAACGTAACGAGTTACGGGAGAGTGAGGTATGCTTTTAAAACTAATTTAAGTTGTAAGCCCATTGAAGTGAATATGAAATAAATAAATAAAAATCTCATTATTATACACACGCGTTATACGATGTCTTTGCACTGAGGCATGGGCGGCATTTTCAGAATTATAGAGATAGATAGTTATTGTCAACATATAAACAATAATGTGAAAAATTAACGGCAAAAAATATCATTAACAACTTCGGGAACAAACAGGATAGGCCTCTATGGTGTCACCGACATAATCTATTGTCGACATGACATTTGATTTTATTTTCCTTTCCAGCGTTCGTTGCAGGCATTCCTTTTTTATGAGCAAATAAACGAACCCCCAAACATACAACAAAAGTTGCTTGTCGAACACAAAAGCTTAAAACATTTCACTTGAAATTACTGCGGTATACGGTGCATTTAAATTATTAAGTAAGCAATTTCTTTGAAATCATTCCCGACTTTTTTGCACGAATTCATTGAAAGTACGAAAATGATTGAAATTATCGAAAATGATGTAGCGTAAAGTGGCCCCTAAGACGATGCCTTGGTTCCCATCTTCTCAAAATTCTCTATTACAAGAGGAAAGTATTTAATGCAATGTAGGCATGGCATTGGATTCATCGGTACGATTTGTTACAGGCTTTTCGATTTCTTGTGAGTTTTAGATAACTGTCTCTTACATCATAAGCGAATCTTGTGTTTGTAAGCTGCTCTTCTTCTGCTTGGAAACAAAACTGAGCTAACGGAACCTGATTGTGTCTCTCAGGCAGTCTTTAGTCTTTTTTCTTAATTTTATAATTGCTCGCTTTAAACAACATACAGACGGATATGGTCACTTTTTTATACCTGCGGCCTTATCCAGACTTAAGATGTCCGCGATCTGTATTTCATGATATGGTACTACAAATGCAAGGTAAAATCTAATATGCCGCCTCATTTCAGTAATGACAGGAAAAACTTATAAACAAAAAAAGTTCGTTGTAATATGCGTCGCATTCAAAAACTTGCATAGTTTGTATGCATAACTCAACGCGTGAATGCCTTCGGGATATTTAAAATCACTTAACTTGAACATTATATTTCATTAAATATGTACAAAATGTCGAAGGCAATGTGTTTTGGCTTAATTATTTATTACTTTATACGAAGAGAGAAATGTGAACTTTGCGGTTAGATTATGGATATGAGTTGCATTACACGACTCTAACCGCGTACGTGTTATTTCGTTTTTGACAAGATACCAACTTCATCGTAAACCTACTATTAATTTGCTGAATTTTGGTCTTTCAGCTATGGAATGAGAAAACCGCACCAACAAAATCCTTAAATCAGATTAAAGAAGGAAAGCGAAAAGTTGATAGATTAGATAAATTTCCGCAGATTTCACAGGAATACATTTAAAGGTGCACATGAAAAAGTCAGCAGAGTATTGCGAATACGTTATCAACTAAGTCAGCAGCCAGAAAGAAAAACAAAAAAAAAAAACAACCAAAAATGTGATATAAGAAACATCAATGACGCTGTGATATTGGCATTTGATGGCTGCCTTGAGATTTGGACAAAATGTAAATCCTTTGTTTTACTTTATCGGAGAGAAACAAAGCAAAACATGTGTAATAAAAATTTGTAATTGAATTGAGTGTACCACGCTGTGTGAAGATATTCCATTTGTAGGGAAGTGTAGACTAAATTGAAACAAATCCCCTTCTCCCTGGCTGGTTAGGTTGCACAAAATAAAATTGCTTTTACAATATTTCTTGCAAAATTTTTAAATGAATTTTCTTTAAAAAATTGCAAAAAAAAGAAAATTCTACTTAAACTGGGGAAAAAAGGAAGGCGGATCAATATCACTTCATTATACTCATCATTGAAGAGGATGTGTACTAGGATCACGGCTCAGTTTGTAGTGTACAGAAATGCAGTTTACGAATCCACAAACGTATAATTGGCTCATCTCAATATGTTTCGATTCGTCTTGGCTTGGAAAGTTCGCGAATGAAAATTTTGAGGTACGGAAGCGAGACTTGCAGCCTTATTCGGGCGTTGCGATCGATCAATGCTCGTAAGATAAAACAATGCGCCTACTTGCTAAAGCTCTCGTGAGTTTACTTCGAATTTGGCATTCCGGACCTGTACTCACGAAATAAAACTCTTCAAATTAACAAAACAAGTTATTAGGTCACGAAACCCATGGAAAAAAATGCTTGGGACGTCTTGGCGATGTTGCTCAGAATACGGCTGTTAATCGAACCCCAAAATTCATAGGGGTGATCTGCCAGCACTATTAGGCCTGAAGTAGGCAAAAGAAATGTGATATATGAACTCCAGCAAGCATTGGTTTAAAATTTAAGGCATATATTTCCCACTACCGCGGAGGACGTTTGTGTAAAAATGGGCGTGTCTAAACAATGATTTTAGTCAGGCGCATCAAAGGCTCGCCCTAAACCGTAATGAGCCTTGATGCTCGTTTATTTTCTTAATTGCTTTAAATTTTTTGCAAAATAAGGATCGCAAAGGACTGTACTTTTCCATGGACAATGAAAATACACAGAACAATAGATGGAGCAGAGAAGACGCCTTTCAGACAGGATTGTTACATGCGAAATGCAAAAAAAGAATAAAAATTTTATGAGCTCTACGATGCGAACATTTCATATTCCCACAAGGAATAGGTGAACATGTCATCGGAGAGGGAGGCATGGTCAAACGGGCTTCGAGTTTCGTGGTGATCGAGAAAGTACTTTGCAATATAAACTCATACCAAAATTTTACAAAATTTAAGAATCAGTTTCACGCGCGTTTGTCGTTTTTGCGAAAGCTAAGAACTGTTAAGGAAAATAAAACCAAAGTTTTTTTTTGTTAACAAAAATAAAACCAAAGTTTTTTTTAACTTATTTGGTTGTGTGTTTTTAAGAAACACAGGCTTTCGCCTGGAGCTCTTGTACTAAAGTACAAGAAAGAAAAATTTATGAAATTGCTTTGCCTGCATAATGCACAATTATCGTTACACAAACTGAACAACGCAATTTAGCAGTTGCATTACAATTAGTATTATTATTCCCAATTAACTTCAATGGGGAAACTTGCATTCATTCACATTTCGTTAAGGCACGGATATCTTGACATAATTCTTTTTTCATATTATTGCCTCTCGTGTCCGACATGGTATTGTTTACAATTATTTTTTTCTATTCTCTAATTCTTTCAAATGCTCTTCTTTTTTTAATTATTTAATTAGACTTTTGAATTCTTAGGAGAGAAATAGAACAGAATAACTTAGTAAATGTCACTTCTTTCGGTTCTTAATTATAATTCAGTTAAACTTTGTAATATTTCTTTTTATAAACTTGTAAATTGCATGCTTTTATCCGCTCGTACGTTTTAAAATTTTAAACGTTACATTTGCTACATTTGCACACGTGTAACTGAACTGCTTACTAGAAAATAACGCTAGGCGGTTAGTAAAATATCCAACAGAGATTCCTTCTGTTATACTTCAACATTTTAATGTCAAGAACATGTTTTTCAAAAACTCATGTACCCTTTGAAATGTTGAAGAATATTAACAGTTTCTGCCGTAAACAATATCTAAAGGTTTCTTTTAAATGTTAACGTAAACGTTGACTTTTTCCTCCACTAACATAGCCAGCCGTAGGCATTGAAATGTTGAGTAGTATATATACTATACGAGCGATTACATTTGTTTCTGTTAAAATTCAAATGTCAATATAATGCTTAACATTGAACTTAAAACATTTGCACAGCTATGTTTACTTAACATTCAATTTGATATTTTTTTCTGTTAAAATTCGAGTATAGAACAAATTAAAACTGCTAAGCGAATTTTATCTTTAAAATACACCTAACAGGCATCGGGACGTATGAAAGACAAAAATATGTTGTCTTACGGGTTGTTAAATTTTAAAACATATCTGCACAGTTATTCCGCGCTCTTCTTAATACATGTTCCATTTACTGTAATATAAAATTAACAGAAATTGAAACGTTAGCGTCCTCCTTACGCTCTTATACTGCATGCATGTTATGCACGCCGTTCTGTACTAAAATAATTGCACTCTCTCTTAATGTGTGCAAATAGCACTTGGTTTTCTCTTCGAGTTCGTCAAATCTGCAAGTTAAGTAAAGTGGAGACTTTCATTCATAAAGTATTTCAATGATAGTGAAAGTCCAAAAGAAAGACGAAAAGGAACTAAAACAATATATTATGATGGCTTTTGACACCAAGCCAAAGGAGGAAGAAAAATTGAGGAATTACAAGAATATTTTAAAGTTAATAAGAGGAAGTGTTACAAGGCCATTACAATGCTCTTTGTAGTTACTTTGTTTATACAATTTCGGCATAATCACTTTATTGTTTTCTAATTCGATGCAAATTTAATATTCATCCCATTCACCTGAATGCGGTATTTTTTTCGAATTTTACTTCACGCCGTCCTTTAAACTCCCTACATTCAGTCTCTACTCGACCTTTATTAGGTGACGTTTTTGTCTTGGTCTTACGTGATTTTAATTGCTACGTGGCATCTATTCTATTCGCCTTTGGGGTTTTCGTACCTACACCGCTTGTGGTACAACGCCCAGAAGGATTTAAGATACCGATCGAATCGGAATCATTTTTTGAATTGATTTAAGTTTGCCTGTCCATCTGTCTGTCTGGCTTTCTTATGTTCAACCTACACAGCCCACAATTTTTGAGGTATTTTGGTGAAATTTTGCACACAGCCATGCTTTGGCCATAAGGCGAACGCTGTTGAAAATTGTTCCGATCGAACCACTTTTTCACATACTTCTCTTATAAGGCTTTAAGGATTTTATGGTGAACTGCCGCCCAGTGTAGTGCTTTCACTTGTTCCTAAGTATACACCTCCCAGCTCTGTTTTTATTTTCACTTTTATTTCTATTTTATGTTTCTATCTCTAATGTATTGCGTTTTCCGTCTATTTCTCTTCAATATAAATATTTTACTTGCATATTAACTAGAGCTCATAATAAATTGCAAGCAATGCTGAAATTATTTAAGCTTAAGTTAACACTTGGTTACCGTAGCGAACATATATACATCTTCTTTGCTAAAAGCGAAAGAAAGGGAGATCGACAATATTTTCCATTACATGGCATTATACGGCATAAAATTTTCCATGAATATATTCTTATTTAGCTTAAGACTCATTTCTATTTCTCCGCACACATCATCATCTACGACGAATATTCACACATGAAAAGGCATTAAATGGACGTGATAAAATTTATACATTATGCTCAATGACACTGAAAGCTATGATTGAACTATTTACCAAACTAATAGAAATGGGCCAGGTCTTGTCAAAAGTAATCTAACGAACAACGAACTGCGATAAAATAAAAAAGGCTTCTATTCTTCTTTTTCTTTCTTTCTTTCTTTCTTTCTTTCTTTTGCGTAAATATCAAGTGGAAATATTTACTTTTTTGACGAACGGGTGTACAAACAGAAAAGAAAAAAAACGAAAAGCAAATGTATACAGCGTGTACAAAGTTTCAGTTAAAGACTTTGAAATGTTGATCGATTTTGTTGTTGCATGTGAATGATAAAAGCAAACAAAAAGCCGTTTTGGTAAAAAATAAAAATTGTTATCTATTTGTATACCACAAAATTCAAAAGAAAGCAAAAACTCTTTACACCCCATCCACTAAGCATCCACTAATTCCGCCCCTGCATCATGAACTTATGTTCTATACGCAAAAAAAAGAAAGGGAAACATAAACATAAAGAGTTACTTGAACAAATCTCTTAACATGAGCATAAAAATTTTAATAAAATCCTTTAGCAGGGCGTTCGCAGCTATTAAAAGGATTTTTAGCTAAATTTGCTTTCAAAATTGTTACACAATAGAAAGCGTGCATACAAATATATGATAAAATTTAAGCTTATATGATATGTGTCAAGAGGAAATTCTTCTAAACACATTTTGAGGGCATTATTCTTTCCCTGCGTTGATGCACCATCATCATCAAATGCTTAATATTTTAACACGTGTCCATAACAAATACTCGGGTGTATTGTGTTTGTGGTGGAATCTAGAAAATTTTACCTTTAAGCAAAACATTAATATGCCAGCCAGGTTGCTGTTGCTGCTGCTGCTGCTGCTGCTGCTGCTGCTGCTGATGATGATGATGATGATAATAATAATTATAATAATGTAGTTGATAATGTTGCATATATTAGCACTTACTATGAAAAGCATATAAACAACGTAATAAGATTTTATCAGCGCATGTTTTAAAATACGGGATGAGAGTGTTAGTTAGCGAAATAAATCATTTTCAAAACACAAAATTAATTTTCATTTTAGCTTTGAGAAATGAAAAAACATTTTTATGATCTTGAACGCAAGGAAGCACTTGCAAGACTATTTTAAAATAGTATAACGCAAAATTCATTGGAAACTTTATGGCCACAAGAAGAGCTGTTCTCTGTAACCAGCCAAGTCAGTTTTCTGTTCATTTAACTAATCAACAACATTTGTGGTTTATTACTGCAGAATAATTGAAACAGAAAGACCGACCCTTCAGTCTAATGGCAATGGCATGCAATTTAAACAAAGCAGTTTATAAGTCCCTCTTGACGAATTGAAAGCAATAAGTATGCACAGTGACAGTCAGAATTATATATTGCTCTGACAATTATTATTTTTTCTCTTTAGATAAATATGCTTATATGCTTATGTGCTTATGTTTGTATATAATTTTTGCACCCAAACATACAAGATACGCTAAGCTCATCAAAGATTTTAACCTTTTAAACATTTCTAAGGCAACTCATTTATAAGATGTAATAATATATTCGTTCTACGTATATACATATATATATTCTAAATGTGCCTGGTCTGTCCATCCCTCTTAGTTTTCCTATCTTTGTTGCTTTATATGCTCAGTTAAAACTGCAGAAAATCCGATTTCATTAACATTTATTTTCTTATTGTCTGACTTGACAGACAGATATGCACATGCTTGTAAAAAAACATTAAAAAAGTTCCATGTGGACTAGGAGTCGGAAATGGGACAGAAGCTTTAAAATTAATCTTGTTTGTCTATGGCCCAGCGGCCCGCAAATCAGTTTATTGAGAAACCAAAGAAGCTCTTCGTGCTCCGATATTTGTTGTTCGCTATGCTTATGTGTACGGTTACGATTCATATTTTTCAACGATCTTAAGGCTCAAGTCATTTATCCACTCGACTGGTGATCCACGTTGTTGATTAAAAGTGGAAAAATAAGAAATAGTTGCTGCTCAGCTATTGCTCTCTAGTTCAATTTCCAGAGACGATTTCATTTGAAATCAGCTGATTTCAAAAGAGAGCCTTCCTCTGGCAATGAGAACTGATTACTGATTAAATGCCGGAATTAATTAATTTAACAATTTTCTGTTGGGCAGAAGTGTGGGGAACGAAAACCAGAAACAGTTTTAATTCTCACAATATTAGCTAACGATGTTTACGTAACATTATTCCATTACGCTGCTATATAAGCTGTTCGGCTGTATTACAGTAAATATCAGGTCAGTGTGCGTTTGTTATCCCTACGTTATTGTAACAATAGTTTAACTATGTTACAAACGCACTAGCATTACACACTTACGCTTACAAAAGATGTAAGAGCAACGCATATAGAAATCACATTCGCAAGCTTTCCTATTGTACCTGGCCCAGCATTTTGATAAACAAAAATGTGTAGGAATTTTCATTAAATACCACGAACTATGGAAATCGAATGTAAATTTATTATGCAAAAATATTGGAGTCAGTGACGGGCGCGCACTGGTTGTCAAGGGTTGAATCAGGCCGAGCAGGAAAGGCACGAAAACTTTGTAAAGCAAAAAAGTACTACTAAAGCTTGCTCCTTTCCATCAACTAAACGGATTTAAAGGAAAGGGGTTTTGTAGCAAAGTAATCGTAAAAATGTCGAGAGAGATATTTGCTTTTGAAAAACTATCGGAAACCTTGCAAAACTTTCAATTGGAGCGACAAGTTCTTAAGGTACTTTAAAGGTAACCCTTTAGAAAATTCTTCATGGAAACCTGCATTTAAATCGAGTACGAATTCTGTTAAGATCACAAGTGCTCACCCAAGGACGTTTATGGTAGCGCACATGTATAAAGAGGGAAGACAGAGCAGGTTTTTCAAAATTTTCTTCTTTTTCGTGGCTTTTAATGCATACTTTGAAGATTTTAAACTTTGTTTGTTAGCAAAAGGCCGGCTTTTTTACTCGAGAAGTTGTCTTCGCCAAGCAAATATTGTAAAAATCCGTTCTTTGTTTCGCTAGACATGGGCATACAAATTAAATGATATATATCATATATATATATATATGTGTGTGTAGCAAGCCACTCAATACGTTTGTAGGGTACTTTCAGGAAAAATTCACTTTACCCACTAACATAATTTACTTCACAAGTAAGACACTCATGTTCCCTAATACATTCCTATGTTTTCTTATACAACTAGCTGTAGAACCCTTCAAAGTAGGCTTCAGTTTCGGCGATCAGCTCTTCGGTAGAGCCACATCTCTCTATCACAAAAGAATGCGTTACAAACCACTAAATAATGGGTATTCACAGATTTGTCCTAAGGCCAACAAAATTTCGTTCTTTTCCTCACCACTCACCACTGAATCATGAGCATTAACTTTCTTCCGTTTCAAGCCGAATAAAAAAAGTTATCCCTCTCACACCCCTACTTTTCGTCCCAAGTCGAATGAAATTTTCTCCTTCCCCTCAGCAATCAACAAATGAGTAGCATTAACAGATTCGTTCCAATCGAATTGCTTTCTCACCCCATGAACCACATTCCAAGTCGAATGAAGTTTCTTCCTCTGCTCGCCAATCACCAAACGATAGAAGCAAATGAAATTTCCTCCACCCTTTACCACATCATGGTATGAGTGGTGTGTTAACGGATTCCTTCCAACTCCAACAAGATTTCGTTCGTTTCCCTCACCAACCATTAAAAGATAATTATTAAGCACATTCGTCTCAAGGCGAACAAAGCTTCTTCCTCCCCTCACCAATTATTAACAGATTTGTTCCAAGTCCAATAAAATTGTTCTCTTTCCCCACGAACCGCTAGACGATGACCGCTGACCGCTCATTCAAACTCCAAGTCGAACGAAATTGCTTCGTCCCCTCACCATCAAATCATCAAATGATGATGAGTATTAACGGATTCGCTTCAAATCGAATAAAATTTCGTCCTTTTTGTCTTTTCCTTAAGCTGTTATAGTTAGCCGTTTAGTGTTTCTAATTTGTTTATGTCATCTGAAGGGAATAAATTTTCTTTAAGTGCGTATCACGTCTTTTGCTAAAGACAAACGAAATGTGTACTTTAATAAAGATTAGAATAATACTGAGATGAACTACTGTCTGTCTCATCATTCTCGTGTTTTTATTACAAACCATTTGCTTTGCAAAATTCAAAAAAAAATTAAAATAAATATTATTTTTTAGTTTTGTCTCTAGATCGAATCATGCGATGATAACTAAAGTGAACTCTTTGCATAAATATTTATACACGCGCACGCACACTTTGTCAATTCTTCGCTTTTGCGTATAATTAGGTGCTTAAGCAAATATCTGAATAACTGCAACAACAACAACAACAACAACAACAATGTCGCTTGTGAAGTGAAGCTAAAGACGGTCGAATGCGGATATGCTTGTGCCATTAAATGTTATAACATTCGCTTCAATTAATATGAGGGGCAAACAAAAAGACAAAAAGAGAAAAGACTACAGCGATTATCGCAAGTGAATCGCAAAGAAATATTTGAAATTTTGTTATCTTTTCTTTGTTGTTGGAAAGGGCGACACATTATTTGATTTAAATAAAAGTCAAGCGATTTGTTTATATACAATTGCTTACTTTTTTTATATATATGTATTATACGGATATAATATTCTTCTTCTTCTTCTTCTTCTTCTTCTTCCAAATGCCATTCTCGTTAAATGAAGGCAATAAAAATTGCTTTTCCAAAGCGTCTTTTAATTTGTTCTTATTTTTTTTGTTTTTATTATTTTTTTATTTAATGATTCTGCAGAGAATAAACTCTGAATTTTTATGCTCAACATCGAAATGGATGATGGTACACTAGTTTTATTACGAAGGCTTTGATGCGCATTTCTTGGCATTACAACAAAGCCAAATAAATAATAAAACTAGCATGCC
Organism: Glossina fuscipes; assembly: GCF_014805625.2. NCBI lineage: Eukaryota > Metazoa > Arthropoda > Insecta > Diptera > Glossinidae > Glossina > Glossina fuscipes. The sequence continues at coordinate 31,665,963 of NW_023998416.1, read as the reverse complement.
ATCAACTAACAACTAAACAAAGTCAAGATTGCATAGCTACCCGGGTTGATGGTAATCAAGATTTCCATTTCTCTTTAAATAGATGCGAGATAGCTATTAAAGAATTAGATAAGAGCTTGCAACAAAGCTAATTTAAACCGAAAGAAATATGCAATATTTTGCAATTTATTTTTATTAGTATCCCCAGATATGGTGTCGATATTTTCTAACTCTTACTTGCCTCTTAGGTCATATCCTGTAAAGTAAATTTTATGACATTTTACTTATAATTTATCTCCAACGTTTAGTTGCTTTAAATAGACGTTTGTATCAATTTCATTAAGACAAGACGAACGCAAGACCATTGAGAGCTATCTTAAGAGAACGCGCATTAAAACTGTTGAAGAAAGCATTCCCAGGAATCAATGCTTGGCTTTATTTAATTTTCTTTTCAAGATTTGCAAAATTCTTATGATTCGATTTTTTTAGAACGTTAGGCGGGAACAAGACCAAGCTTCCCAACCAAGCTCTATAAATTTTGGTCGAGTTTGCCGCAAATGAGAAGAACGCGTTTCTTGGAAGAAGAAACTAAATTTTTCTGCTTTATAACAAAAGAGGGGCGTGGCTAATTTATTCTAGTTTTATGGATTAACATTGGAAACATATGCCATTATGTAGGTCTGTTGTAGTTTATGAGTAACGGACAAACAAATAACGGAAAGTGAAAGTGTTCTCAGCTTCGGTTGCACTGTAGGCGGGTTTTTTGACCGGTTCGGCCAATTTTTAAACTTTTTTCCAAATTTGGAACCATTAGCTTTGTTTTTGCGGCCTGGAGTATGTTTGCAACATACATTAGGCAGATGGACAGAGGGACATGCTTAAAGCGATTTAGAATTTAATGCTGATCAAAAATATATATACTATATGGGAAGCTACGCGGAAGCTTCCTGCTAAGTGTTGCAAAGGCTTACACAAAGGTCCCCTCCACATCCTTCCGCGGTAACTACAAATGATTTGTGTAGATTTGTGATCTATTGCACACATTCACATAACTTTATCTTGACAGGTTTATCGTAAATTTTATAACACTTTGTTGCATTTTCTCGTCAAATGTTGTTCGTCACATTTCTACGATTCTATTATGATTCAATAAAAGATCAAAATACTTGAAGAGAGAAAAACATGTCTAAACAAAAAAAAAAAAAAAAAAAAATTATACAAAAAATGAAAATCTTTTTCGAGAATCTGTTAAAAAAACTTAAAAACACTTGCACAACTTTAGCAAGAGTTTTTTCTTCTTTTTTTTGTACTAACCGCATACATTTTGTTTTTAATTTATTTCCTACGGTTTTTAAAGTAAAAGTTTACGAAGCATTTAAATGATTTTTACTCAAGTCCACCATTTACGATTTAAATGTAAACATTTTGCCGTAGATTTTATTCCGCAATTTCGAAAAGATTATATAACGTTTAAAGGACATTAAAATTGATCGACCGGTTAAATGAATATAAAATGCGCGCGTATTTTTGTACTTGGTTGCATAAATTAATAACTAACATAGCCACGGATTGTAATCTCTCACGATATAAAATATTTAGAAATTTTTTCTTCTCAACACATTTTTAAAACAAATAAAATAATTAAAAAACTTTATCGAAATAAAACAAGAGCTTCCAAAATAACAAAAACACGTAAAAATGCATATATGTATATAAATATGTGTGTGTGTGTGTGTGTGTGTGTGTGTGTGTGTATACATATTCACATCATAGCATAACATCCTTGTTGATGCGTACATACATGTTGATGCCTACATGCTTGAAACACATGCATGCACTCGTATATACACATGCATAAGACTGGTTAACAATGTCAAAAACATTTGCATGAGTACACAAGTGTACATGTATCCACGTACACACTCACCGATTAGTTTCGCTACACACAACATAGAGACTTTATATGAAAAAAAAAATAAATAAATAAAGCTAAACAACAATAACTAACATAGCAAGTTGTTACAAATAAAGTAGGATAGAGAATGAATATGTGCGTGTGTAGGTAAGTGTATGGCAAAAAAAACAAAAAAAACAAAAAAAAAAGTCAAACTGTTTTACTTCCACAAATTCCATGAATCACACAGAAACACAGCAGACATGCAGAATGCACACGAGTAATGTTTACATGAACATATACACACATATAGAGACACATATGCACATATATATATATATATATAGTAAAAAATCTAGAATGGTTAGGAAAAGTCTGTTCTATGTGTACATTAGTTGTAAAAATGACATTTTTGTTGTCGTTTTTCGGTTATTTTAATTTGTAATTGAGTTTGTGTTCGTTTGTACTCATGTCGTCCACACAGAGCCTTGCTGCCTGAACTTGAATTGTATACATTTCATAGTACGACTATTTTTAGTGACACAACACTAAAACACCGCGAGGGGGCGGGGAGTAAAACGTACAAACTTACACCTACATAGGTGCATATATATATATATATATATATATATCTACATAAGGTGGAGAGTGCAATAGTCAAGTTAATATAAGCGTCCCGTCTATACAGTAAAACACAGTTTTATAGTAGGTTTATATGGCATAGTGACATGTAAAGAAAGAATGAAAGAAACGAAAGCAACCGCATGCATCGCATGCATCGCATGCTCGTGGACATAATAAAATCTCATATGTTTGGTTTTATATTCAACATCATCACTCTATACGAGATTCTGTCATGTTCTCGTATGATGTCCAATTTTGTTGTGTTTTTCGACGCTCACCTTTTACACCCTCTGTACACTGCGTTGCCGTTAAGTACACACGTATGCATTAAACTTTTGGTTAAAAATAAACTTAAGCCCCGATTATTTATTCTCGTGTTTTTTCTCTCTCTCTCTCCCTCTCTCTCTCTCTCTCTCTCCCCATTGTTGATTTTGTTCAACTAAACTACATTTATGTAACGGCGACGGCGACGACGATGAGAACGACACCGCGGTAGTATATGCTTTCCTTTGAGTAGTAAATGAAATCAATGCTTTTCAATGCAAAGGTTTTTCATGTTTTCCTCTACTTGACAAATTCCAAATACATTTTTAATTTACGTTGTTTGCAACTTTCAATTATAGTTAAACCGCCTTTCGCTCTTTCATTCATTCAACTCAATTCGGTGGGCGAATCCATGCATATGTAGTTAAAAATAATTGCAAACGCTTTATATATGAATTTATGAAATATTGTTAGGGGAATTGTTTTTTAATTGATTAGGTCTATACTCAGAACAAACAATTGGCAAAAAGTCCTTGAAATATTTTTTAAAAGGTTGCCTTTAAAACTTTTTTGTCGTTGCTATGATATTTGATTTGAAATCAAGTTGTGAGATACGAACAGAGGTCGTGCATTGATCTCGACTTACTCAACGCTTATACTCGAGTAGCTTGTCAAGTACGCATATCAAACTTTCACAGGCAAATATTGATTTCTTCGAACAAAAATGGAAAAAGTAATTTCAGCTGATTATCTAACTAATCTATAAGCAGTCACTGCCACACTACCGCAGCAATGGAAGCACTCGCCGCAAGCCCGCATTAAACTGATTAAGACCTGTTTTCAAAAATTTGATTTCCCTTTGAACGAAAGCTAAGACTATTTTCTTTATTCTAAATTGTATTTTTCTTTCCTCAATACTTAATAGCCTTTGTTTTTTCCTAGCGAGAAGGTGGGCATGCATGCCCTATTTTAGCAGAAGAAATGCCGCATGGCTTATGGCACGGCCGGTTGCGTATAATTAATATGAAATCGTAGACCAACAAGATTATTGTCAGATGTCTGCATCTGCATTGTATATAATATGTAGAGCAATTTTATTGCGTTCTTTAACCGCATAGCTTGCACTGTGCTGACTTACGACTTCTGAAATGCTTCACGAAAGTCCAAAACTTGCCAGTCAGGTACGCTCGTCCTATCTATTTCCCTTTCCCCATATCTTTGGAGGATATCCCCTACGTAACCAGTCATGCTTAATTTACTTTACCTTATCCAATAAATGCATTTTTTCGATGTAACGTTCTTTTTGATTTAAAAAATAATTTATTTGTCTCTCTCTGTGTTAAACTTGAAAAAAAAAATCCAATAAGAAAATTAACACATAAATTATTTAAATGTTGCTTTAATACATTGCCTTGGCTAAGACACGGGATGTTGTTACTAGAGATATGAACCTGCACGCAAAGTTGTACAAAAATAGTAGTGAATAATTTTTCGGCATTTAAAACAATTTTGTAAGAGGTTGTGATTTTCGATTTTATTCTATTCCAATTCGAGGCATTTTTTAATTCAAACAAATTATTAGGAATTTAATTAACAGAGTTGGACCTTTGTTTTGCCGACTGCTTTGCATTTTAATAGAGCTGCCATTTTTTGACTATTTTTTTATTTATTACAAGCAACTCTGTGCTTTGCCTTTTAACAGGGAACTTAGCAAGGACTTTGTTTAATTTGATAATAAAAATTGTGGCGGTCTACTTTTAGGCTAACTTGTAAAATTATTATTATTATTGCTATAAATTTAGCCAGAGAATAAATTGTTTTCTCTTAAATCGCTAGCATCAAAAAAAATTCTACCGCACTTGAGATTTGAACATTGAGTTAAAAGTTGAGACTCTTGCCACTCAGGCGGATAACTTCTAAAACGCTAAACATCTAGAGGTGATGATAGAAGAGATATGTACCATGCAACTTTTAAAGACTGCAACTTGCGAATTTTAGCAAAAAAAGAACGAAGGAAGAAAAATTTCGTAAATATACTTTGAAAAATGAAATTAAGGCAAAAAGGACATGCCTAAAATTTAATACAAATTCTAAAGTGATATTAAAGTTGCTGTAATGCACTAAATGGAATGAAGTTAAAAAAATCATAAGCTACTTAAAATTTGATTACTAAATAAATAACCCAAACAACTAAAAGTAAAGCATAACAACAAAGCCGTTTAACGTATTACAGCATAACTGATTACAGACGATCGGCCATTATTAGCTTGTTATATAACGATTTTGCAAAGTTAGGCATTACATGGAAAGTGGTCGGGACATATAAAATTTCGTTAAAATATCTCAAATATTGCATCCTGTTAGTTGGACGCAGTTATACGTGGATGGACATCAGGTGGAGAGACAGACACACAAGTTTAGATCGATTCCATAGCAGATAGCAGAAATTCTCTTTCATTCCCACAAACTTAATATATTGTTTACCACAAGTAGTATAGAGTACGAAAAGAATTCGCACTAAGAACCAAAAATAAATAAAAATGACTCAAAATCTAAATTAACCAGATCCAGAAGATTATCAACACTATAAAGCGTTGATCATCTTGCCTCTACGAATTTCTAATAACACCGGTTTCGGACAAATTGCACACAAAAATACAGTTTAGCAGAGTTTTCGCCAGGAGACCTTATTGCGAATTCCTACTATACGGCTTGTGTCTGTGCAAGGTTGCGAAATTCTTGATGATTCAGGAAGCACTGGAAGTGAAATCAAACCCCAAATTTTATGCATTTTTCAAAAAAACAGCCAATAAGCGAAAGTTTATATGCAAATTCCTTCTTCTTCTGACCCTAACGGTTTCTCAACGAAGCTTTGCAAGTTAGAGAATGCACAAGTTTGTAATATTGTTCATTGGAGATGACTGTGTTATTTTATAAAAGCTTCGTGCCTGCAAAAACAAGACGTTCTGAAGAGTCTGAAAAGTTTTCAGAGCTGCAGTACGAATGGATTGTTTACATTTCCCAAGGAACTGCAAAGCGTCCTCACAGACACTTCATTTAAGTTCTATTATTATTATTATTGCTACTATCGCTGTAGTTCGCTTAGACCGGAGCACTGAAAACTGAGGTTACCAAGTCTTCTTCAACGCGGACAATAAGCGCCGGGAACCCCACCATTCGCACCAAGTTAGTTGTTAAACTTTCGCGAGGAAGAGAACAAAGTCCGTTTGATAATCTTTCGAATAGAAATGTCTCTATATGTTTCTTCTATGACTTGAAAGTAGGTAGGCAGTAGGGAAAGCTTTGTGCGCTTCACACATTCCGATTTAAATTATTAACACATTACGCATTTTCAGAAGGCTTTGAAGGAAACTAAGGCCCGTTTTAGTTCCAATCTGACCGGTACACCTAATATCGCGAGCAATGTTATTAAAAATCGTATGAGATGCAATGAAAAATTTCTCCTTTGTCTTTTTCCTTATCCTTTACTTAAAAATGTGGATTAATTTTAAATCGTTAGCTATTTCTAAATATTAAGATCTGTTAGTAAACGAAGTGAAAAAAAGAAACAATTTTTTCATGCTATGGAGGCTATAATCGATTAATTTTTCAATAATCTCAACCTTATAAATCACAGAGGCCAGGCTATGGCGTAAGTAAAATTGAAATTGTTTAAAGTAAACACAAACACAAACACAAAAAAAAAAACAAAACGCCAAACAACCTTGTGTGTGGTGCGTTGGCTGATAGTATTGATAGATACGTTATCTTTTAGTTTTGTAATGAAAAAAAATTAAAGAAAAAAAAAAAAAAGAATAAAAAGAAAATTACTTGACAGCCTCTCCACTTACGAAACAGAAGTTTACTTTCAAAAGCGATCTTGAATGAATTCTGCACTTTTAATGTGGATCAGCGCCTGCGTTGCATGCCTTAGAATTCCTACACACAACGCGTATCCACGCGTATATATGATATGATGCTAGACGAGGCAACAAAAACAACAATGCGAGTGGATTGCTGCAAACAGCATGAGGAAACGCAATGAAATGAATTGTGGCTTCTGCGCCAGAGCTGACCTTCAAATGATTAAATGCAATATCCATTAACGTTTACATTGCCTTTGATTACAAATTTCACGGTGGCAGATTTTTCTCTTTTGCGGACTTTTAGTTTTTAATAGGTTTTATAAGCAAATAGAAAAAATAAAAAATAAAATTATTTTTTTTATTTATTTTTTATTTTTTATTTTTTTTTTTAGTTCCTTTGAAGAAGCGTAGCGTGAAATATATCTATATCGAAACACGGCACTCCAGCTATTCAGAAATATGAAGAATAAACCATTCGAAAATAAATTTTCGCTTTTTTCTCCCCCCTTTTGTTTTTTTTTTTTTTTGGTGGCTAAGGAGAAAAAAGTAAAAACTTTTAGAATTTTTTCTTCGAAATGCCGCGTGTATGGGTTGGTTGGTTGTATTTCGCTTCCTTGATGACAATCGTGTAAAGAACATTTAAATTCCAAAAAAAAACAAACAAAGATCTAGAGAGCTGTTTGTGTGTGTGTGTGTTGGTATGTGTGCATATACATAAGTGTTTATTTTTATTTGCCTTGCTGTGTGTGTACACATCAAAGAGTAACATTTAAATTTACTTTTCTTGAAATGCTTTGCTTTCTAACATTTGCTGCTGTCCCAACTGACTGACATATGACGACTTTTTGTGTAAAGGATGCCATGACTAGCTCGTATGTAAAAAAAAAAAAAAAGTTTATATTCTAAACTCAACATGATATCAAACATGCAAAGAAACAGCTAAACAACACCGACGTACAAGGTAAGCGTACGAGTTGGTAAATAAAGACCACCTTGGGAATGACGTATACGTTAAACGTATTAGCAAGAATTCGTTATTTGCTACGAACAGTCATTCATGTCTATTTAGTTAAATGCAAAAAAAAAAAAAACAAAAACAAAAATAAAAAGTTAAAACAACAAAAACATTAAAAAGGTTTCTTTCTTAAGTCTTTTTCATCATCTTTGTTTTCTTTCTTTCGTTACTAATTGATTTTGTCTTTCAATGCGAAGGCGAACGGAAATATTAGGAATTTGAAAATATTGTTTTCTCTTTATTTGCACTGTTCGATTGAAAGAGCGCATATAAAAACCGTTAATTCGTATACAAGCAAATATTTAAAGTATAGCATAAATAATTGTAGGATAATGCAGCGTAACCCTGCACTAAAGTTGACCTCAGGTATTTCCACTCCCACCACATCTAGCCAGTCAGGCGGTCGGTGTCATTGTCACGCCACGGTCGAATCGCAGCGGCAGGCTTGAACCAGATATTCACTTCACATCAAACCCGAACAAACCCGTAAAGAAGTGGAAAGCAAAACGCGAGAGAAAGAAAACTTACAATCTCACGTAATTTGATTTAAAATAAACATAATACAGACATGAACTGACGAGTACGTGCATAGACATATACAGCAAAAATTATGAGCAAGAAGAAAATAAAAGAAAAAAAAAAAAAAAAATAAGGAAAACAATTACAAAAATTATATGAAGACTAAATTGTTTAACAATTTTTCAAGTTTTCGTTACAAATTCAGTTCGAGTATGGAGCGTGTTGTGCTTTCGCGAAACTTCGTGACACTTTTCTCAAAGTCATTAATGTTTAAATCCAAGAAATGTTATGGCGATTAGGTGGCAAAGCAAACTTTTAAATATCTCAGGCTTTTCTATTCTAATTGGAACTGAACGGATCGCTTGAACACTGAAAGATAGAGAATTTTTACGGAAAATCTTTCCACCCACATGGCCAGCCGGCTAGCTGTCTAGCTGTCTAGCTGTCTAGCTGTCTAGCGACATTTTGTGCCGATCCTCTCTTTCATGCAAATTTAAGTTCAACTTTTAGAATTGGTTGAACACGTACGCCGGCACGATATACTTTGATTGCTTTCCTGGAATGTTGATTGGCGCTTCAATGTAAGAGGTTATTGTTGGAAAGCTAAGATCGACAGAGTTTTGGGATCGGTCGGTTCCCGAGTCAGCTCAACACCGATTGTATAGCGAATGCAGTCATTGAGATTGCAAGGAATCTAATTCGATATCAAAGCAATCGAATACCTTTAACCCAACGATCGTATGTATCGTTCTTGTATTTCGCTCTACTCGTAAACTGACTCGGTAATGAGAACTGAGCTGTATGTCGACTTCCGGTTTGCTGAACAACATTCCACTATTACACCCTACATCGCTTCTGATATATATAGAAGAACTTTATGTAGCCTTTTCGTTATAACGAGCAATTCATCATGAAATCATTCTAAGCGAGTCTGTCCCTCATGATTGTCTTGTTTTCTTGTCCTCAGTCTACAGGTCGCAATCTTTGAGTTCTTCCCATATAATGCCTCGTTATATGGAAAAAAATTGCAATTTTCAATATTTTTCGACAAAACTCATTGAGTAATAATAGTGCTTCGACATCCTAAGTTGGTATCAAATATTTGGTTCGGTTTGGGCAATTTTCTGAACGCCTTCTCGTAAGACCATTGGTACTAAAACTGAATCTTTATATAGTAAAAAAGAATAATTTTCAATAGCTCGTGGCAAAAATGGACTCTTAATAGGAGATTAACAAAGAATTTGGGCCTCGTATATCGGGATACTCAGGAAGTGTACATCCTTATGTGCCAAAAAAGGACTAATTGTTAAAGTTTTGTGTTTAAATATTTGTTCATGGCAGTAATTGATTGATGTAAATGAGGTGGACTAAATTCGAACCACATGTGTCTGTCCACCCCACTCAATCTGGGATTTCTCATGAATAGAAAGTCCGATAGAGAAAGGTTCAATTCTTAATATTTTGTGATGACAACTGGCACGTAACTGTAAGGAATTTGGATCTCATAGGTCTATTATTTAGACCCTAACATATATAGGGATTATCGCGAGAAGCCAGTCCTTATAAGAGGCGGGAGTCTAATTTCTAGTTTTTCATGACGGAAAGTGAAAAATAATAACATTTTTAGGAAGTAAATTAAATTTGGATCATGTCATGTGACGTTTTGGGCATCCTCCAATACGCGGGCTTTCGTTATTATTTGGCGACAATTTGAATAAGGTGTGGCAACTTTCAAAAAACTTTTATTAGGCAAGAAGGCCTGCCTTGTAGTATTGTTTGGCAGAAGCGGGCTTTAATTGGTTCAGTGTGTGATTTGATATCTAGACTTACTGCAATGTATGGATTCTATGCAGGATTACTTTTCCGGCCTTGTCCCATATAAAACTGTAATTTTGGTATTTTGCAACGAAGCCAAGTGAAAAGTTGCTTCAAGAGAGAAACGGCGTAGGGCTTGCGTAACTATAACTTGTTTAAAACTTTTTAATTATTCTTTCACACGTAGAGAATACAGTGCGTTACTAACCTGCAGTGGATGCCTTTTGTCATGAATTTTCAATCTTTTGGTTATCGATATTTTATAAGTTCTAAAGTTGAAGCAGCAATTTGTGCTGCATTCGCACAGCTGATGCGTGTGGGTGTGATGCCAGGAGGCTGTTTGAGTACATCTGCGATATTTCTTAAGCCAAGGTCTTAAGGCGTTTTATCAGGTATATCTTGTTTTTTTGCTTAATCAAATTTTCTTTTCAGCAGCTTGGTGGCGAAGTAAACACTTTCTTGTACGTGGAAGTACGACAGTAACGGGTGACGTGGAGCCACGCTGGAACAAGTGAGTGAAAACGTTAAGAAAGCCGAGTAACGTTATTGAAAGACAAGTTGTATTTGATTTCTGTAGAATGGCTAGGTACGTATATGTTCCAGCTCGCATCAGTTAGATGATCAAGAGTGACCTTTACAAAGTTGGTTATTAAGACAGCAGATATAGTAAGTTGATCTTTTTTTTTTTTTCCTTGAGTAAAAGCCGGACTTTCTCTTTTTCGAGTCTTTCATAACAGCAGTAGGGTATCACGTTGGCCTTCAAGCCTCTAAATTCTAGATAAACTTTTCATATCTGTCATCTGAAACCAACAACGTTTTTAACTTTAACAAGTAACGTAAAGAAAATCAACTACGATTGCTGTTTTAGAAGCATCCAAATGGATCGTCTTAATTAATTTCTGTTTCGGGCAGCATTAAATCGTACGTATAACTGGCTCTACTCGCGTAGCAACAACTCCATGTGACTTCATTCTACGTATATACCCAACATATTAGCCTAATTTTATTAGAAAAGAAAAAAAAACCGAAAGAGAAAATCCGATTTGCATTGCATTGTACTCGATTTGAGGTGTCAAATAAGTTCTTTGGCATTTGTATTTTCGTTAGCTTTGACAGCTTGAAAGCTCAATTATGTTGAAAGCACGTTTGCATCCAATTTGAACGCTCTATGACTTTAAATAGGTCTTCAGCTGTGTTATTAATTTTGTTGTCAGTTTTCCTTCTATTTTCTTCGGTTTTTTTTTTTTTTTTTTTTCTAAAAAACTTTTCTTATTTCTCTCTCTTTGACTTAAGGAACTTTTATTGTCACCTCTTTGAAAAACTACCATAATTTTGCAAAAACATTTTGATTGTATTTTGTAAAGTTTTTCTTCTCTTTTTATTTATGATTATAGACGAAAATTTATGATTCTTTTCTTTCAACTGTCAAATATATTTTCTAGCATTTCTTTTTTCTTCCTCTTCTTGTTCTTCTTTTTGTTTTTCTTCATTTTTTTTGCAAACGTTTTTTGTTGGTTACTTCGCATTTATGGCTGGCTAACAAAACTATTTTCTTGCTTCATTTCATTGTAGTTGGTTGTTAGGTCTTTTTAGAAATAGAAAAAAAAAAATAAAAATAAAAAAATGTCTTTTTTTGTTGCTGCCGTCATGCAAGACGCAAAAATTTGTAATGTTGCACTTCCTAGGTTCAGCAGCCTAACAATGAGGCACAATTTCGCAATGAGGGCAAAGACTTTTCCTTTAACAAACACGTAAAGAGTACAATAACCTTATTGTTGTTGCCAAGAACAACAACAACAACAACAACAACAGCAACGAGAACTCATATCAAAAGGTAGAAAAATTCAAAACAAACAACAAACCTACAAAATATATCGTTTGTTCTTTTTCCTTATTATTTTTCCTACTCTATCTCGTTCTCTTTTTCTCTTTCTCTTTCAATTTCTCTATCTCTATCCCGGGCATTAATAGCACTCCATTGCGGTGTTGCATCATTTAGATTTAAAGCTGTTCGAATGCATTTCAGCCAGAGTGTTAAACTTCAACAGCTATTACGTGTGCAGTGTTTCCTTTGTATTTGTATTTGTGTTGTTTGTATTCGTTTGTATTCGTTTGTTTGTTTGTTTGTTTGATTTTTTTTTTTTTCTTTCTTTTTTGCCTTTTTGCTATTGCCCAACCAGCAATTGGACAATTTTCTACTTCTGGTACTGGACTGTTGGCCTTTAGTCAAGGAAATCAAATCAATAGGAAGTTCTTCTACTTTTTCATTTTCTTCGTATTCTTGTATATCTAACGTTGCATTTTTTTTTTTTTTTTTGCTTGTGTTTTCTTGTTGTTTATTTATTTGCTATATATATTTTCTTTCGGTTTTTTTACAGTGTTTTTTGCCTGAACAGCTCTATCATGCAAATTCAAAGAAGAAGAGAAAAATGTTACTTTGACACGCAATCATCTCTGAAGAGATTCTTAACCATTCTCCAGTTTGACAGCAGATTATTAAAATATTACTAGAACTGGATTTTTGTTTTGTTTGTCTTCTTTTCGTTTATTTCTCCACTACTACACGGCTATCGATAGTAGCAAAATATATATATATATATATATATATATATGCGCAGTAAATGAGTTTGCATTAGCAAGACGAGTAAACGAGAAATTTATATAAAAAAAAAAATAAAAAAAATTATCAGGAAACCAAATTCCATACTTGCGGGGCCCTATTTCAATCGAAGATATTAAAAATCACATGCATACACACAAAAAGCATACATGAAGATGAACAGTTAAAAGTAATTCTCATAATTGAAAATCATCATCATATCAATTCCAAGCGATTACAACCGTCACATCAATCCGTTTAAATAATAACAATCAATCAAACCCATCATATTAATCACATTAAATGCAAAGTGTTATCATAACATAAGCCATCACATCATCAATCATATAAATTAATTTCGACAGGATAAATGCAATAACAGGTGAAAGAATTCCATCTATTTGCGCGCACTTTTTTCATTTAGAGCAAACGTTGACCGCAAAAAGCTTATGTAAGCCACAAAAATGGAATACGATATAATCGACCCAAAGCTAATCGCTGCAAAGAAAACCCTTTCCCTTAGCTTATGCACTCAAATGAAGAGATTAGAGACTTTTCCCACTTGGGAGGAGGCTTTCCTCCCAAGCTGCTGATAAACTTTCATTAGTTGCGATAAATATGCACGAGGGACATAAAAATGCGAGCAGCATATAGGGTAGCAGTTCCATGTTCTAAGGGCTGCGTTCGTCAAGTGCAAACTAAGACATTTGCAGGGAGGGTTTTACGAATCGGTGGAAAGGTATTTATTATCGTGTATTCCACTACAGAAAGATATGATGGCATCATCAGAAGAAGCAGTGCTTAGTGCAGTTTGTCTTCTTCGATGATCGCATCTTTCATTTGCCTTGTATAACATTTTGATAGCAAAGATGCCATAGTAAAAAGCATTTACATCATCCATATTTTTGCTGATAACATTGCTACGCTTAGCTGAGCGCGCAAGATTCGCGACTGCGAAGCCAATGTTCGCGAGATCGAATCTTAACGTCGTAGACCATACTTTGCAGTAGCTATATATGTGTTTACACAGAGTAACTTAGACTTATTAGCACTTTAAGCCTGGCAGCATTGTTTACTATGCTGCATCGGACCTCTTTCAGTTAGCGAAGTGGTCTCTGTGCATTTTAGAGGGTTTAAAACGTGTGTACTAAATTAAGGTAAAAAAAAAGAAAACATTCTGGAAAATTTAGAATTGCTCTCTTTCTCTTAAAGCCGCGCGATGCTATCTCGGGTGGTGGACTTGGGCAACTTGCAATATGAATTTCAACTGCAAGATGACTAACATCGTTACTTATCTTCGTCACTGGATCATTGATTGTTTAACGTTTTTTTCAAAAATTAACCTCCTCGTTCTTTCAAAATAATAGTCCGTTTTTTTGTTGTCTTCGAAATCGAGAGAATTTCCTTATGTCTGCTATTCTCCCCTTGCCCTTCAGCTTTTCAGCTTACATTACTTACTTAGTATTAAAAACTTACTTACTAAAAAAAGTGACAAATAATTTTCTAACGAAGCGAGTGCTTACCGCATATTTAAATTCAATTTACAAACAATTGATTATCTTTTAGAGAACGCACTCTCATACATACATATATGTACATGTAAATTAACTTTAATAAGATTTAAATGAGAAGTAACTTGAGAGTAGTGGGACTTTATCATTTAAGAAATTATGTTCTTTTTGGTTTTTTTTTTTAATTATAGAAAAATACATATAATTATGAAGCCATATAACTTATTTTAATTTATTTATATTTGAATTTTTCACAATTAAATTTATTAATTGCTTGTTAAACTTTTATAAACATTAATTAGCGATAACGAAGCAAGCAAGCAAGCAAGCAAGCAAGCAAGCATAGCATAGCATAGTCCAGCAGCCAGCTAAGACCATATATATGCATAGGTAGACATACCAAGATATTCATGTTTAATGCCAGCATGCATCATCAGACATAAACGGTAGGATGATAAATTATTTTATTTTGTTTTATTTTGTCTTGCTTTTATTTTTATTTATCTGCATTAAAGCGGTAGCATATCGCGATTTACAAACGATTGAATGAATTAAATGTTTTGTCAAACCAACAACAGCTATACGTACTGTTGAAATGAGCAATATATACAATATATACATACATACTCGGTTAGCATGACATCAAGCACTTGTTTGTATAATAAAAATATTAAATACATTCCATCATCATCGTCATCCCTTTTACACCGAGCGCAAGGTCGTTTCACCGAACCCTAGTCTTATTTAATGACAGCAGTGATGTCATTACTTTATATGCGCGCTTATCTGTGGGTGTAAGTGCAAACATCAGCGTGTGCGTGTTTTTGTGCATACAGACAGACAGAACGCTTCGTAATGGTCTTGTGTGCTAACACAATGTATAGCCAGCTAGTTAGAAAGCATCTAGAGACGAATCTTGTACACCCCTCATATCATACCGCGAAACCAAATATCGCACATTGTCTTGCTACTAATGCGGTTGCAAAAGTGGGTGTGCAGCGCATTGACTCCAGCTTCTTAGTACTAGTAATAATGTCAAATTCCTTATCGGCTTTTGCTACAATTATCGCAGATACCATAAGTATATATACTTTGGAAAAGAATTGCGAACTCGCTCAGCCTCGATGACTACCTGTTCGTCCTTCGTCTCTTATTGGATTTTATCATTTATAATACACACATTCTTAGCGCAGATTTCAAATGGGTGTGATTCATATTCGCAGCAGTAAAAAAAATAATATAAAATAAAATCAATTTAAACAAACTCCATAAACAGTAAGCAGTAAAAAGATGTAGTTAATAATAGATTACAAACTGTAAAAAGAACAAAGCAAAAAAAAAACATAGCATTAGAAGCAAGGTGGAACATTAAACACCCTGTACCGCTTGGCCTAACATATTTCTTCGCATATTTTCGTTACAAAATACCAAGAAATGTACCGTATTGTCATGCAACGTGCGATACTAATACTAGGCCATGTTGTCGCGCATAAAGGCTCATTTTTGAAGAGAATTTTTGTCTGGGAAGCTTACATCAAACATGGATGAATGTGATCCTAAACTTATTTATCAAATTTATTTCCATATGTGGAGCGTAGTAGGTAAGAATCGCGTCTACCAAGTCAGTGTTCGCGGATTCAAATCTCAGTGCGGTAGAGTTCGCTTTAATCTTTTGGCTATGGTGAGTGCTCAGTCGGTCAAGGCATAACATTTATCTATTGGGCACACGCCAACTAGGCTGCGGCCACCATCTACTCCCTATTACTCTCTTTCTTTCTTTTCTCTCAATTTTTTCCGATTGCTAATGCACTACACGTATAGTTAACGTTCCCTGGATGATTGGTCATATTAAAGAAAAAGAAAAAAATTTTTGGCCCGAAATTCATATTAAATATAAAAAATTAGGTCTTGTTGCTATAAAATGGTTTATGTTTTGTTCGAATGGAAAAGTTTCGAACATTGGATCCCTCTCCTCCCAAGCATTCCAGGAGCATTTAATAAATCAAAATGCTATCTTATGCAAAGTTTTCTTTCCTACGTACCTAACTAACACATATAAAAAATTCATGATCTAAGAAGAAGTTGTTACGACATTTGTATCAGAATATCTTTACCTATAGCAAGCGTTCAACGAAATAAGAATTTCATTCTGGATTGCATAAGAAGTAAGCGGGCGTAGAGCATAAACAACTGACTTCAATTTTCCATTCGTTACATAATAGTCGGTAAATGTAATACTTTGTGCTGTTGAAGAACGCCTGCACTTACTTGAACACTTTGATGTTACAAACGAAATGATGAAGTTAGCGTGCCCCACTCCTTGATGATGACAACACATCGTATACACCATAAATCGAATGCTTACAATAGAAACAATTAATTCATAAAAGCTAATGATATTTTACACAAGTACAATGCACGTTATGTACACATTATATATAATATGTAAGTAAGTTGGACCAATGCTTGTGCCAAGCATCATGGACACCGAAACACTTTCGCGGCGTTTTTAGTATCTGACGATGTTTTTATGTACATGTACTGTGCGCGCTATGGCTTATTTTAAGATTTAATCATTATATGTGTATAATTATTATTATTATTTTTTGTAAATTTATCGACTAAACATGTCAAAGCAACGTTTTTCATTCGCTCATAATCTTGTACATGCATATGTAAAGCGTACATAAATATTTAATAAAAGGCATAATCACTGCTTGCCTCGTTAGATGTTTGCCACGTTCACGTTTTATGCTTTATCTTTCTCTAAAAAAAAAAAAACAGTATAAAATATTAAATTACGTTGGTTTGTGTTTGTATGTTTTTTTTTCTTCCTTTTTTAAAGCCGTTTAACAGAAATTTACAAAATTACTTTTGTTTTTATTGATGTTTCGCTTTTTATTGACGTTTACGTCGCTGTCAGTCATTAAAGATATGATTGGTGAAATACATTCGACAAACTAAACGCTAAGCGTGAGTCTAATAGAAAACAAATAGCCTTAGTTAGGCGCAAATGTCCGAGTAAACAAGTAAGAAATTTATGTGTGCCTTCTGGTGTATCTTTAATGCCGTACGCCCTACACTATTAAAAAAGAAAATAAACAAGTGAGAAAATTGAATTCAATCGAAACCGAATCTTCTACACCCCCATCCAGAGAAAGACAAAAAGCAGTAAAAGAATAAAATTCTCATGGTCTATGATATGCACTGGGCGCAGATGATTTAGTTCAAACTATTTTCAAAACAAAAGTTTTTGTCGTAGAGGCGTGTGGGCGTTGTGGGCATGTCCTTTGAAAAGTTTAAGTCAATTCCAAATTTCTTTGGAAATTTGTAGACAATATCTTCATTTGCGCTAACCGGTGAATGTTTACTACGAATATCACGAACCTGCGCAAGCAAACAGATGGACAGACGAACAGGCAGACATGTTTAGGTACATTCAAGATTTGAAACTGGCCAAGTGTTTGTACAATTTATGGCATTTTCGAGACTTGTTTCTGCGCGTCATAAAGGCAATTCAGTTTTGATACACTATAATATTGGGTAGGTGTGGTCAATTTTCTCCATTTTTCTGCGCAAATGCTACAGCATTGCCCATAGAAAATACGTTGAAATTTTTGTATTATTAGCTATAGTTTATGAGTGGTGAGCAAAAAACCAATTTTTCATTCCTTTTGAAAAACAGAGGTGTTCTCAGTTTACGCGATGCTATGGGGTATGTCCTTCAACCGATTTCGCCCATTTTCGCTACCGACCTGCGCGCAAGAACTTCCAAAGTTTCTGCCAAATTTAAAGTTGATAGTTGATTTTTGCGACCAGGAGAATGTCTACAACAAACATAACACAGACGGATATACGGATATGCTTGAATCGATTCAACATTTGAGGCTGATCAAGAATGTGTCTATGTTTCGGAATCTCCGAATCTTTCTTCTGGGCGTTCGACCAAATGAATATACCCCTCGCCCATCATAAAATTAAAGCAATTTACAGTATTTTCTTACTGACAGAGCAACACCGATTTTTTAGTTTCAGTTCAATGCCTATCTTAAATCCTCAGTTAACATCTTTGCAGATTCGTGGTTAAAAGCGAGATATTAGTAAACTTTTCGATTTTGCTTTTGTATGCTTACGTCGGTCTAACGATACAATACTTGCTGGGATCCACATCTCTTTTGAGTGTGCTTTTGCATCATATGTATTTATAGTTTCTTCTCATAACGCACCCTTGTACCACAAGTGGTGTAGAGTATAAAAAGCTTCTAGCTCAAGTCGTCATGCATAGCTTAATACGTTTTGGGCAATAAGCGACGTGAGATATAATAAACCACACCACACCGCATATGTTTTAGTTGCTTGTGGGCAACACAAATTTCTTAAAAGCCAGTCTTATTTCCCCTTCTAATGGCATTATTCCAACTGCTAACAAACCTTGTTTCCAGTTTGCTTGATGTTTATTGTAGAGAATCCATCACCTAGGCAAGGCTGCCATCCGCCTTTCAACTTCTGCGAAGATGTATGGTAAACAATCTCCGGCTCGAAAGAAGTGAGATATCAGTTTCAAATTTGGCAGAAACCACGGAAGTTCTTGCATACACAGGTTGGTGTAAAATTAGTCTATGTTGGTTATGGCATACATACGCAATAAAACATTAGCTGAGAACAGCTCTGTCCTCAAAAGTTAAAAAAGCAACTTTGTCCTCATCCGTGATAACCTATAACAAAAACGATGGGCACGTTATATTTTAACATAACTGTGGCGGGTATAGACAACTTGATCGCAGTCGAATATATTTATTTTGCTCCTAAAATGCTGACATAAAATAATATTCAACACACTTGCTTAAGCGGTCAAGGACAAAAGCTGCTGAACTCCAGGAAAAGTGGTACTGACTTGTGACAGGCGACGATATATGAAAGCGTTAGAGGGCACAATGCAGTTGCCGGAAGCATTAACATCGACGGTTAAACCGTAGATTCTGAATCCCATTTAATAAAATGATCGGTTAGGAGCGCTCTCAACAACAGCTGCTGACGAATTGGTTAAAAGTTATTTTGTGGACCTAAAATTGATGGCATAATTCATCGATTTTTGGGGATACAAGCTCCAAACGTTAGTTCTTTCTCTTCTTTCTTTTTTTTTTTTTTTTGAGGGGCAATTGTGACATTACTGCAACTTTCCGTCATATCTCTGAAGTGCATTTAGAATGAGTTATAAAGGGGATGGAGCGACAATGGCATACTTTGATTTGTTCGTGATGGGTATAAAAATTATGTAAATACTAAAGTTTTAGTTGTAAGACATTTACGTGTCTATAAAAAAAAAAGCAACAAAAATACTTCGCACTGATAGCCATTCGATGCATTTTTTAAAATAATTCTGAATGGGTTTATAGGCTAAAACCGAAATAATTTTACTTATGCAAAACACTATTACTCTGTCGTTTTCCTTTCTCTTTTATTCATTCTACGCTTGTGTGCATTCTTTTGAAAAAATATATGTGCGTACTATACGTATAGGGTTTGAGAATTTTTTCGTTTCTTTTTTTGTTTTTTTGTTTTTTTTTGATGATAAGTTCAGTGCTCCAGGTGTATAGTCTATTAACTGCTCTTTATACGGAATGATAAATGAATGAAATGTTAGATTAACTAGCCAAGTTACTCCCACATATATAAAGTTAAACAAGTGTTTTTATCTCCATTTACACACACATCATCACATGATATAGGGTTTTCTTCTTCTTCTTTCTCTTGTGTTTTACAAGTTTTTTAACTAATGGCAACTGACCAACCTTCTAACAATCATAAAGATACCAAAGAGAGGACTATCTTCTTACATACCATGCATGTATGCATGCATGCATGTATAGTACATAGGTATATAAATTCATGCCTATGTGTATATATGTATTTATGTAATAGGCATGTGTATAAGGTATGTGTACATGAATTTGCAAAATGGTACGTGTTGTTGTTTTTAACAACTCCAAATGGTGAATTCAATAAATCTTTTGACAAAGATTCATTATATTCAGTATTCCAGGCACAGATAAACTAAACAACTACCAACAATAATAGCAACAACAACTGCGCAAACACCGGCTAAGTAAGCGAGCGACAAGCTATCTATGGAAATCGAGAGCACATATCTTTGTTTTTGATTTGGGTTTGGGTGTGTGTGTGTGTATGTGAGTATGTGTGTGTTTGTAATAATAATAATGCCAACCTTAAATGTGCACCGCGTCGTAATCTAGTTAGACGGCAATATAAAATCACTGTTATTACCATTTGATTTCATTTTGCACATAAGCAGAGAAAACATAGAACATTTCACTACCTTGTTGTTGGCTGTTGCCTGTTGCCTGTTACTGTTTGCTGCCGCTGTTATTGTTATTGTTGTTGTAGTTGCTATTGCTATTGCTATTGTATGATGCCTTCTTCTTGCAAATTATTGTACTTGCCAAGATGTATTTATGTATGTATGTTGAGTACGTTGAACGCGCTTCGCCGCTTATAGACGAATGTATGTACGTTTCGCAAACTTTACCAAATATGTACGGAAGAAGAAGGTACGTTCATAGTGGAAGTTTTTCTATTCTTTTTTTCAAGTAAACGTAACTTGAGAAGCATCCATTAACTACCACACACTGATTTTACATGATTTTGGTATGCCTTACAAGCAACAACAATAACAGCAACAGCAACAACTGCACAACAGTTAAAGAAAAGCATTCGAGTTTTTTTTTTTCTTATTTTTCTTTTCGTAAATTTGTTAGAAATCACAACATTTTAGTTGGCATCAGTTAGAAATCCCAATGGAACACAGCCCACAACAACACTAGCGATAGCTATGCCGCATAACAACAGCTGAACAACAG
Organism: Glossina fuscipes; assembly: GCF_014805625.2. Classification (NCBI taxonomy): domain Eukaryota; kingdom Metazoa; phylum Arthropoda; class Insecta; order Diptera; family Glossinidae; genus Glossina; species Glossina fuscipes. The sequence goes on along the minus strand of NW_023998416.1, from coordinate 31,644,999 downwards.
CAGTCGTATGGTAACAAGTAACAATTGTTGACGTAATGAATGCACCAGCATCTATAGGAAACAATAACAAGGAAAGTTCATTACACCAACAACAATAAGGGAGCGGTGTCCACGTTATACCGAGTTATACTCTTAGTTCAGTTATTTTTCCTGTAACTTGACTAAATTGTTGTAAAATGAATGCTCAAGATAATGTTCTGTTCAGCGCTATCGTTAGTTAAGGAATTTTCGCTTTAACCCTCACTGTTAAGTTCTATTGCTTTTCTTATATTATTAGTACTATGGTATTGTTGTTTGTTGTGTTGTTGCCGTTGCTGTTGCTGTTGCCGTTGATGTTGATGTTGAATTGTTGTTAGGCTATCGAATTTGATGATGGTGCACTTTTAGTTATTTTCAATGTACTCGTTGCTCAATAGTAATATTGAAAGGTCGGCTTAGTTATTGTCATCGTCATCGTCATCGTCATTTTACTCATCATCAAAATTGATTTCATTCTCGTTGTTAACGCCAAGATCTATCGAGAAGTTGTATTGGGTCTTTATAATAACCCATTGATGTTTCCTTGCTTGATATTGAAATCGTATGAATACATAACATCCACAATAAGTAAATTGTCTGCAGCGAATTAATCCTTTGAGTTATTTCTTGTAATACTTTCGAAAGTAAATAAAATTCCTGGTGATAATGTAGGAAAAGCTCTTACTTTAAATACTCAATCAACACAAACTGGAAGAGGATTTTCTAAAAAGGTTGCGTCGTGTCTTTCGCCAAGGCCATAGGGACACCAAAAATGTGAGCTGTCTTGGCGGACTAGCTTCACTTCGAACTATCTCGTTAAGGAGTTCGAACTTTAGGTGTCGGTAAAAGAATGAAAAAATAATTTCTTTCGGCGATCAGCACGTCTTGTTAAGGCGCACCTCAACTTGAGTTTAAATCAATGAACCTCTTTTTTGTGGATAAGCAACGTACAATTGTACTTATGACATCTGATTTGAAGATAAGTAGAAAATCGTACATAAAAGGATCAAAGCTACGACGCTCGATTAAGCCCAAAGTAAGTTAAGACTGCCTTCAAACACGAATACCTCTTTTCCCAGTGGTAAACATAATGTAATGCTACATATGTTGTCTAAGTGGAAGATCAAGCGAGAATCGTATATGCTTCAGAGCCAACATAATAATCCCTTATTAATTTTATATAACAAGTTTGAATAATTTTGAGCTGTAAACTCATCTTCTTATTAGAGCATCGATCTTTGGCTATTATCGAGTAAAGTCTTAAGCAAATCTTGTTTCAAATTTCATATTGTAATCTTAATGCAGAAAGTCGAAGATTAACTTTGCGGCTTCAAGAAAGATTTTCAGACTGTAATCGCCAAAGGGCAAAAAGATCGCAAATGTCTTGGTATAAGTGAGCACATCTGTGGATTTATCTTTCTGATCTTTGGGAAAAAACTAACTAAGACCAAGTTCGTTCTCATGGACAAAATTTTGAAACAGTTACTGTCGTTTTAATGGACAGACAGAGATGGTGAGTGGTGCACTGTGACTTGTATTTTTCTGCTTGAATTAATTACAATTCAACTGATTTCTACGTTTCAGCGAAAGAAAACTCGGTTGAGTATTCATCTTTTACGCTTTCTTACTCCTTTTTATTAATATATTAAGGGGGAAGATCATTCAACAAGTACTTCTTTGCAGTACGATCATCGGACAAACCTTGGGCATGTTTGTTGCGGTTACAATAAAGGCTGTCTACTCGTTTTTCGTTCCAGCCATACTCGATGCCCTAAAGATTTGTCTGCATGACGAAAGTTCTTTCCTGTGCTCCTTTAAACTGTACAGTATTCTTGCCCTCAACTCAAAACCCCGGTGATATTAGCCTTTATCACACATGAACTTGCTGTGAAACAAAATTCTAATAGCGTAAGAGCTGTTTAGGCATCTCATATGGCTTAGGAATAGTCCCTTCAGTATATAGATTGCTTCAGTCATAATCATTGCAAGTCAGGAGATAAATTTGCCAGCGAAACAGTCGGCGTCTCAGGGGTTCCTCAGTATTCCTTAAAAATGTATTCATACTATGGGCAAAGCATTGGGGGACAAACGAAAACACTCGACACTCTTGGGTTAAGGGTTCTTTCTATTCCATATCGTTAGTGTTTTCTAAGGAAATGCTAGTTTTGTTTGTTTCTCTATTCAAAGACATATAAATAGTTAGCTCATAAAGATTGCTTAACTTTGACCATTTGAATAGTTTACTTATGGTATTTGCAAACGCGTTTACATTGTGTAGCATTTCTTACTCCGTCACTACACAGTTCTTTCGAATTGGTGGGCGTTTAAGGAAGACGATGCAAGCAATGCATTACATTGTGTTTATACTATGAATAGATTTTATTGATGTCATCATAAGGGTATACGAATGGATTGCAATTGTTATTGTGTTTAAGATTTTTACGAAAAAAAAAAAAAAAAAAAAAAAAAAAATGTAAAAAAAAATTTTTAAAAATTTTTTTTAGTACGATGTCCGTTGACAGAGAAACTTTAATTAGACGTAATCCTCGTTGGCCTTCAATCAATAGGTGACGCCTATGATAAAAAAAAAATGTCTTTTCGTTTTTTTTTTTTTTGTTGTTCTCATAATAGATTTCTATGTAGTAACGTTTGTAGCAGCCATTCATACGTAAAAATTTACATGCTTTTCATTTTAATAGAAAATATGAGCAAAAAGGTTAATATTCAATTTTTATTTTTAAATTTTTTTTTCCTTTATTTTTTGCTTGCTTCAGTCATGATTTGCATGAAGCTAATGCAAAATGAAAGGCACGGCACGCGAATACAGTGAAGCATTGTTAGGATAGAATTTTCTATAACCGTTGACATGAAAATGTATTCCATATGTACACTTACAAGCACACACACACACACACAGGGGACTTTTATTTTCGTTAAGGTTACGTGTTTCGACTTTTGTTTTTTTTTTTTTTTTTTTTTTTTTTGCTATTTCGAAGCCCCCTTTAGCTTAATTCATATGATTATGTTTAGTGATGATATCAGCGCCACTTAGGCATTGAATTGACCATATTTTGTGTAAACTTGTGGTTATTGTTTATCGATATTAAGTAAATATAAAGAAAATAAATAGTAAAAAACAAAAAACAAAAAAAAAAGACAAAAATTGCACTTGACTTACAACCTAATGTTAGAATTTTTTTTTTTTTTTTTCGTAATCTCATATACGGAGCTAAACAACAAATGATTTGTGTGACGTTTGTTTAAGGAGAAAAAATCATTGTGGTGAAATTAATTCTATGAAAAAATGTTAATTAACAGGTGTTATGGAGATTCAATTGAATATATATCAAGCAATATGTTTGTTGTGTAGAGAAGTTTGTCCGCTTAAAAAAATTACAATAAATTTTTGGAATTTTTTTTTTTTTTTTTCATTTATTTTCGAATTTCGCTTTCCTAAACATATATTACATATCAGACCGTAATTGGTTAACGAAACGTGACAGAAGCATAATACGTCTGCTCAAGTGTTTCGCTATTGTCATCTAATCTTAATTGAAATGCGCATAAAATTGTTCAAATTCCTTTTAGTTAAGACGCCACTAATTGCCTTATTATAAGACATCTAGATTTATAAGCAGTCAAGTATTAGTAATACAAGTATCAAGTTTTGCTGGATTTTCCCTAAGGACGGTTGGGGCCACTTTTTTTCGTCTACTCTTTCTCTCAGCAGAAGAATATACTTTATGTGCTTGAAACTGAGTTGACGCAAACTTAAGTTAATTCTAACAGATTTATTGTGTTTAAGATTTGATTAGGTTTTAATTGATACGAAAATAGAAAGAGCAATCAAAGCAATGCTGAGCTTGAAAGTGACCAACAGCAACTTTCCTCATCATCATCATCATCATCGATTCTGTTATTTTAAAAGCGAATTTTGTGTTTCTATGAAAAGTAAATTCGGACACAAGTTAGGCTTAACGATTAGTTGAGTGCAATTGTTAGTTAACATTCACTACAGTTGTCTAAAGACTTGGTGTTGTACGATCGCGTCATTATGCTTCTGCCTTTCATTTCTGTAGAGCCTTAGCTATCATAGGTATGCTTGGGGTTGCATTGAATAATAACAGACGTCTGGACAAATTCGGAAAACCGGAATGAAAATTGTTAATGTTACTCTTTGTGCCTTTTACGAAAGTCGAGTTTCAAAAAAAACAAAAAAAAAAAAAACACTATTGAGGCTTCAAATATTTAGAGTTCAAATACTGTACATATTTCCTCACTCCTCTAATGTACACGTTGCAGTCAGAAAGGTATCTAAATGTTTTGCGCAAGTCACTACAGCTTACACCATTACATTAACGCTAGGGTTGCACCTATTTTCGGTTATTGCACAAATGGCATCCAAAGGTAGGTAGGAAGGAATATATATGGAGACTGTTGCGACTACTACTACTACCACCTACGTAGCTTTTACGGTGACCAATGACATGGTAAGTATATTTCAAATTGACTTTAAATGAATTATAATTTCTAATTTGACATAATATCGCTTATTTTATGCTTCGTCTGCGATTGTCCGTTAAAGGGAAATGCTGGAAAGAGATTGCTTAAGTGCCAGCATTAGACTGTAATTTATATTTTTTATTTTCTATTTTTTATTTTCTGCTTTTCTTTACAACTCCATTACAATGGCTAAGTAGATGACAGCATTAAAACGTGTGAATTTCCCAGGCAAAACTCTTTTCAAGCTAATGTCTTCAATCTCTTGGGCAAATGCATTACCCAGATAGCCATTTATTGCAACGAGTGGGAGACGAAAGATTACAAAAAAAAAAGAAAATATAAAAATAAAAGAATATAGAAAGAAAGAAACCCTTTTCAGCTCTGCTGTAGATACACAGACCCATTTTCGATAATATTTTACATATAAACTGTAGAGGAAATATGTTTTACTTAGACTTCAAATAAACTTTAAAACAGATTCGATGATAAAAATAAAAAAAACTTTAGATGTTTAACGGATAGGTCAATGCTTCTTGAGAGCATGCCTTCTATACTATTTACAGGAAGTGGGAACCGAAATGTCTACCCGTGAATTAATGTTCCTTCCATTAATGAAGAATTTTGCGGAAAAGACAAGGACCTATAGTTCTAGACTTTTCAAGGTAATCGAAGAAGAAGGCACATTCTAAGTGGGTATAACCTTTGTCGCTGATTATATTATCCTTATCACTTTTGGTGTCATCCAGCCCCTCCTGCGGTTATTCAAGTGCTTTATAAAAGTAGTATTGAAAACACGTTTCGTCCATGCTTACGTAACGACGAAGATGTTCAAATGAATTGGCTGTAAGTATCTCCTCCGTACTCCATACATGTTCATTGCAGTGGCCACACAAATGTGTTTCTGGGCGATTTTAAATGAACGTGGCAACCATGTTGCACAAAGTTTTTTCCATTTCAACTACGAACCGTTAAGCTCAGGGTCATGTTACATGATTATTGCCACAGGCACCTCACTCACTTTGAATCTTAGACGGTCTTTCGCTTGTGGCTTTCGGCATTCGTGGCTTTATTGCAAATAACTTGGTATACATTTATTGTTTAACACATTGTCCATCGTCGGGCACTATTTTCTCTTATCTTTACGGCAGCGTTGAATCCCGCGTCATCCTTTAGGACTATCCCAAAAGTACCCATATTTGAATGTCGTTATAACAATCCAAGTACAGTTTGAACAAACGATGTCTCATCTGCCTGCCTGCGGGCAACAGCGGATGAGGTAGTATAGTCCAGACTTGAGTTGCTAATGTTTGCTAGACTAGTTTTGCCATATCGTTCTGAATTCCTTCATTTCACACCAATTTCTGCGTTAAAATTGCATCATTTATTGTCGGTAGCGCTCACTATAGGTTGCTTCATTTGGCCAAAATATTGGATATTCACTTCGATATTAGTGGTAAGGAATGGTAATGATTACTCTGCATCATATTCATTCGGTCTTTTAAACATTGCAGCGTAACATTACTCGTAAAGGCTTAGGAGCAAAAAAGGTAAACCTTCTCACAAATGACGAGAATTTGGTTCGTAAGGTGATATTTTTAAGCGAGAACAAGTTTACAACGCGGACACAATAGAATAGATATTATCTAAGTTAATACGACAACAATTTCTGCTAAAGCAAGTAGCAATCGAATATTTTTAACGTGAGTAATAACTCTGGGTGTGTGCCCTATAAGGGCAACAAGATGAAATCCAAAAGTACTGAGGAAAGATAAAGACATGTTCCCAATCGATAAGTACTACATCTTTTGCTAGTGAGCACGCACTATGGCTAAAACCAATTATGGCTAAGCCAGACCGCAATTTAAGCCTGCGAACACTGACTTGATACTTGTCACTCTCGTCTACGCGACGATACGGAACACGAACAGTAGCAACCGATATTCGTTCACCTTGAGCTCTGACCATCGTTCAGAAACAAAGTGTAGTTCCTTTTACTGTTAGGCAAGACAGACTTTTGAGGCAATTTGTGCAGATCGAAATGATGGCTTTTGACTGTGCTTATCGGCCCGCTAAATGTCTGCATCCTTGTTTCTCAGAAGAATATGTCGAGATCGTGACGTAAATAAAAAGATATTTCGTTAATTCAGAAAACTATTTAACAAACATTGAGCTGAGTGTATGATAAAACAAAAGCGAAAAAGGCTATCACACTCAGTTGAATAACTGAACGACATTTTTACGATGTTTGGATGTTTGCTTTTCATCGGTTAAAATGAATCTTACGAAAAATGTTTTGTGTTTTTTTTTTTTTTTCTTAACCGCATGAGACTTTATTATGCGCTGAAGTTTTACAGGTATATGTATATACCTTGAACGATTCTCGCCGTTAAGTAGCGTTCAAATTATTTCAAAATTTTTTTTTTTTTTTTTTTTTTTTTTTTTTTTTTTTTTTTTGCAATTAAACATAATTCGATGGCTTACAACTAATGTCGTATTGTTCATCCTTTGAATGGTAGGGTAGCAGTTGAAGAACAGCAACTGACCTTGAGCAGGCACTATGACTTATAAAATAGCAACGCAAACAGCCTAAAGGGGGAAAAAAAGAGCACAAAAAATCTTTACAACCATAACTAATTAGCTTTAGATCAGAGTGAATATGAGGATCGTTTAGAAAATTTTACAGATGTAAACAAAAATAATGAATCAGATATTTAGTACTAGTTAGCGTGCGATGGCACAATGATGGTCTTCAGCAAAAGCGATTTAGTTAAGATCGCTTGAAATAATTTGGAAAATGGAAGAAAATATTTATTTCAATGCTGTCTACCGATGAGATCTCATAAATAAACTGAAAGCTAAACTATTGCAACAGGCGCCAATTTTCCTGGCTTAGATTATTTAATAGTTTTAATTATAAATTGCGTAAATATCAAAGAGTAAGTAAGAAATTTTTGCACTCTCACTTACTACTTACTAGCGGCTGGTATAACTAATACAAAGTACTGTTGATCTACCTTATTTCAAAGAAAATTCAAACCATAGAAACAAAACACTTCAAGATTGCGAAACGATGAGCAGTCACAAAAAAAGAAAAAAAAGGAAAGAAAAGAAAAGAAAAGAAAAGAAAAGAAAAAAATAAATAACGAAAGTCGAGAATAGCCTGCACATGGTCACATCTAATGACAGGCTTTGATAAAAATCTGTCTTTGGTTGCTCTTGTATATTATAATAAATATGTGGACGTAATATGCGCCGTCTTACAACACAGCATAAAATATACAGCAAACAGCTGCTCGCCTCGCTGCTGTTGCTGTTGGTTGTTTGTTTTTCTTCTACTGTTTGCTTTGAGGACATTAGCAAACAAAATATGTTTACAACAGGAAAAAATTTAAATATTTATTATGCCAAACAAGCAAAAACCACCTAGATATGTACGAGAGTGCATGTGAACAGCAGGCAACAGCGACACACAACTACAACATCAGGCAGCCCATCTAGAATACATATCGGGAAAGGGTCAAAAGAATGTTCATAAACCATACATTATGAATTTCATTGTCATTTATGTAAATTGTTTGTTAGTGTGTGTTTTGTGTGTTTGCGTGTATGTATGATGAGTGAGTGTGAGTGTTTCCTATGCCGTGCTATGCATTCGCCCTTCTACTTTTTTTTTTTTTCTGTGTTCTTCTTCTTTTTGTTTTTGCCTTCAATTTTTAAATATTTATAAAAAAGAATTAGATAAAAAAACAGCAGCAAGAACAACAGCAGCAGCCGCAGCAGCAGTAAAAGCAGAAAAAGGAATGTCTCTCCGAAGTCGAAAAGGAAATGATCATCAAGAAAGCAAGAGTTGTTGTGTGTTATGTAGCCACAGGTTAATGCAAAAAAAAAAAAAGAAAAAAATTCCCATCGCTGTGTGCTAACCTGTGAGCCAACCCCAAAACGTAGTCAAAGCACTAGGTAACGATTATAGCTGAAAGCAAGATGAGTTGGAATGGTAAGGTTGTTCTTGTCGCTGTTGTTGTTGTTGTTGTTGTTGTTGTGGCTGCTTTTAAAGCTTTTTTCCTTTTCTCTTATTTAATTTTTTTTTATTTTTTGGCCTTAACATCAAGCGAATTGTCGACGAGTTTCTTTTCACTGACGTTATTGTCAAGGAATTTATAACCATATCTTTTAGCCTTCACTACTGGCGTGTCCCATCAGGTCCCATTGACGGGCCAGCGATTAAAACGCATGTTTTAATGAAGCCTCTGCTGTCTTGATGTCCTCTAGTTGGCCTATGATTATGATAATGGCTGCTGTTTATCAGCTTGCTTCTTCTTTCTGTAGCTTTTTTTTTTTTAATTTTTTATTTTTATATTTTTTTTTTCATTTGTTATTTTTTGCTTTAGCTAGGTGTACATCAGTCAAAAAAGTGCATTACGTAAACATCAACAAGAGAACATAATGTTTTATTATATCTGTTGGTGATTTATTATCATTTGATTTTAAAGAGGCAGACGCCTAAACGTAAACGTACATATACATATATATATATACATCATATGTGCATACATACGAATATTATGCTCGGATCAAATGTTTGTTCGCAGTGTGTTGATGCATGTGGTGGTTATGAGCATAGTAGTACCATAAGGAACATCATTGCTAAGAAAAAATTAAGAACAGAAAATAAAAATCAACATTTAGACAAGAAGAAAAAGAAGAGTAAAAGCAAATAGTAACAGTAGGCAGGCATTTTACTGCTCTTATATGAATTTATTACAAATTACATGACTTTTTTCATTTGATTTATATTTGAACATATTTACAGATGGTTTTTGCTTCCGTTTTTATATCTGATGACATGACAACAGCAACAACAACAACAGAAACAACAAGAACAAATGTTTAATTGCTTCAGAAAAGTAAAAAAAAAGAAATAAAAGAAGAAATTTTGTCCACACTAAAATGAAAGACTTAAGCAACAAACTTGAAGTCTATTTTAAAGTCTTTTTGATCGACACTCTTTCTTTTTTTTTTCGCTTCTTTTTAGTTATAATACTATTTTTGTACTCCAATTAAAATTTCAGAAGACGTGCATCAGCTCAAATTTTTGTTCTATTTTTGTTATTGTTTTTCATTTTTCTTCTTCTTTCTACGTATAGACAGAAAGGTAGATATTTTCGCAAGGGCCAAGAACGTGGCTACAAGTTCAACTACTGTTCTTACTGTGAAACCAAACGAATGCATGGATGATGAAAGTACAACAGATTTCTTGCTTATAAACGTTGCTGTCGTTGTTGCTATTGCATTGCATTGCTTACTTAGTTTTCCTTTTTATATACATCATCTCTAATGTTTACGCTTCATTGTTGTTGCTACTTTGCCCTTTGCATGCGGTGCCTGCCTGTTCTCTTCCGTTCTTCCCTTTCATTTTTGCGAGTATTATTCGTGGATTTTGTGTACAAAACTTTCGTAGGAAATCTTACATAAACGAAGCACTTGCAACCGCCGAACATTCTCATCCGCATATACATATGTGTATACTGACATTAGAAAGCACGATTATTATTATTTGCTATTATTTATGTAATATTTTTTCAAATTTAATTGAAATTTTCCTCATAGGGCGTTGGTCAAAAATGAAATTGTGTATAATTCGCCATCATAACTGATGAAAATTAATGATAGAATTGAAGTAAAATGTGTGCTTAGCTTAAACAAAAAAAAAAAAAAAAAATGACCATTGCCATCAAGCCATCAAACTTGGTTAAATAAAGTAAAAATGAATTCGTTTTTTTTTTTTTTTTTACGTTAATTTGCGTTTTTTGACTAGAACGAGAATATATTAAAATGCGTTAGAAATAGACAGACCAAACAGCTTAACAAAAGCAAGATTACTTTGATACATAAGGAACCGTTTGAACTTTTTTATCAGATGCCATCCGATGCTGTCACTGGAAAGTTTAATATTTTTAACTATAAGTTTCTTTAAAGCGTCTTGTGACTTGAAAATTGGATCGTCTGAATGGCAAGACAAGAGTGGCCATCACTTCACTTTTGGGGATAAAGTCCGACCTCCCCCATCCACTTCACCGACGATAAAATATCCGTTTGCAAGAAAACTTTGATGAAATAAGCAACATAAATGAACGCCATCTGATCATTTTTCATTCAGACAACCCGAGCTAACGCACATCTCTTCTGACAATTGATTTTCATCGGCAGAAGAAGCAGTTGATGCGCCCAAAAGAACCATGGATTGCGAGTATCTTAAAGCAAGTGATAAAAATGCGATGACAAATGTTTCGAACGTAGGCAAGAGTGTATGGGTCATAAAGGAGAAAGTGTTGCAAAATCATAAAGCAATTTTCAATGACATTTTTCGACTATTAAGCTTAAAAAGATAAATAGCACATCACGTATTCGGGATGCTCTCATTTTAAAAGTTAAAGTTCCTTTTACCCTTCAACACGATATTATATTACATATTTCAATATGTATCAGCCAAGCTACGTAAGCAAAACTTTCTGCTCTACGCTCGTGCTGGTGCTAGCAACTACCTTTCATTGTTCACTAGTCATTTGTAGGATTAAATGAGGATTCATACAAATGTCTAAGAGCAAGAAAAATAATAGGATTGGTTTAATTGCTGTCCGTCCATCCGTCGGTCGTCTATTTGGGAAACTCCCACCCCAGTGCAAATCGGGACAGAGCACCCTGAACGCATGTTATTCTATTTTACTTTTGCAGATCAAGTTTCCAAAAGGGCATGGTTCGTCTGCAAATGCTGAATAATTAATTAAGCAAGTTTTTGAATATTGTATCCTATAAGGCAAATAAAATTAGCTGTAATTATTTAGCAAGCTCCTTGCGAAAGTTTAGAGACATAAAAGGATTCGCGGTTTATGCTTAATAAAATTTGAAATGATGTTTGCTCGAAGAGGTGGGTGTCCAACGTTCATCCTAAAGCGATTATAATTTTCTTGCTTTGTTTTTTTCTTATTTCATTTTGTTTTAAATAGCATATTATAATATCTACGTTTTTCCAGGCGCACATACACAAAAAAACAACAAAAAAAAAAGAACAGCAACTCAAGCCAGTAAAAAAAAATATTCGTTTAGTTTCTTTTTACCTAGAACAACATCATCTGCTACATCGTACAGTATAGTAAATCATGAAAGTGTTTGTAATGCTGACACAAGCATGCATATGCTTTTATAGTTTTAGGCTATAGGAAACCATCACCAAAACCATGCGCTAAAAAAAAATTTCAAAGTCTATCTAAGCAGCATGCTAAACATTTGCAGACACCTTAATCTAAGCCCAACAACAACAACACTAACAGCAACAACAACCAAACACTTATTTATAAGTCTAACACTTGCCCATATGTTGGGCAACAAACAAGTAACAAGGCACATAGATTTCTTTTGACTGGTCGCTCGTTTACGGTCAAGTATCTGTCTGTAGCCTAAAGCCTAAAGACTAAACTTGAGACTGTCATGGATAGTGTTGAACTTATTAAAATTAGTTTTAAGGGCTTAAGAGGATTAACTAAACATTTTTATTACCATTTTACGATGATGACGACGATGATGATAATGATAAAGATAATTATGACGATGATAATAATGAATATTAGGACGAAGGCTATAAACATGTTACATTAGCATGCTTATACAATTGTACACATAGGACATACATATATCATTTTCAAGCGAATGTTAAAGTGTTAGAGAGAGAAATGATTTTTTTTTTTTTTTTTTTTTTAGCAAAAGAATGCGCACGAGCATGGATATAAACCACGAAACGATGATGCGTAACAGGGCACATCTCATGGCGGAAAATTACGATAAATTAATGCTGTTGTTTATGCGAACAAATGTTTATATAGGTAGGCATGTTTGTGGTTATAAAAATGTGCTTATTTGAAATAATTTATAGATTGATGCTACAGTTACCATATACTTGCCTGTTATGTTGTTACTATTTATGGGGGCAAATAAAAGATACATGAACTTGGCAATTAATTTTATAATCAAATTAAAACTAATTTCAAATTGCTTAATGACCGAGCAGCCCAAGGCTTTCCAAGGATATTAAGGTAAATTAATATAAAACCATTTAAAAATAAAAAGAAGAAGAGAAAAAACAGTCTAAACATTGAAGAAAGAATATTATAAATGAGAATTATATAATCATTATTCGCAATTAACCGATTTTAATTAGCCCAATTAAATCTGCTTGGAAAGGCATAAAAATTCCTTTCAAATTTTTAGCACAAACAAATGACTTCCAATGAAGATTAACTCTTAAGCAAACCATTTTCCAAAATGCTGCTCAACCACAACCTTATAACATACGCCTTGGAAAATTCTGAAAAAGCTCACTCCCAAATAACTTTTGACAAATATTTCGCGCGGCGCTCAAAAAATTACTTTGCCGCGAATAAATGGGATGCAAGAAAAAACCTCTAGTGAGGTAAACACCTATCAATTGCTGTTCCAAGCAATTTTTCGTTTTCTGCAAACATTTAGAGCAAAGGCGCATGTGAACTGAACTGCAGCGCAGGGGACCGACACCCCTCGCGTATTGCGTTTGGCTGGACTTTTGCCGGTTATTGATGACTGCCGATGCCTACATGCGTCACTCTCAACCGATATACAATTTCGCGTTTCACCATCGCTCGGCTTTATCCCGCAGTGTACCCCCTACAAAGCCTAATGTATCAGCAGCGTGTAATCTCCTTTGGCGAGCCAAAAGAAGCGAAAACAGTGTGCTCTGTGCATTTTTTTTCTTGTCAAAAGTCACATACATCGTGCATAAGTCGGTGGCATTGGCAGGGATAGGTTGAGCGGAATCCATATCCAGGTAATACCTACATTAGAACAACGATTTATTCGCTGAATATAGTATAAGTACACATAATATATAGTATGTAATGTAATATACAATGTCAATCAATAATTCGCGGGACTAACATTTTTTTCATAAAAAATCAAATTTATTCATTAACATAGAGTGATACAATCAGTCCAACGATACTCTAACGTTGTATTTTGAATCCAAAGTAATGTATTTTTAATCCAAAGGTTTTTCCTCAAGGCATGCTTTCACAATCTTCGAGCAGGTATTACTCACAGAGGCTTAAATTGGTCATCACGATGATTATGAAAGCAATTTAAATGCCAACATAAGCAATTTTACACTTGAAGTTATCTAAGTTATCTAACAACTGTGTACAACAAATTTCTCAAGCCGAAATTTTTCTGTGTATTTTGGGGGAAAAGAAGAGTTAATTATGTTTTAGGCCTGAATACTAAAGAAATTTGTCTTCAATATGATAAATAAGTTAGTAGCTTTAGGCTGCGAACCACTCGTGTATTTGTATAACCGAAGCGACTCGCACAACACAGTCTTATATAATAGATACTATTTTGTGGGCGTATCTAATGTAATGCGTTTGCCTGTATGTTCTTATATCAATATTTGAAATCAATATATGATGTAAGCATTTTGATATACTCTGCCTTTCAATTTCTTTCTTTTTGAAAGTTTCTAAGTGTATTTAACAAAGTTTGCCCCTAGATATACACTCCCAGTTCCTTTTATTATTCTATAGACATGCGCTTTACTATCCCTTCGCGTCATCAATTAGTTCTGCTTTAGCGTTTTCATTTGACTGGGAATGCGACTCCGTATACAGATATGTTCCTATTGTCAATAATATAAAATTTGTGTTCGTTGCATGTCATGGTTTATTTATAAATTTTAATGCAACGACTTAAACTCATACGATGTTTAATTTACTTGATGCTTCTTGCAATTAATAACACAACTAATGTTAACGTTGTTAATGATAATAATTTACATTACATTTGTTTTCAAAACTTGGAAGTGCACATACATATATAAGCATACAAATTTTTATATATTCCCGAACAAACAATTTATTTGGACAAATTACTTTGTGGAAGGTGTACGTGGGATTATAATTTACATAATAACATTAAATACAATTAAAATGCAATTTTAAGCAAAGTGTACAAGAAAAAAGCAATTCCCCTTGTGATGTATCTATCGAAAGTACACAAAATCTTTAGTAAGTTACGGTACTGGCGTGATTTTTTGAAGGCAACTGATCCGGTTGCCTTAAAATCTACCGATCTATTTTAGATGGCAATAAACCAAATTTAGTAAGAAATTTTACATCCAGATCTATGCTTGCAAGCTACATTGCTCTTTAAGAGCAACACTACTTAAAATGTGTGTATTTTTATACCCACCACTGTAAAATGGTTTGTTTTTTTTTTCATAATGTATGTAACACTCAAAAGGAAGCTTTGGAAACCCTATAAAGTGTATAGTATATTCTTGATTAACGTGAGATTCTGAGCTAACTTAGCCATGTCTGTCCGTCTGTGCGTTTGTGTGGTGTTTGTTGCTGGCACTCTTCTGGTTCCAAAAATGAAGGATTGGTAGAAACATTAGAAGTTTTTGTACGCAGATTGGTATTGAAAATGGACCAAATCGGTCAGAGTAGACGCCCGCAGTGGAGCATAAGCTGAACACAACTCCGTTTTCCTTAACAAAAATTTGTGGGTTTTTGCCCCTTACTCAGAAATCATAAAAGTTGGAAGACTGAAGTTTTTTACATTTACTTTACGAAACAGTCTACCCTTTATTGAAGTGTTATGGTCGTTTATCGTAACGCAAACAAGACAGAATGTCTGAAACTACTTTGTATTCTCCTCCAATGAAAATATAGTATCTGTCTAAAAACAGGTTAATTCTAAAATGAATATGATAGACACCGCGATTAGTTAATACCAGCGATATGGATATGAAATAAAGGAACTTGGAGAGTAGAATGCGAAAAGCACAGTGGTGGATATGTGGGATTTGGTCCCCACCAAATATCACTTTCTTACTTGTTTTGTCTGCTTCCAGCTTTGGACATATTCGAAACTATTTCCAGTTTATTCATGCAGCGGCTCAAGATACCTGAATATTTAAAAGCATTGCAAAATTTTCCCAAAGTAGTGGGTCACTTGCGTCTGCTCATAGTTTGTTCATCAGAGAACTATCCATCGATCTTTTTGTTTGTGAACATACCAAAGCTCAAGTATGTGCTGACAAGCTACAGAGTTTGGAAAATTTGAGGGTGAACAGTCATCAAATTATCACAGACATAACGCGATGAATGCTGGTCACAGGAATTAATAATTGAAGCCATTAGTGCGTCAGGGTGTTCAAAGTCGTAGTAACTGCAATATCGAAGGTTCAAAAGAAAACACAATTTACGTTAATACGTTGAGTTGTTCTACTTTTTTAATTTTAAAAAGTATCGCTCTTACTGACAGACCGTTCACATAATTAATGCAAATGTCTTCAAATTCTCACTTTTCCTACGTTTTCCAGTCCTTTTAAGTATATTTGGGTGTTAATGAAACACGAACGCCCATTTTTCCAAAAATTCTGTGCGCATGTGCCAAGCCTTAGTTACCCAACTCAATCCTATGTTTTAATATATCTACAGTGAGGCGAAATAATCTTCTTATAGCAAGTGCTAAGAATCACTTAGACCGCAACACAAAAGACGAAAAGCATGCAATGCAACAGCAAGCAAATGCGAAAGGCATTCATTGTAGGGAAAAGGTTGATCAGGAAAATCACATCAATAAACCGACTTTTACTAATTTTAAGTGGACTTTTAGCAGATCTACAACTTATAACACTTACTTGGCCCCTGATCACAGTAAAAATGAGAATTTTGAAACAATGAGTATCTTTCTTTAGTCTTTGACCCCAAAACGGAGACCAGGAACGAATAAAAACTCGATTGTTGTTCTTTGCTAATCCTATGAGTACTCGAGAAAGTTAAGACATACCGTGTTGTAGTGGATAAAACCAAATATGTTTAATACTATGCTTAGTAATTAATAAGCGCGAAGAGTGGTTCGCCATTACATTTCTAAACTCTCACACATCTATAGAAGACAAGAATTCTTCTTTTTTAATTGCATTTAACATTTTTAAAATTTCCTCAGTCTTCCAGTTTCATGTTAACTGTGACTTAGTCTTTAAAAAAAGGAACAAGTATAAAAAAAGAAATATTTTTTAATTAACTTTGAGTCGTTTATTGTTTCTCTTAATAAGAAGAAACTTAAAGATTAAAGCCGTTCTGTGTTGGCAGGAAAACCATTAAAAGCTTACCACCCGCTTATTATTGATTTATGCACAAAAAACTGGTACATGAGTTTATTGGGTTAAGGTATCGAATTACAGCAAGCGCTGCCATGATATATGTGAGTAAAATCAGGTATTAAGGTAAAACTAAAAAATATGTTTATAACCGTATATATAGGATTTTTTAAATAACATTTTCGGGAAAATTTTGCACAAAATGTGTAGAGAAAAATGTATATAAGACGCAGATTAAGAGACGTAAGACCAAAATTTGCATTTTATAGTTCCTGTTATCAATGCAACAATGAGATCTTATTACTGCTGTAGAAATTAACAAAGAACGATCTTTTTTTTTTCCAAGGAAGACTAACTTTTTGCCTTCGAGGTAATGTGAAAAATGCTCAATCTGTAGGATGCGTGCTCCTTTGTTCAGATATTCCGGACCACAGCTAATGTCGTTCCTATTATTAATGTTTTTGTGTTCACATTCTATCTCTATTTAAGCGCAGGCGTACGTTTGTAATTTTTTGTTTACACTTTGAAACACCTTTTAAATGAAATATCTGTGGAAAAGAAATAAAACCGCTGGAGGATTTCCTAAGGAAGAGAAAGACATAAAAATTGTTTCTTGTATCCATTGGGTATTTAAACAAATCGATTTTATTTCTTTATGGCCTGGAATGTACGAAAAACAATGAGTTTTTGAATGCTTTACAAGAGGAATGGAAAAAAGAGACCTTTGTAAACGGGTGTAAAAAGAAATCTTATTCGATTTCGTTCACAAGTACACATACGTATGAAGTAATTTGTCTTTCCCTAGAGTTGGTTAAGTTTTTATATCTTTTTTTTTTGTTTAATTTGAAAAGAGGTCGGTTCCCATTTTGGCATTAAATAGCAGACACGCATAACACGCATTTATTGCACGGAACTGTTTTGCCATAATATGCCGCTAGTGTTAAAGCTGCTGTTTGTACGTACGAAACGAAACGAAACAAGAATAACAAGCACATAAATACGTTTTATTGCTACGTCATATGGTCTCCTTAGCATGTGGCCCTTAAGCTTTGAAAGACACAACAGAAAACCGTCTGTCCACGTTCAAGCATAAGACAACAACAAAAAAAAAAAAAAACAAAAATGAACGCAAAAACGAAATAATAATAAACTGCAAATTAAATGATAAATTAATGTCGTTTAAGCCAGAAAACACGAAAATCAATGAACTTTTGACCAAAGCTCTGTATGACTTCTATAATGTAGAAAAAAAAAAAAGAAAAAATTTAATGTTCTTCGTCTCTTTAATTTTTGGTTTTCCTTATAGAAAAACTAGATTATGTTTTCTTATAATATCAACAATTTTTTTCTTCCTTCTTTTGTGTAAAAGAACCCTTAAGCTGTACATAGTCACAGTATGGTATTTTTACCTGAGTACATGCATGTGTGTTTGAAGGCTTGGAGTATCGACTTGTTTTGTTCCTTTCTGTTATGGTCTAATTCATAATTATAAAGTTGAATACTTTGTGTGTATTCATGTGCTTATCTTGATGTTGTAGTTTGCCTATGCGTAACTACTAATGACGCCCCTTTGCAACTTACTAATTGGTTCTAATTTGAGCCTTTTTCAAAAATGCTTTGCATAATCGAATGATTAACGTCATCGGTTTCGTTGCCTTGATCGTCAATAACTTTTACTTTTTTCTTTTTCGTTTTTGTTTTCTCAAAGATAGTCATGCATGGATTGTTTATGTTAATGAAGTTGTTGAGAGATTTAGATTAGCTTTATATTTTGTGATATTTTTAGAAAATCTTCCAAGTGTGCGTTGTAAGCCGATAAAGGCCTATATATAGCTCATATCGCCCATATATGTGCAGAAGATAAAGAACCGAATAGTGCAGGTAACACAGATTAATGCAATTAATAGCTCGAGCGCGATTCTCTCCTTTGGGAATTTAAGAAAGCTCTAACCTACTTTCCCGTCTCAAACTTTTACTTACTTTCTTATGAAATTCATAAAAAATAAATAAATAACAAAATGGCTCTGCGCTTTAATGAGATTCACGGACGGCATACACTTTACCAATGAATTATGAAGCACACAACCTGTAAGAAAATTGTGTTTGCTTTATGGTATACACACGTACTGTGAACACCGTATAGTTTGGCTTATCAATATCCACGTCGAAGCAAAGTTCTAGATTTTATGTAAGATAGATACTAAGATTAGCAAAGATATAAAAAGCCTTGTCTTTACATTTTCCATTCTCCTCTGAAGTTCTTTTACAGAAGATTGCCTAAGGGGATATGACTTTGACCGGCAAATAGAAAACACATTCCATTCCAACAAAAGATCCGTATGAATAGCCGAGTAGGTGAAAATCTTGATTACCAAGTCAGTGTCCATAGATTCAAATCTCAGTCGGTAAAGACATAACCCTCGCTGTGGTACGGCCACAACCACCTCCCTATTTATTACTCTTCCCTCATTTCTTTCTGTCCGTCACCGAGTTAAACGAGCAGGAAACGTTCCCTGAGTGACTGGTATTTAAATGTTTATTTTTCACTTCATTTTAGTTGAACACCACGCATTAAACTTACTCTCAAATTTTATTCGCATATGGAAGGTAGAGAGAAACGAAGAGAAAGAAAGATGAAAAACAGAGGAACAGAGAGAAAGGGGAAAAGAGATAGACAGAGAGAGAGAAAGCGGTCATAAAGAAGTGAAGAAGGGATAATCGTTCACCAACTTAGCAATCATTGTAGAAGAGAGAGCCATGTTTTACCCGAACTGAGATATAAACCTGCAAACAATGACTTGATAGTGACGATTCTTATCTATTTGCCTGCTTACGTGGTTTTGAATTTGCAAAAGCATTTTAAGCAGATGTGAAAAAAAGCACTTTTTTTTATCGTAAGCCACTGAGCAGATGTATCAGAAGTGCGAGTTGCACGACATGCCAAATTTTAGCTTTATATCTACTACTTTAAACATTAATGTTGTTTAGAAACTATTCTCATTTACCTTTTTCCAATTTTTTAGCTAATACAATTATATTTGTCGGCAGCTTACAACTCATGCCTAGATAAACTTTAGATATTTGCCTAATGTGTAAGAGTTAGTTATAGAAAGTTAACAATATTTACATATAGATAGATATAGATATACCGTGTATATCGGCTTCAGAGTAATTACGAAAATTATAATATATTGATGGACAGACAGGTAAATAATAAAATAGTGATCAATTTGTGGCTTTTAACGTTATGAGTGTAATGTGACGAAATTAATATACCTGCTTCCTTCGCTGTTGGACTCAAGAATATTCATTAAATGTATCTGCGTTAATGAAAACAAGTCCAATAATAAGCGTTTAAATATACACCCACTTTGGGTAAAGAAATCGCGCATTAGCATATTTAAAAATATATTGCAGATATTCATTAACATACGTTCATCCTAACAGTGTCACAAAAGCCTGTTAAAGAATGAAAAAAAGAAGACAAAATAAAATGTAAAAGAAACCTGAATATTGCAACACTTGAATTAATCTCTTTTGCGTTGAATTTCACTCACTGTACATATTTCTAAGTTTTAACCTTTAGAAAATATAATCAAGAAGAAGGTACCGTTTGGGATTCTAAAAGTTATGACTAGGAATAATGATAGAGAGATACATATTGAGTTTGGACGACTTCAGTCCATCCCTGTCACACGTGACTTTTATAGCAACGAAACGGAGATATTAAAAGTTGATAGGCTAATACTTGTTCCACGTGTAAATACTCGACGTCAATTGACGCCAAGAGATATAATTCGTCACTTTTCGTCTTACGAAATACTACACAGAAGACAATAAAAGTGGAATTTTTACAATTGGATTTAATCCTGAGAACGAACGGAACACGCGTCGTTGCCTCATTCGACAAACAGACGCCTTGCTTTAGGTGGAAAAATTTGCTTGCTGTATCACGAGCTCCAGGATATAAAATGTACGTTGTAGGAAAGACAGTCTAGAGTCTTTAAATAGTACGTAAATGCTCGATCACTTGTTGCAGGCAAGAAAAGGCCTATATCGCGGCAAAACAATTTGATTGATCAACCTCAGTTATTGCAGACACTTGACGATATATACTCTGGGTGTTGCAGGCCCCGGGTATGACAAGCTGTCCTCTCATCAGTGACTATATTCCTTGTCCTAGAAAGGCGAAGTTTATACTATATCTTCAAGAAAACACAATAGACGAACGATTGAAATTAACTCAAGCTGCTAACGCAAACTTAATGAAAGCTTGTAAGATGAAGTGAGTAAATAAATGACTGAACTAAAAACGCCACATTATCTAAAGAATTTCTTGAAAATTTCACGATATTCCCGATTAAAGCGTTAATACGTTTTCTTGTATTTCATTTAAATCAGTTTCTTCCACTAAAAACTATGTCAGTTCTTTATTGACTTACTCTGTAGTGACTAATTGCTTTACATCGCAGTCATCTAAAAAGCCAGACGTTTAATAAAGAAGGGCTTTTAATTATGTATTTGTTAATACTGTTTTTTCTTTTTTTTTGTAAGAAGGCAACGAAAAGAAACTTTCAGAATTTTAGTTACTTACACAAAAAAATATATGAAATTTAAATAAAATATTCATTAAAAAGATAAGATTCCCATCATCACATTACATGGCTTACATGGAAGCTATAAGAACCACCAGATTTTGGAAATTTGTAAACATTACAAAAAAGTTGCTTGAAGAGTTCAGTTTATTGTATCAAAGAAGGAAAAACAATACAACTAAGTTAAAGGGCAATCAGCAGAACACAAAAAGAAATAGAGGGAACAAAAAAAGTAAAAGAAAGTAAAAGAAACAAATTATGAAATTTATCATTGTTGTGTTCCTCGGCAGCCTGCTGGTGATTTGCACACAATCCTCTTATGTTTACGAACCATCGCCATTTGAGAATTTACAGCCAGATTATAGTGCAAAAAATGCTAAACAACAACAAAACGAACTCTTTGCCAACTATTTTTTTAACTTTTCGCAGCATGAAGAGAAATATAATCGACCGCACAAAACGGAATGCAGTACCAAATGCTGTAAGTGTACGCTAGCAGGAAAGAAAAAAGAAAACATGGAAAAAATAAAAAATAAATAAATAAATAAGAAAGAGTCACCCACAATAGTGCTTAAAGAAAGCATAATTTCTTATCGTTGAAGGAGTTTTAACTAAATTTACACCACATTCTTCATATCGTTTTTTTTTTTTTTTTCTGGTTTCATTTCGTTTCCCTTCTTCCGCAGTCTGTGGTACACCGAATGTTAATCGTATTGTTGGTGGCACACAGGTGCGCCAAAATAAGTATCCCTGGACGGCTCAATTGGTCAAGGGTCGCTATTTTCCGCGTCTATTCTGTGGCGGTTCGCTGATTAATGATCGTTATGTGCTGACTGCTGCACATTGTGTAAAAAATAACCGTGATCAGATAACAATACGCTTACTGCAATTGGATAGATCATCGCGCGATCCTGGTATTACAAGGCAGGTGAGAATTTTATTATATTACGCCACTACCGGTTTAGATAAATAACATTTGCTGCTTGCAAGCAGATTGTATTTATTTTATATATTTTTTCCATTAATTGTCGTTATGCGATCTAATAGCGTAATAGATGATAAGGCATTTGGAGGAAAATAATTTATTTTTTTTTTATTTTTTACAAATCTTGAAAAGATTCTTAGTCTCCCCAATGGGAAGGAGATTCATTGATTGTAGCATTTTTTTTTCCTTAAAAATTCTTTTATTATATAACACAAAACGATTGCTTGCCCAATTTGTGTTTGTAAAATAAAAGACTTAAGACAAAAACTTTGCCGGAGTATCTATTTTGAAGTCTGTGCATTCACTTATCTTCTTGCCTGATTTATTGTGCACGAATTTCTAAGGAGTTTACATAAATCACAACGCGCGAGCGTTTACTGTTTTAACGATTTTTTTTTGCTTGTTGTTAATTATAATTTATACACAAGGACACAGGAGAAATTGGGATAGCCCCACCCTTTATTATAGCGATAAGCTTATCTGTCCCTTTGTCCGTCCGTTCGCCTTGTTATCCTATGTCCAGCCTACAGATCTCAACGTTATATAAATATTTTGATAAAATTTGGTTGGTCACTTCCCATATAACGCCTCCTTCTGAAAAGTCGTTGAAAGTGTAGGGGAGGTTCACGACAATGTGTTTACTTATGTTACTCTTGTGGGGATGTGGGACCAAAATTTGATTTGAAGGCTTACTGAATGCGTTGGATGGTTCGCACCAATGCATCAATATATCCACATATATACTTTCTCAATTATATTCGTAACCTATGCCATTTTTGATAAGGATGTATACAGTTTGCCTGAATGCATGCAACATTCCGAACAACTTAATATGGACTCATTTTTTATTAAATCAACTATTTTCTAAATCGAATTAAGCAAGTCTGGCACTTCGTTCGCATGAGGGTTTTGTCGACATTTTTTCTATTTAACGTAGATATCGCCATTTCTTTTTCGATATCTTAATCGAAATTGCTGTTGCTCAAGAGCGAGGGTTATTGAAATCAGACTCAATCGAAAATGTTCAGAAGCACCCTCTACGGAAGACAGTATTTCCGCCAAGATGTTAAATGAAACATATTTCTAGTTTAGATATTTCTGGGTAAGCATAGTTAAAATGTGCTAGTTTGGTATATTGAATGAATCGCAGTAACTTGAATGGGATGGGGGTACCACTTTTGAACCCCTACCATTTAAATATTTGAGCAACGATAATACTTTATGTGGTAATAGGGTTTTGTGAACTTCCATTGTTTGCTATTTTATAATGAAAGTGGGTACACAAAATAATAATTTGACAACTAAATATACTATAGTAATCCAACCGGCACTATTGGCCGCTTAGATTCATTTTCTGGATTTTCTTCATATAGGGATTTTCGGAAAAAGGTTTCAATAAGGTGCAACGTTTGATGTTTTATGAGGAAGTAATGCTCGTGCTCGTTGAGTATAGTGTTTTAACTTGTTTTTCTTTTTTTAATTTATTTCCGTATTGCGCCAAGGTTTCGAGAACAATAATTCATCCCGGCTTTGATTCTACGCGCATTGTCAACGATCTGGCTTTGCTAAGGCTTGATAGTCCGGTACCGATGGCAGAGAAGGTCAGACCTGTTTGTTTGCCTATTGCCAATCAAAATTTTGAAGGGAAAACCGTGAGTTATCAATAACAAAAACACAAAAATTCGCTTTCTCCTTCTTTCTCTCTTCGTCTTCCTCCCTTTCTGTCACTTTCTGTCCGTCTGTCTCCCTTTCTCCATTATTAATCTATATTGTGTGCTTTAGGGCATTGTGGCCGGTTGGGGTCTAATAAAGCAAGGCGGTGTAACGTCGAATTACTTGCGAGAAGTAACTCTTCCCATAATAACGAATCAGGAGTGTCGCAATACACGCTATAAGAATAAAATACAAGATGTTATGATTTGTGCCGGCCACGTAAAGCAGGGAGGCAAAGATGCCTGCCAAGGTGATAGTGGCGGTCCATTAATTGTTAATGAAGGCCGCTTTAAACTGGCGGGTAAGTAAGAATTTAATTTTAAATTAATTATTTTATTTTTAATTTGTTCTTTGATTTCCATTCTATTTTTTCTTATTATTTAGGTGTAGTTTCGTTCGGTTTCGGTTGTGCTCAACCCGATGCTCCCGGTGTTTATACCCGTATTAGTAAATTTGTAGATTGGATACATACTAGCACGCGGGATAGTTGTTATTGCAGTGGTTAAATTTAATAGAGTAGAAGAGAATGGAAAAAAGCAAAAACAAAAACAAAAAAAACAAATAAATTATATTTAAATATTTAACAATTCAAGCCAATAATATAGAAATATTTTGATGTTATTATTCATTTAACGTCTGTCAATCATGGATTTGAATCCGCATAATTTACTCGGACACATTTTGATTTATTTACTCTCCGTTCATATATGAGTGCAGTGCCATAAATTTATTAACAATACCTAAACCTTAACAACTAGATTAAGTTCAGGCAACCGTGTCCATCTAAAACGGCGACCAAATCATCTCCGACAAAAGCTAAACATCTGCATATAATTGAGATCGTAGAACACAAAAGCAAAAAAAAAAAAAAAGAAAAAACAAGAAAAACAAAACAAAAAATGCCACAAAATGATCGTATGGACGATCAAAGCAACGAATAACAAATGAAGTCAAATCATAAAAAAGTGCACCTTTTGGCGTCTGAAAATCATTCTAAATAACGAACTTGAACGAGCAGCACTATTTAAGATTAACATTTCAATATTTATGAGCTGAGCATTTATGAGTGAGTAAGTGACTGAATGAGTAAGCGAGTAAGCGAGGGATGCATGTGCTTGAGCCTGCAACTTGGCCATCGTTACAATAGAGATGATTTACCATGTGAATGGTTAATGGTTGTTTAAAGTTGTTAAATTGAATTAAGATGAAATATATTCACACACATCCGCTTACACAATTCATCGCAAACACACACACACACACACACACACACACACGTATATATATATATATATATATATATATACGCCCATATTAAACTATAAATTTATGTGTGCATGAATTTGTAGAAGAAATTATGAAAGATCAAGATTTAGTGGTTAGCTTAGTGGCATCGCTTATGCACTCATAAATAAGACCAACAAGATGATTTGCAATATTTCAAAAGAAATTATCATAAATTTGTATACATAATGGTACATAAGCGGATACAAATTCGTGAGTATGTACAAATCTACAATGTATGTAAGCAAGCGATTGCACATATATAACTCAGGCAATAGAATTTGGAAGAAAAGCTCTTAGCTTTTACTCGTATCATTTGCTCTTGCAAGTAGGCAATATTTCTGGATAAGAAAAAACATCAAAATCTTTGTGTTAAGCATTTTAACTGAACGCTAATATTATCTTAAGAAATCATATTCTAGGGAAGTTTTACTGATCATTTATTGGCATGCCAGCGAGCTCGAGTAAAGATTAATTAGACGAAATGGAAAGAAATTTGGCATATTTGCAATGTAATCAAGCAGGTTTTTGGCAATGAATATTAATTTAGTGAAAAATGTTTTAAACGAATAACTAGTAAAAAATACGTTAAAGCAGTACAGTTAGGTAACTATATATGTATGTAAGTATGTGACTATTCCTTGAATTGCATTTTACCAGATTTTATATTGCAGAATTTTTTTCTTCTTTTTTACAGCATAACTTGTACTTTACACTTTGATCGTAAGGGTACATGAAGTTGTTGGGGTAGCGTGCAATACCTAGAGGAACTAGAGATACGTTCATCCTATTATTACATCAATCAATTCATTCTACGAATTTCCCATTCTCTTCCAGCTGTTGCATACATGCGCAAGGACTGAATATGCCCTTATCAATATGGTGGAGAGTATAAAAATGCACACATACTATGTTAGAAACAAGTAGAAAGAGTACAGTGGGTGACGGCGCGTCGTTAAATGCCTTATACCACTTTACAATTATACCGGAAATGGTCGAGAAAATAATCAGATGCGAATTATTTTCGATAGAATTCGTCTTTGAGTCAAAATGCGCCAGTGCACAAAACGTTATCAAAATATGCCAAACGCTGTTGCCTATAGGTTGAAGACCAGAAGCTAAGTGGAAAGGCGGGCAGACGGACAGACAAAGTAAGTTTGGTTCAGAAAGTGATTTAGAAAGTGACTCTGAATCGATCGGTGGGTCTATCCAGACATCTTTCTGTGTGTTGCATACATCCGCATAAACTCAATATATACTTGCACCACAACTGGCGCAGGGTATAAAGAATTTTAGAAAAATTAAATCCAATGCCTGTTGATGATGCACAATGGATAGCATCTTTTGTGTGTAGTAATAGCTGCTACAAGCGTAGTACAGAAAACTCTTGTGTAATTTCGTTACGTAATCCGCTATACCTTACAGCCAAGTGAACCTTGAAAAGCCCAAATGAGCGCAAACACAAAGCTACTGTTCAAATAAAATAACAAATGCCTAGTCAAAGAAAATTCCTAACCTTTCTTTTACTAAAATCCAAGAATTTCTCGCTGTTGGACGTACAAGTAATTTTGTGTTAAAAACGTCTAATAAATCACTAATGTTGTGCGCAGGTATGTAAACAAATAACAAAATTGACATCAATCATTTTCGTAGGTTTTTATGTATGAAAAAAAAAAAAAAAAATTCTTCATAATAAAAAAAAGATTCAAAGAATTTTTACTGAATAACTTCGTTTCATGGGTTAATTTGCGGTGCTTTACCCATTATTCACATAATGTTTGCTTCGACACATTTTCACGCATAAAGTAATTTTTCATTATTAGTTTTCTCTACAAAGCTTACAACTGCTTGTACATCCCGAATTAGCGGCATAGTCTTCATATTCTCTTAGGAAGATAATGTTTTTTTATTTTTCTTCTTTCGACTTATGACTGACTTAACATAAATTTAGATACAGGATTAGATATGTTCTCTACTACACATATTATTTTGTCAATCCAAGTTATCGGGAAGAAATAATTTTTTAAAATTTTACAAGTCTTCCTATCGAAAAGAGTTTGTATCGGTTGAGTCAGCTAAAGAGGTGCAAACACTTATGCAAACATATTGGTTTCGGAATTATTATGGATTACGAGAAAAGCATCGATTCTTTGGGATAATACATTTATGATTATTGTTTAAGTACGTCATGAAACTCAATATGGATCCTTTGCTTTTTCTTCTTTTCCCGCTTTCTCAGCTACATTTTAATGTTATCGCTACAATATAATATATACATATACATATATATATATATATATATATATATACATAATACGTACATATATATATAAAATGTTGTGATTTAAAAATAAATACAACAAAACAGTTGGGCTAGGCCGGCCATCCGATTGGCATGCAACTTCTCAGCGAGCAAGCAGGTGCTTTCCGCAATTTGGGCTAAGCATAGTTACGATGAAAGTTCCGCAGTTGCCCGTATATCGCAGTAAATATATTTTTGTGAACGCGTGGCACATTTCTAGCCAAGCAACGTGTATTGTGCTACTTTGTCAATAGTCCGATGTTTAGTAAACAGCAATAATCATGTTTCGAAGTGTAAGCGCCCTTGATCCGGGTAAAAGAATGAATTGATTTAGTCGTATGTTTGCCTGAGAGTCCACTACTTAACTTGAAATTTTATCTAGTATATGGAATTTGTCCTTAAACTCTTCTTCTTGTTTGCGTTCAAATGTATCGGTTTTTTTATACGAAATTGAGGAACGGTTTGAATCAATTGCTGCAATCAGCATTTCGGATGTCCATAATCTCGGTACAACTTATACATGTACTTAAACTGTATATAAGTTGCCTTTTTGTTAGTATAAGAAAGTGAATCAATGTTTACTACGTCCAATCATATAAAACCTTGAAACGAAGCTTGGTATATAGCGTGTATTAAATTACTTTACAAATTCATGAAAGGAAACCTTAACTTAACTTTTTGCTCGCATTAAGAGCTATAAAGTATTGAAAATAGTTAGAAATTTATTAAATTTATAAAATCGCTGGCAAAACATATCATTTTGCTATCACAACAGAGCAATAAACAGCAGCCACAAAATGGGATTTAAAAAAGAGAAAAATTCCCTTGTGGGCATACGCAGTCACCAGCGAATGGCAATTGAAAATTGCTGGAGTTTTTCCAATTCATTATCACTTGGCCAAAGTCATAATTTTTCACGCTAAAATTACCATAATTTGTAAAAGGGAATATTTTTTCCTTTTATTTATTTATTTTTTTATTCTCTTCTACAATTTCATAATCATCCCGCTCTGGCCAATGCGTGCTAGTCTACAAATTCGTGAGTGTTGAATTGAAAAATAATCTATAAAAGGTCTTGACACATACATATACACCCATTCATACAAGCATACAAGCACAACCGTGCATAAGTAATGAATAGAAAAGAAATATATAAACGCAGAAAGAATGCTGAACCATAAAAAGCCAATGAACGAGTCCCGCGGGTAAGGTGTTGGCAACGAAAATGCCAAGAAAAATGACCGAAACATTAATACAAAATTTAAACCGCAACAAACAGCACAAGAAATGAAAATAATCTCTCAAACTGTGCCTTAAAATGGTTATTTTAACACTTGGCGGCCGGTACTATTGACTTCGACATACATACATACATATGTATGAAATTATACTCGTATAAGAGTTTTAAGTTAATTCTACCACAACTATGTCTCAACTAAATATTTATATCTAAGACAGATAGATGTGAGCTAGTGCGAGTGTTTTTGTGTGTATTTGTGTGTTTATGTGTTTGGAACTTAAAGTATCGCTATCAAGTCACGACAAATTCTCTTTGTAAACGAAATCCTGTAACATTGAAGTTTGTCAAGTTACACGGCGGCTTAACAGAACTTAACAAAAAAGCAGAGTGACGTCGAAGAAAAAAAAAAAAAAAAAAAAATCCGAAAATGCCGCAGACAAATAATGTTAGGTTGGGAACTTCCTGTGGAAACCTTTTTTGGAACCCTTGGTACTAAGTACTAGTAGATGCACTGAGTGAGTGCAGGAACGTGAATGCATGCATGAATGCGTACGCTTATGTATATATGTGTGTATGTATCATAGCGTTGATGCTGATGAAGCACATAAGTAAGTTTATGCATGTTTAAAATGCGGAAAATCTTAAGTAATTCCAAAAGCTTTGCCAAGAATGGCACGAGCAATTCACGCTGTCAGTAATCTAAGCACCATGACCGTCATATCATCATCGAGGCGGAGAGAAAGGGATCGATATATAGAGTGAGAACAATTGCTAGGTGCGAAAATTACAAATGCAAACAATGAAATAACTTTTCAATGCTATGACTGAAACGGCCAGCTCTTCGAAGTCGCTTCATCATACTAAATCATTCCGGCAATTGTTTGTGTATAGCTCTACGTATAATATGAAAGTATGTGCGTGGCGTATGTGTGTAAGTTAAATAACAAAGTGTGTCAGTCTCTAATGTGAAAATAAGCGGCTAAATAACTTCAGAAGATGCTTTCGTCTACTTTACTCGGTTTTTTTTTTCCCCTCATTTAGTTTTTAAGTAATTCTGTGTGTCTCTGTTACCACTTCTTCGATATATTGACGCCATAGTAACTGACATTGCAGTCTACCATATTATCGGCTTTACATTATAGCGGCTATTTGCGTGCATTTGAGAATTTGTATGTATATGTATGTATGCGCGCGTGCGTGTGCGTGTTTTTGTACCTCATTTAATGCCAATGATTTTCTGATGATGATGATTTTGTTTGTTCCCTAAGGCCTATAGAGGTATGCGTATGTGCCACATATTGAGCGGCGCAGTTGCATTGCATGCATTATTTATTTATCATCTTTTCATGTTTAATATATACATTTACACAAACGAGTGCGTACACGTAGATATAAATATATGCATATATATATATATATATATATATATAAAAAACACAAACAATAGACAGTAATTGACAGTTGGTGTCGCGGCGCCTTTTTTTCTTTTCGCGAGTTTGTTTTTTTTTTTTTTTTTTTTTTCCCTAAAATTATTTTTTTTTTTTTTTTTTTTTTTTTGAACATCTTCAACCATTACAAAAGTGCAAGTAGAAAACGAAGCTTTCTTGCAATTTTTAATAGACGCGCCAGACTTTACTTCTGCAAACAGATAGACAGACAGACAGTTACCCTTGCCCCCATCGCGGTGATGGATAGTAAATAATTTTAAATATGCACATAAAACTTATTTATAGCATCATAAAGTTGAGCATTTATGAACGTGTATGTGTATACAAAAAAGCAAGTGTGTCTATGTGTGTGTGTGTGTGTGTGTATGTGTACCTGCACCTAAATACATTATTTTATATTATGCAAGCCTCTTCTCGTCTTTCGAAGTCTGTCATACGAATTATCGCATAATTGAAATTTATGTTGTATTTTTATGCACACACATGCACATCAATAAAATGGACACAAAGAAATATCAAGCAAATACAAATGCATTACCAACAATTAAAAGCGTGCTGAACATGAAGAAGAAAATGAGCATCGTGCGTAATAAAGAAATGCCACCACTTTCTGGTTACAAATACCTTCAACAATTTCAGGCGATACTAAAAGTTTAAAAGGTGAAGACTGCTACGGTATGTTAAATTTACGACATTGCCGTATATCTAAAAGCACTTCGTGGATGTGCCCTTTACACTAATTTAAGGTGCACGCTTCTGGCATATATCTACATTAACAGGGTAAGCCAATCTTTGCGTTGCATTTAACGTGTCCTTAACTGAACCAAATGCAATGTGGCTGAGTCCATCGTTTGATTTGTTTTCGATGCTATTGATGAAGCACAAATTCCCTTCGTGATTCGTCTCTTCGAAACATGTGGGAATCGCTAGGCCATGCAACTGCGTTTAATTCTAAAGAACTGAGAGATTATCATTCGCCTATTTATCTATCATACTGTCTAGTGGAAGTATGTCCGCTTTTCACTCAGAAAGCTTATGTTCGATTACTGGTGTGCCAAACGAGGCTTTCAGTTAAACTTCACTTATAACTTCACTTACCTTATAACTAGTTACCGACATCTGATAAAAGCTCGGGTAGTGGAAGCTCTGTAAGCAATAATCCCTGGTTGTGCCTCGCTGGCCAAGATAAAATAAAATTTCAAAAAAAGAAGATATCGTTCGATTAATATTTTGTTGCAAGGGTTTTCTTTATTAAGCAGATAAGTCAAGACGTATAGAACGAAATAGAACATATAAACGAGCTTTTAACACGACATTCTATCGTTAAAGTGCTTAACGAAGTTTACTTTTTTTACTTGCTAGGAGAAGGAGAAACTCGTCCATCTGTTTACCGCTAACCAATGAAAGAAAATAGGGCAAAGAATTTATTGAAAAATAAATAATACACGAATATATATGTATATGTAATATTTCGCACGAAATCGGAAAGCCTAACAGCCAAGCAGTTTCGTTCGACCTTTTAAATCAAATAATTTGCGTTTTGTTCTAACTGCAAGTCGTATGCTTTGATTGAACAATGAGCAAACGCTTTTAATACAGGCATTGAAATCTCCAATTTTCTCGTATATTCTCAAAGTATCGCGCGAATTGAATTTTTTGAAAAAGTTAAGGACCCTTGCTTTAAGGCCACATAAAAGACAATTTGAAAAAAAAACTTTTTACCATTTTATAGCAATGTGTATACAAGTGACCAAAAATTCTGTAAAGACCAGACGACGACTCTGTGATGTTGTACTGCAGTCTGCTTATAGACCTGTCGGTTGTTACAATTCTAACGCTACGAAAGGCAGGCTAAAAACCGACAGCCGGCAGGTACAGTTCAATACAAAAAATTAAAGATTGATTTTGACAGCTGCGCCGGTTGCTTGAGGAGACTTATAGCACTACAGTAAAGTACATTTTAATATTAGTTTAAATAGTTCGAAAGGGAAAATTTCCGAGACACAAAAATAATTGAGGGCACGGATATGCAAGCATTGTTTGGTGCAGTTCCTATCCAAACTTAACTCATCAAGATATTTGCAAATTTTTACATTTTATGGGGGAAAGTCGAAAGGAGAAAAAATGCGTGTCGCTTGCGTTGGGCGAGAGACAGATGGAAAATTGAAGGGCCCCTTCTAAAACTATGCTTTTGCGGCATGAAACAAAGAAGAGCTATCGTTATCAGGTTGTTATCGGCAATGAGAGACGGACATATACTTGCGATATCGGCGGCAAGACTAAGTCTTTTTAGAGAGGAGACAGTTCTCTGAGTTGATGTCACAATGTGTCGCGGGACACGGGCACGGAGCGGGTAATATTGCCCTCAAAATGCTGAATTTGCATTTGCCATTATACATGCCGTATTCAATAGATCTGGCCCTGTCACCTAATGTCGTCTATAGCGCGTCGCTTGACTGGAATGCGTGTGGCAAACTTCGAAGAAGTGCAAAATTGGTTGAACGCAAATGACTTCGGCTCAAACGTGCGTCGTTTCATTGTTGCGGTATCCGTATATTGAAAGAGAGATAATAAAACCTTGCAGTTCTTTCAGCTTTAAAAAAGTTGGAAACTTAGTTACGCATCTTATAACAAAAGCATCTTGTAAGCAAACGCTTAGATAAAAGTTGTCAATGTTTATAACACCGACTCACTCTTTTCCGAAAACTGTAGGATCTGTGTGGCTTCGATTTTTATGAAAGTTGTAATAAACTTGTGTATAATTGTTCGTCAACACTATAAGCTTTCATTCATTTCCTGCCATCAAAGGGTTTAAAGAAATCTATAGAAGTCATTTTCGTCCAGTGTCCGGCCAATCTGTTATTGAACACAAATTCAATAAATATTTGTTAACGTTTCCCTCTCTCTCTCTCTCTCTCTCTCTCTCTCTCTTTCTATCATAAAAGTTAATCAAGAGGCGGTCGTTAAATAAGTTGCTAAGCAAAGAAAGCAATCTAGAGGATATTTTTCATACTCGGCAAGTTCCAAGCAGCAGATTAAGAATAGTTCGCAAACGGCGGCGGCCTGATATTAACATTTGCTTAAGCATTACAGTCACGTATTGCGTAAAATTTAATACATTTAACCAATAACTACGCCCCCTGGAGTCGACTGAGTAAAACAGTTTGATACATTGATTTTTAACACTTGCTCATGCCAATGGGCCGCAAGTGCGCATTTGCAACGCAACGCAACGCAACGCAAATGCAAACAAACGCCCCATTCGAGATGGTAGCAAAAGCAAACAACAAAAACGCATAGTTATGCGCACTTTTAACATTAATTTTATAATATTATGCATTTATGTAAGTGTGTTTATGTCGATACTACATTTAAACAATCGTTGCAGTCTTAGGCAGCAAACAGCACCAATAGCTTCAATCTTATGTTTATTTTGATTTTTATTTTTAGCTTTTTTTTTTTTTTTTTTTTGTTTTAAGTTCTAAAGAAAAATTCATAAATATCCGACAATTACTACAGCTCGTACACATAAATATTTTTAAAGTAGAAACAAACAACTACCAGCGCACTCTTGTCGTCACTTTGCTTTATAATGCAAAAGACAGAAACCAAAAAAAAAAAAAAAATGGGAAACAAAAATTCCTAAAAATATTTATATGAGAATCTTTTTTTCATTTATGTATTGGTGAGCGCCTTAATTTATTGAGCAAGCGAGAATTCTATATAGAATAAATACAATAAAATCGTCTCTGCATGTTTAGTTTGTCTGCGGTAGTGACCACAGTCAACGAATATTTTCGGTTTCATTGGATTTTTTTGCATTGTTTTGTTTTACTTATTTGAAACTAACAGTAGGAGAATAGGAAGATATCAAAAAAAAAAAATAAAAAAAAAAAAAATAAAAAAAAAAAAAAAAAATTTATAAAAAATAAAAACTTGATGGGCACGTCATTATAATCAAAACTTTGTAATCTTTCTAGGAGTGTTGTCTACGCGTGAGCGCGTATAGAAATTATTTATTTTAAGATAATTTAAAAATGAAAACAAAAATGCAAAAATTCTATATATACACCAAAGTTAACAGCGAAGATAGGGTCCATCCAATGCGATTTGCTTTTACATGCGCATCGCACAACGCATAACCGTACATATTTTTATGCATGCGTGCATTTATGAACGGTTATGCATTGATTGGTTTCTCTAGCCATTGCGTATGTCCTTTATAATGGAAAGACAGATTTAAACGAATTTCGCTTGCATTGCTCAGTAAGAAGACATCTAAAGAATGTTATAATGAAGAGAACGAAAAAATCTCGAAATTATGCAAAAGACTCGTACACTCTTATCTAAATGACAAGAGGATCCATAATTTCTATATTCGTTTTAAATAAAATATATATTTATATCTATATATATATATATAGATATGCTTTTTATAGATCTGCAAATGCTTAGCTGTTTATTTTTAGATCTATGTACAGGAATAAATAGCTTAACTTAATTTTCAAACTTTGTATTGTTGGTCGAACAATATATCTGTAGAAGAAGAAGAAGAAGAAGAAGAAGAATTAACATCTAAACTCACTTACTAATTTTGAATTTAGTGAGCTCGAAATAAACGATCCACGGAATTTATGGAACGGGTTTACGTTTACTTGCTTTACTTCATTTATTTATATCTTTGTCTTAAAAATATCACATTTATATTTAGCTGCTGCTGAGTGTTAACAGCCAAATCTTTTGCGTAGCATGTCCTGTATAAGAGAAATTTCCATATCTCGAACGCTGTTTCGGACATTTCATTAACGAACCAACTGATTTCCCGACTTCCGTCTACAACAATCGGTGAGAGGACTTTTAATCTCAACTATGAACCCTATTCGTATATCGTGCATATCCATTCAATCATCATTCAGGCTCCCTCCCACCATTCTTCTCGAATTTTGTTTTTCAGTTTTTTGCAGCCAAACGACAGATGGAACCAAAGAAAACTGCATTGCTCGAAGCTTCAGTTTGAAGCAGTTTTCTAATAGCCAAACGATCGGTTGTCAATCGATTGGCGGTTTGTCGACGGCAATCGAACAATGGTTCGTACTAGAGTTTACATCTGCTTCACGATTAAAGCCGAAAGCAGAAGTCCGTAATGGCTGGGCGAGTTGTCTGCCTCTTGGATACACAGCGTTGCTAACAAGTCCTCACTTCAACCGCATTGCATATATTACACTTAGGATTTACTGTGCGATCAAATTACCTAACGATTTTTGTTCCCGCAACGCTCGTAAAAAGGCTCCAAGTAACAAGTGGAAATAGAAGTTACGAAACATGAAAACACTTCTCTTACGAACTATGGTTACAACAATGCATTGAAGTATTTATCGCTGCTTTAAGCCAAAATTAAGCAGATGTCGCCTTTACTTTGTCGAAGCTAGTAAAAGATTTTGTAACCCGAAGTTTATGGCCTTAAAGAAATTTCTGCTAAATGCCTTTTATAATATAAGAAAATAACACAATATCTCTGCTTCATTAAGATCAAATAAAATTTATTCAACTCTTGTTTGCTTCCTTTTCTCAATCTTTTATTTAAAAATGCCCAGCAGTTCGGTCAATGCTCTAAGTGCCAATGGGTTTTAATCTGCTTTTGTACCGCAGCAATATTTTTAAAGTTTATCTGATTTATATGAAAAGATTTACAAAAGCAGATCCATTTAAAGTCTTGTGGATATCATCATCACGACATGACATATTCAGTAATGAGAAGAGTAAAGACTTCGAATGACTAATTTTTAAAACACCAATAGCAACGCGAACAGAAGTACGCGCATTGTCTTTAAATGTATTCAACATACATACCTTCACGTGGATCAATTACTGCACTTTAATCGTACAAGTTCATTACGTACATACATACATTCATAACCAAAATCTTGGTTTTGTTAATTAACGAGGGGGTGTTTCGTACTTGATGGGCATATAAAAAAGCTGTTCCTGTAAACGCTGCGGCTTAGTTAGCAGCAAGTCAGAAAGAATTATTCGCTTTGAAACGAATGTTCGCAAATGTCTTTACTCTGAACATTTACCAGCTCGTAATAATTATTCGATCTAAGCTTCGAATCATTTGTACTCTGTAGGCAGAGATACATTGAAATTTCTGTCTTTTTCAAAATTGTTTTCATCGTTTAGCTGTTTGCAGCAATTCCGTTCGAGGATCCAGTCCATTCTTGAAGTCGAAGAAGCGAAGAAATGATGCAAGATTTTATGCAGAGAGAGAGCAGAGAGGCAAGGTTGGGGAAATGTTCAGATTATTGCTCGAAAATTCGAGGCATTTAATTTATATCTCTGCAGGTTACAAACGAAATGAAGGGGGAACTGATATGCTTTCGTCTGTCGCTGACCGGTGTAGTAAACGTTTTAATCCGAACGAAACGTCGCTACGAAATGCTGACGTCTGTCGAGCTAATTAAATGCAATAAAGAACAACTAGCCCGCAAATAGAAAATGCTGCGCAGACCTTAACACCCACATTTAAACAATCATAAGGAAATAAGAGAAACAACTAAATGATAAATTGTCTTCTTATCTTTATTCTTTTTATGTGCGAAAGTATACGACGAGCAAGAGTTAAGTATAAGTAACATGTATGAGCCAATCAGGCAATCAAGCAACCAGCCGCCAATTAAGTGCAAATTTTCAATGTGTTACAAGTTGAACATATTCTGAGGTGTGGTTTTATCCGAACACAAAAGGAAACAAAATGCAACAAAACTACATAATTATGAAAAGAATAACTCATGAGAGAGATTGAAAGTGATTAAAATAAAGACATAAAAGCATATGCACACACATATGTATGCATGAAAATAATAATTCATACCCTCAACTAGAGACGTATACGAAAACACAGACAAACTACGTGATGTGTTGTAAAACATTTACGTGTTGTTATTGTTTTGTTTTCTTAAATTAATTTCAGTCTACAATTTATATAAAAACAACAACGGTAACCAGAAAGGAAAACAACATTAACTAAAATTGAACAATTACCACTCGAACTCAAAGAACAGTGCTATGATTGAAAAAAAACAAAGCCAAAACTGAATTCATATTAAATTCCATTGTTTTTGTTTTTTCGTTTTCGTTTTCGTTTTTTTGTTTTTTGTTTTTTTCTATAATTCAATGATTATAGTAAAGTTATTATTAACGTACAATGAAAATAACAAAAATAATAATGTTTAACAATTATAAACAGATTAATACACGTTCATAAAGAAAACAATCTTTGTCTGTAGACAAAAGCAATAAAATTTAATTGTTATGATTTACCCACCATACAGCACATTTATCTGCTAAAAAGTGTCTTGCCAAGCCAAGTGCGGAAGCTGTCATAATCGTTTTTTTGCGAATTTCGAGTACCCATCACTTGAAAAGAAAAAAAAACTAATCGCACCGTAATCGAAAAGATGCCAGTACACCAATGGCGGTCACTTTTGAATATAATAAAAACTTTTGCGTCTTGCTAAAGAAGTTTAGAAGTTTATGCCTTCAATTGAGTCGCAATATCAATCTCGCCGTTAGTGAAAGAGATACCGGAAAAATTATTCGCGCTTGTTTCCATATTTGACGTGCAATAATCAAAGGAAACATTTATACATATATAGAAGAAGACAATGTATATACATCTATATACACAAATATATATATATAAACATATCGATTGAACTTAAGTCTTAAAAATTGTGAAAAATTTAGTGAGAGACTGCCGCATGACTCGACCTGACAGACCATATCCAAATTGATTAGGAATTCCTTTAAAACCTTCGAGAATTTTCGTTAATAACAGAGGCAATGGGCAATAGTTGATATGATGCAGGATTTCTAGCTGTGGAGAAATACATATTATTCATAGGAGCTTGGATGGAAAAATGTTGTTTAACTTGCCATTAAGTTGGTGCGAGCAACAATAATGTTGAGGGCAGTAAACGCTTAAAATATATGCTTACAACGGTAAGTATATATTAAAAGAGCTGTCAAGACTATTTTCGATAATCAGAAACCGAAGTTGCAAGGGACAGGTGTGATTCTAAATAAATCAAAAGCTGGCCTATTCACTCTGCTCTGAATGAATGGAAATATAGGCGCCAGAAAGCTTCTTTCCATATTATGCGGCGTTTCCTTACAACAACCAACAATGCAGCGTACCCGAAAATTGTCAAAATTGAGATTCGTAATGCGTTTTAAATCACTCACATCGTTCTCCAGATTTAGCTCTCAGCTGGTAATCCAACAAGGATGGTTTAGGAAAAGATTTGGGTCAAATGAATAATTTTCGGAAAGTGGAGCTTCCCTTTAGAGTCTTGAAATATCCTTCCGTGGAAGCAGCATCGCATTGCTAGAGAAGTGCTGTACTGTGAACACTATATTGATAAATAAAATCGAATTTTCCAAAAAAGACACAAAAGCCAATAGTTTTACTTATTTAGTTCCGGGAATTATTGATCGATGTATAATTTTTTAATAAATTTGTTGCACGCATACAAGTGCGTGCGTATGCATATAAAATTTGATCTCATAACGCAGCAAAATTAGGTGTGTTTTCTACATACAGTTTATGCATAAAAGTGTGATGAGATTTTATAGGTTAATTAATAAACAATAAAAAGGTTGTACGTGATTTGTAATTTCTTTTGTTTGAACTAAATACAAATAATAAATGAAAAATTGTTTTGAAAAGAAAGCTTTAGAACATTAAATAACATTAAAGAGAATTTGAGAGTTAATCAAGCATCGGACTGATTTTGTTACTGCGATTATCTTAAGCCTACTCCCCGTAAGAGAGAGATCACAAATTTCTAATTAGCTTAACAGTTTCTTTTTATTGTTACACAAAGTAGTACAGAAAAGTTTGCAAAGGAATTTCAATGTATTCAAATGTATAGAGAATGAAAGAAAAGATAGAAAGAAGCAAGGACAGAGATTGCTATTTATAAGAGCTTTACACAACTACTGATCAATAACATGAGATTACAGCGGAGAAGGTAATTAAAACACTTGAAAGAAAGAAATAGCTCGTTCCAAATTGAAGATCCACCGCTCAAGCAATTTTATAACCTACACGCGCACGCAATAACTCATTCTAAGAGCATTCAATTTGCTCCATTTTTCCATTTGTGATTAATTAATTAACGATATGTGCGCCAAATCTACATTTTGGGAGAGCTGTAAAGCTTATTATGCCGTTTCTCAACACATGTATGCTAAGGCTATCTACCCGCACACAGTTGCTCCTCATCGTATCTAGCAGAAGCTATGAGTTCGGACTCATAGCCTCATTGCCTCTTTTTAAATCGTGATTTCATGAATTTTTTCCAATTTTTCATTTCAGCGAACCCACTTTATCTCAAGACTGATATGCAAAACTTTACTCGCCCGGATTCCAAAAATCTCAGTAACTAAAAGTTGCATGTAATTGCGTGAAAAATAGCATTGACTTGAGAGATATTATCAGGGTTTTCGTTCCATTAAAGGCTTGATTTGCGGTCTTCGTAATTTACCAAGCTTGACTTTTATTGTGGCTACGGTTCTAGAATATGAAATTTGATAAAAAGCCATAAAACCATTAAGAAGAAAACGCATAACCTCTTACGACTAGAAACCCGGTCAAAACGCCAGGATGCGATTGTGAATGAAATCTATTTCTCTAACATTACACGATTTATTTAGTAATCTTAAGCACTGTACTAGTTCTCTGTCTCTCTACTGCTAGAAAGTCTAAAACATATAAACATTCCGTTAGAAGGTTTAAGCTAAGCGCACATATATATTTTGCTTAGTATCTCAAATCTAGTTGGAAGGAAGCCATGACGGCGTCACAGCACGTAAAAAGCCAAAGTAGTATCAAGAAAAGGCTCAAAGCCAAAGAAGCGACTGCCAAAAGCATATCTGTAATCGTGAATTAACACGTTCGCGGACGTGAATCATATATCATTCATTTTCATTGTGATGCA
Organism: Glossina fuscipes; assembly: GCF_014805625.2. Taxonomy (NCBI): domain Eukaryota; kingdom Metazoa; phylum Arthropoda; class Insecta; order Diptera; family Glossinidae; genus Glossina; species Glossina fuscipes. The sequence goes on along the minus strand of NW_023998416.1, from coordinate 31,604,723 downwards.
AAATGACGTGAATGCTATAGCATTCAAATTTTGAATTCAACGGCTATTCGTTTAATTTTATATGTAACCGTAATATAATAATAATAATTAGTTGAAAAATTTGATCTGTATCGTCATGTATATCGTAGCATACAATACGTGATAGCCTAGCTAGCCGTACAAAATGTCTCTAATCAGCTGCCGCATTATGACAACGTGAGGCTACCAATTGTCACAACGGCAGTGATTGTGTTTGCTTGCCAGCGTTTTTGTTATTTTCTAGAAAGTTCGGTGTCTACACTTGCCTGACATAACTCTCGAGATGTGAAGAAGTTTTATATGTGACGCTAACGGATGCCTCTCTAAATTTCTGAAAATGACAAGAACGGAAATTCTTGGTCAGGGAACAGTAGCACTTTCTACCACCGGTCTGCATGATCAAAAAGAGAAAAGGATTAGGAACACATTCACTAGGCTGCGGCCACCATCTCCCTTATTCTCTCTTTCTTCATTTCTTTTTGGCCACTAAATAGCGACGTCCTCTGATCGAAGAAAGGGTGCCTTTACTATAAGATTATTATAACATTTTCTTGTGAAACGAATTTCCAAATGTCACGAATTTCCAAATGTCAGGGACATCCCCTGAGTGATTGATCATATAAAAAAAAAAAAAAAACACCTTTACTATTAAGGTACTATAGCAGTATTTAGTGAAACTAGTTTCTGACGGTTGTCTACTCCAGTTGAACGTCTGTTGTGGCTGAATTTTACATGGGTACGAATGTTATCGATTAGGCGGCTATCGTTTGCATAAAATGCAACCGCATTTTTTGTTGAAAACATGTGCGAACCTGACGCGTGTCCGATAAGGAAATTTGAAAAGGGAGGGGGAGAGAAGGGAGACAGCAATACTAAACGCAAAAGCAACCAAATTTATTAGAACCCAAAATATCTCAATCTTAACCTTTAACTTTAAAATGGAAAATCCAAGGAGAGTCGCGTATGGTGACTTCACCAACGCGTAATCTCAATCTGATGAAATCTACACTGCACGCGAACACGACAAAGATATCTTTAGCTTACGAATTAATGGCATTCTTCTAGCCTTTGCTGACACCATTTTAACAAATTCGAACGTAATATAGGAATTAATCCGTCTATAAAATACTTAATAATTTTATTGTATCATAAAATTTTTATGCCACTGGAAATTTTTATATAAATACAGATTAAACCTGAAATTTAAATGAGTGAATATTTTAAGAATTCGAATTTCTCACGAATTCAATAAAATAAATTTTTTTTTTTTTTTTGTTTTTTAGCAATAAACAAAACACCAACTGAAATTTTGTATTTATATTACCGTGAAATGAATGCTTAATTAAGAGCGCTGTTGAGGCAATAAAAGATTATGCAACACTTTCAATGGTAGCGTGCTATCAATCATAGGGTGAAGTAAAAGCTAAAATTTTTTTATTTTTGTTTATGCGTTAAACTACTACTAGAAGACGATTTAATTTAATGGTTTATTGTGCCCATTGATATCTGTTTTACATGAAAATTTATTACAAAAAACAATAGACAAGACGGCTTCCGGGTTTATAATGTATGCCCTATCACAGCTTTTAAAAATTTTATTACTTTCAAATGCTACCGTTTTCATGGGTTTGCTTTTCCAATTTTCTTTCTTTTTTTTTTTTTTACTATTTTTAAGAGATTTTTGCATTTATTTTATATTTATTATCATACATATATATATTTTTATGACTGAATTAATAAATAAAGCAGAATCGTTCGTATTTTATGAAATTTGTTGAAGCGTTCTTTTATGCAGCATGTGCAAGCAGAACACGATCAGGCATCATAACGACCTGCATAAAATCAGAGCAATTTTCAAGGAAATGTATTTTAGCTAATATTTAATACTAAGCGAAAGAAGAGGAGTTGAACTCTAACTGCCAATCGTGCATAAAGTCGACAGAAAAAGCAAAACAAAAAAAAAAAAAAAATAAATAAATAAAATAAAAAAAAAAAATAAATAAATAGAAAGAAAAGCAAAAACGTAAATAAATGTTTGTTAATAATTTCTGCTAACTATAAAAATATATATGTACGTATGTGTGAATGCATGTATACGATAAGTATATATGTGGTTAGAAATTCTTATAAAAACCACAAAATAAAATATTCTACAATATATACATGTGCGCACATGTATAGACAGTGTTCTTACCAGCATACGAAAGCAACTTTCAATACTTGATTCAATCGATTTCTTATGAAAATACGAAAATTTTCCTTTTCCTTGTGCCATTTTGGTTTCTCTGCGAAACGAGCGAACAGAAGAGGAAAACTGATTTCATAAAGCATTAATTAAATTCATGCTTTCTTCTTTCAGACATGTGTGCGAAGATTGTTATCTTAATATTTAGTGATTTGAAAAGTCTATGCCTCCTACTGCTTCACATAGCGTTGGATATAAAAATTTCCTTTCGTTACCGTGGCATGAGTCAAGCAGTGTTTTCGTAACTGCTACCTACTAGTAAGGAGTAGCAAGCAAAAGACCTTATAATCAGTTTATAGTGAGGGTATTTGACTAAGTTCAGGCATGCCGCAGTGCACTTTCCAGTGCAGTCAAGCCGAATAAATCTATTCTTCGTCGTAAGAGAACAACTAGAAAGAGTGTAACCCGATAAGATGGACATTTTCAAAATTCCTAAGAGCAAAGGGGTATAATTTTTTATATTTTATGGGGAAGATAAGCCCACAGCAGTAATTTGGCATAAAAGTTAAGCGTAACAAACCTAGACTAGGTAGGTCTGCCTTTTGAGCTCCATTCTACATAACGGTTCACAAAAAAAAATAAGCTCTTATGCGGCAATAAGACCTAATTTTTGATGACGAAATTATATAAAGACATATATATGTTACATCTTCAACAAGAAAATAATTTTACCAAACTTGAATCATACCATGTTTTGCGCCCGCTCTCTTATAAAAGTTCCCCTGGAAAGTATGCCTTTACACGGAAGTGAGTGAAATTTGTTGGTATTTTACCATCGAAATACACAAAGAATTAAGGGAAGTGTTTTAGGGCGTTTCATGGTCAGGCTTGCCCGACTGTAACGTACTTATAAATTCTTTTCTTATTCAGTGAGCGTTGGCATGTCAATAAAAACTATGTGTTCAATAATTTATACGATTTGAAAACGTAGGTGACTATGAAATAAAATAATTTCACGAAAATACTGATATCAGCCTCAACAGCCCCCGATGCAGAAGGAAAGGTAACATTGTACTAACCGCAATAATAACTTTAAACTCTTTATGTAATCGCCAGTACCTGGTGGTAAGTTAAGTGGAATTATTTCAATGCTTCCACGTAATTAATATGAACTTAAAGTTCATATTTTTTCAGTATTCAAGATACGTATATATAAATATTATGAATTGAAAATAATTTACATGACTTTCAGAGGATTGCCTAAAAGAGGATTTGGGGAACACTGCATTGAAAAAGATTCATCGTTTGCTAATTCTATACATTTTCTTTAGAAATATTGAAGCATTCTTGCGTCTTAAACTTGTTTTAAATAGAACTGTGAGTTGAGCTCAATCGATTGCAAATTATTGCGAATTGTTATTTGCGGCATAAAAATGGAACGCATACATTCCACCTAACTGGATTAATTATAAATTCTGCGGTTATTTAGTGAATTGATTAAAGAATGTCTTCGCTTTCATATAAACGTAAATTTCAATTTTTTTTTTGCCCTGTTCTGTCAGATCGCTTAAGGGGCCGTTCCAAATTTTGCCTTAATATTATTTAAAAGATTGAAAGTTGATAAAAAATACAATTTTTGAATTCATTTGAATTTGCTTGCAATTATTTCAAAGTGGCACTACTTAATGGTTAAAACTCGCTCTTCTTGAAAGCATGTTTCCCGACATAGATGTATGTTTGGAGCTTTCAATTCTGAATGAAATTCTCTAAGGGCGCGCGCAGCACTTTTTTAATTATGAAAAGATAAAAGCCATTCGAGCTCGTCTTCGAGAATTTGCTTTAGTTTTTTGGTTTGGATAGAAAATTGCGATGGGCTGTAAGAGAAAAATGACTCTTTTCTTCTTGCAAGAGCTGCTTGGCCGCGTTATTGTTTTTAAACAATTTATAAGAAAATATTTTTATTTATATAATATATCTCAACATAAGTGCAAACATGAAATGCGTAAAAAATTCGTTTCAATAAACGGATGAACCTTTCGAAGATAAATTCGAGAAAGTGAACTACAATTTTTATGTTTGTCAGATAACATTATTTGTTAATTCAATGTTCTCGTTACCATAAACTAACTTTGCCGCTTACGGTACAAGGTATGTTAAGTTTCTAGAAAGCTTCCACTATATTAATCCCTACTTCCGTATTGTTGAGTTCAGCTTGTAGGTAGCAATTGTTGGGACATTTTGACGAAATTTCGCAGAACGTCGCGCCAAGAGTGAACTCCAGTGAAAATGGGTTGAATTGGGCCTTCTTTACGACCGGCTAATCCCAATTCTTATTTTGAAAAGGTTATCATATTAACTGCTGAATAATGGCATTTCGGCCGAGTGAATTGTAAAAAGTTTGACCATTACCCGGCTTGCTCCCAGAGCAAGGGCTCATGCGAAGAATCAGTCTTTATATGGCGGAAAAATTTAATTCTTAATACATTATAATAAGAAGTGATTTATAAAAGAAAAATTTGACATGAGAAAGATAGTACAGCACAGTAGTAGTCTGATATAAGAATTAACCATACTGTATATGCATGACGGCGATCTATTTTTCGGACTACATCCCTGATGAAAAGTAATATTTAATGTGTCAGAAGGATCTAATTTTTAATATTTTATGATGAAAATTGTTCCGTAAGGGCTATTGGCCGTAGAAAAAAACTATTTATTGGATCTCATACGATATCAGGTTGGTTTTCCAAGTGATTTTAAAAATGCTCTATTTTGTAGTACGAATTAATTGAAAAATTTGTCTTTGTTGCCTTTTGATAAAAAAATTAATTTGTGTGTTTGTGTGATTATATCTAAAAATAAAGTCAATTGACAGTCACCATAATCAAAAAATTTCGGTTGGCCTTTGGATTAGGTTTGAATTTTTGTACGACAATGCTTTCACTTAAGGAGGCTATAGTCGGGCTAACCTGCACCTTAAGTTGCTAGTACAGCTTGCTTTAATTAAATAATGACAAAAATTATTGTTATTATTGCAGCATAATTTTGCTCTGGTACGTGTGTCAACTCTAAAGAATTCGCACATAGCCAAATATTGCCGCTCCTGCCTTAAGGTGTTCTTTATATATTTTGCATATTTAATGTTCAATACATTCTAGAATAACTTGCAGGCCGAGAAGAGACGTCGTTTACGAGTAAATGAAATATGATAAATTTTTTCATAAAAGCTTTAACTTTGCTTCTACTTTGTAGGTATGTTATGGCCGTAATATGTATATTTAAAAATAAAGACTTATGATTATTAATCATTAAGGTTTATTACTTGCATTTTTTTCATACTGGCCAACCAATTATTAGACCCATCATAATCGATAGCATTAATTTGTATGTAAATTTCCGTTAAGAATAGTTGCACAAGCCTATACATGCTTATATATATAACATATTTAACCTTATATATAAAATACTTATACATTGAATGCTTCTCCACACATATATATTATTCAATTAAAAAGGAACACACATGCAAACATACATATGAAATGCTTATATCCTACACATCTTAAGCTATAATTATTGTTTCCTAAACGTTTTGACCCAATAATGCTGTTATATTATGCATCGCTTTTAACCGTCTCAGCTCACTTGATACGTATTTGCTCACCGATGTACAGATGTACATCTGTACGTATAGGTGGATGAATGTGATTTTATATGGCGAATTAAGCGAATTTTCCTTATGGTTATTTACAGCATTTGAATAGAAGTACACCCAACAACGTACACCCTGGCACTAGCAAGATGCAAGAAGCATCATCGTTATTGTCGGCATTGCATATTTTAACTGTAATTTTCTATTTTATACTCGTTTCTGATGTCTCGAACAAAAAATGCTCTTCGAGTTCAAATCCAGTCCATTTCGTGTTGTTGTCGTTGTTCTTCACGCGCATATAGCTGCGCAGTAATCTCTGACCCATTGCCATTGACGTAAACAAAGTAGCATCGCAAAGTCAAATTAAAAAATTGCAAAATTGGAAGTTGCTTACTTACACATTCGTCGCATTTAGTTTACTTCATGATCATGGTTAGCCGGTTCTAACAAGTTTATTACGCGCAATTTTTTAGCTTTTTCCATATGAAAGTTTTTTTTTTTGTCCAATTGCTAGTTGAACGGGTCCACCACCACCACCACCACCACCACCACGACCGTCAATGACCAACAATATTAATGTAATGACGTGTCATTAATTTTATTAAGTTGCTGTTGCCACTTTATCATTAACTGCTTTGCCCCAAATGTGTACGCGAATAGTTCAGTTCTTTAGTAATGAAAAGAAAGAAAGAGGAGAACGAAAAAATAAAAAAAAAAGATTATCGCTACCAGCTGTGGAAGAAATGCTGTTGCTAGTATTTTTATTGCATACAATGATTTTATATTTTTAGTTCTATTTTTCGTATCTTTTCCTCCTCCACCCCGTATCATCGTCGCTGTATTGTTCTTTTCAAGAAAAGCGCTCAAAGCATTTCCTTAGTAACCGGCATCACATTGATGATTACACTGACAATGATGATGTGCTTCACAATGTTTATTATCTTGATCTTGATCATGTTGAATTGAATATTACTCTGCACATTTTCCCGCGCTACCTCTTTAATACTCGGTAATCATCTATGTCTGTATGCAGTTCAAGAAGCATTAAGATATTTATCTCTTTGCATTTAGTTAATAGTGTGCCACAAACAAATCTTTTGCGACTATCACGTATACACCGCACACATACACACAAACATATAGAAAATTTATATATGTATATGCCGCTACGACGCTACTACTATTGTTTTCGATGTTAAATAATAATAAAAAAAAATAATTCGATAAAAAATTATTTACTACACTACTAATGCTCTAGAAGATAGTGCGAGTTTTTTCAAGATCGGTTAAGGAAAGTTAAAAGAAAAATCATTCAGCGTAATACATAAAAAGTGTAAGAGAGGCAGCAAGCCGAAGAAAGAAGTAACTAAGATATCGTGACGAGAATCTTGTGACTGCAATATGTTTAAAAGTATATATGAAACTGAAAGGATTACAGTGGAATGGATTTAATATTGCAGGTAAAGTGAACATAGGCTGACCAATAGCCGAGTTGGTAAGTATCACAACTTTTAAGTCGGTGTTCGCAGCCTCATATCTCCATGAGGTTTGAACACATTCTAGCTTCCCATTAGGCACACATTCACTAAGCTCTCTCTCTTCCCATTACTTTCTGACCAAAATCGTGTTATACGTATAGGGCATAATCCTTGTGTGTCATAAAAAAAAAAAAAAAAAAAAATCAGATAAATGGCAAAAAGAACCAAACGGGGGCCCGTTAAAATAAAGGCAACTTACTAAAAATAGGACAGACTTGCTGAAGAGAACTCCTAGAGGAGAAATAACACAAGGAACATGGGCGAGCGAATTACTAGAAGGAAGAGAGGACCAATGACAAAGAAAACAGCCAAGGCAAGAATAATAGAAAGAAATTGCATGGGCAAATTAATGCGGCGAAAAAAGTAAGCGGGAACATGATAGAGTGAATTAAAAACGAAGACAGAGAAAAGATGATAAACAATAGATGGCAATAGAGAGCTAAAGAAATTAGATGACATGAAGATTCCTTCCTAAAAAGTCCTTGAAAGAGTCTTCGGCATAGAAATGCCAGCGACAGCGCGTCACCTTACTTTTCCAAACAACAAAAAACAAAAACAATAAACTAAATGTCAGTAGTGATGATAGCTCGTATTTCAAATGAAACATTTGCTCGTATAATTCGAAACGGAACGCTTACCGCGGTAACAATTACAAATATTGTAAAGCATTGTACGTAAAAATTATTGAACAGTTATTTGCAATGATGACATAATGCAATTACTAACAAAACACTTGATTCTTCTCATCATTAATCCAATGACCAAGCATTTGAAATTGCATCTCGTATAAGTGATGAATTAATCAAATGCAGACTAGTAGCCTTTTCCATCTCTTGTTCCCTTGCTGTGGATGTCATTTACATCGCTCTCACATAAATTCCTGTTCTGTTGTTTAAATTATTCGAGAATCTTGTTATTTATATTAGTTGGACTTTTGTTCGCCTCTCTATAAAAATTTATCTAAAAATAGTCACCCAATGATCTACTGGCTGTCAACCCTAAGTGATGTGCAATTTATATCTGTTAAAAGAAGTGCTTCGTCTTTTCTCTTGTTTTTAGTTTTTGCTCCCTATATTGGAGCGTAAACTGTTAGGTTTGTGTGTCCATTATCCCATCCTATGTGCCTATCCGATCATTTCGGTTAACCGGTAGTGCGTGTGAGCAAGAAAATGACAAACGGTTTCGTATAAAGCCAAGCGATAACAACAATTTCAAAAGCGATATTTTTAGTAACTTTAGGTTACACGAACACAAAGCATACAACGCAGACAACTTAGCAGGTTTGTTACATATAAACTAGTTTAGAAGAGAAAATCAGTATGTAAGGCAGTAACGATGATGACGGGCCTATTGTGATTAAGAAATTGTCACAGTATGAAATCATCACGATTATCATCATCATCATCATCGTCATCATCATCATCATCATCATTATCATTGTCATCACCATCATCATCGTCGTCGTCGTCATCACATAATGGCATAATGGTGTACGTCAGGTTGGCAAGTTAGCATCAATCATTGGTCCTTCTAGTGATAGCAAAACAATGCAGAATGTAAATAATGATGACCTATTCTCGTACCTAAAACTAGACTTATACGCGAAGCAAAAGCCAGCAAAAAGTATAGTGACATACATTGAAATCTCTATCACATATACATCTATAAATATATAAAAGAAGTTTGGTATTTAAAAGGGTTTGCCATCGCGTTAATTATTCTATCTTTTTATGTTAAATATTTGCTTAATTACTCACTTAATTTATTCAGAAATTTATTTAGATATAATAATCATGGTAATGATATTGAGGTCATTAAGCGAAGAATTTCTTTCTATTTCAGCATAAAGAAGAAAAGTTGCTTTTAATTAAAACAACGCGGAATTACTTCGGACTGACTGACTGATTGCCTTTGTTAATAATAAAACAGTTAATTGACTACCTTTCATTGCACCCATAAAAATGTTGTTTACAGCAGCCGCCACAATACTCCATGTCCATATAAAAACTGTCAAGCAACGAGAATATATATTATAGAATAAAGCAAAACCTAAAGGCCACCAAAGTGTATTCAAAGGCTCGAATATTCAATTAGTTGCAGTTCTACGCGTGGTTATGTTTACGTAATGGAAGGCGGGCCTTTATAAAATATAAATAGCATTTTGACTGTTTTATAGCTATTGTCAAAACATTTACTCATCTTCCTTTTCACAGTTTTTTTTTTTCTTTTCTTTTCTTTTCTTTTCTTTTTTTGTCTACGTTAGCGAGAGAACCGCACATTTTATAAGCGACCCTCATGCACTTAAATACATAAATACATATATACAAATATATATATATGTATGAAGTGTGCAAGTGTATATAACTCTCTAACAAAGAATCCTTTACTTTATTCAATTCCTTCTCTATCTATGACTTCTTAACCGCTAGAGTGTACTTGTGGCAGCCGGTGTGTTTAAGCAGCAAAACGAACGTTGCCTGCAATATATTCGTGGCAAACGGTCATAAATCCAATAAATTGCCATAAATTCTTTACTTTTCTTTATAAGCACTCACACACCACAAAAATATATATATACATGTATATATATATATATATATATATATATAGTTTTATTCTCTCATTCTCATGATATTGTAAACGAAATATCTGTAACTATGCGCGCTTTTCTTTTATTAAAAAAAAAAGAAAGAGAGAGAAAGAGAGAGTGAGAGAGAAAATAAAAAGAATTGTTTCTGAATTAAGGTATACTGGCAGTGAAACGATTGTTAGTTTGCGATCAATACCTGAATTAATAATAAATTGCAAATAATTTGTGAAAGCTCAACAAAGTTCTATCGATAAGAGAGTATATAGAATAGTTGAGCATTAGTTAGTTAGGCAGCCGCAAGCAATTGCTAACGCGAACCTTCGGTTAAAGGAATGCATTTTATAATGTTTTTAATATTCCGAGCATGTAGCAACAGTTGCATGACTGTATCAACAATACATACAAATATTTATTAAAAAAGCATAAACAAATTGCACTTGAATTTTGAAATTATTTATTTCGTGAAGTGAAAAGTCTTCTTCTTTGATTACCAATTCATTACCAGATAGAAGTGGTCACATGCGTTCTCTCCTCTTTTTTTTTTTTTTTTTTTTGCAATCGATGATATTATTGTGAGCTACGTTTTATTATTAGCTAAAGCCCACAAATCTTCTCGGTCCCTTGTCGGGCGCTATGATTTCGCCTACGATTCTCAGTTCTGTCCAATTTCGCATATTACGTCATTAAGAAGCTTGCTTTCTGCCAATACCGCCACCGCCTTCCACTATTATGTGTAGGACATCATATTTTTCTCCATATACCTCTTGTGTCCGAACTACACAGTATTTCGTTTTTTAATGCGCTTTAACAGCTCACATTCAATGTTTATTCTTCTCAGGGCTTCAGCGTTGGATATGCGATAATGATTTTTTTTGTCCATGATTCTGAATTACACAAGAGCACCGACTATCGTAGACGAAGGGATGCACTAATTGCCAACTTGTTAGAGGGCTCTGAGGCGAAGGGCTTATGTACGAAGTAAAAAGTGACGGCACTCGTAATCGGTGTGCGTTATAAACCAATTAATCGTTCAATTTTCAACAGATACTAATTTTCCTAATATCGTGGAAAAAATTTAGGACTTCTAGGACGTGACGGACGTTTTAGAACTAGCAGATTGTAACATATAAGAAAAAAAAGGGCGTCTGCAATAAAGATGTATTGACGTTTATCAAGACATATTTACTCCCATTCCTTTCATCAACTTAATAAAGCTAACACGTAAAGGAAGAGTAATATTTATCTCACTTTTTTGTCGTACTGTGTGAGGTTGTTTTAGCGCGTTGCACGAACATGGTCGCTATGCTCTACGAATCCGGTTTAAACATCCGTGTTATAGGAAGGTATACTGTGCATACATTTCACTTTCGATGATTGATGAAATTTAAAGTGACTTTGTTATAAACAAATCTAAAACCATAGATTTCAATCACGTTACTAAAAAATTCTCTACAAATTCTCTGTTAGACTCAAGATGCAACAAACAGCTGTATATTATTTCATCTCTGGTAGAGAGTATATAAAGTCTGTACAAGTGTATACAGCATTCCAGAATAACTAATGCTTCATTATTATATCAATTTACTTAGTATTAAGTATCAACTAAGGCCGGTCCGTTTGTCTATCCGTATTCGTTAACGAAATTCGGCGCACTGACGTATTTTGATCCATGAACGAAGCTTGCTGAATATAGATCAGTACGGTCTATCCTTATGTAACACTGGAGATACTCTGAAGAAGTCTTTGCAGAGATGAGTAACCTATTTAATGACAAGCCATGTCGACGTTTCAATATTGTAATCGTTCACTATTTTGAGAAGGACTTGGTATTTATAAGAAATTTTTGTGTTGGACCAGGAGAAAGGGTTTTTCGATTCGGCATTGAAAGACATCCTATCGATGCTCGTTTTCTAACGCTTCACATGAAATGCAATAAGCACATAGAGAGCCTTTGGTAAGGTGTGTTTGGTTTGATGGCATAAATTCACTTATCTCACATAATTTTGTGTATTGCAAAACTTAACCGCTGATCGAGATGTACCAGTGGAAAACTATATTTCTCAGTAAATTGACTTTACACTCATCTTTTAGCCGATGCATCGAATTAAACGCCCGGCAACCCGGTCAGCACTTTTAAGAAGTAACAGAGAACAAGTGAAGGAAGTCTTTTAAAAATACGAACATTACGAAATTACATTATGCTGAAGCTCCTCTTAAAATTGAAAAAGGAGTTTGAAAGGCCAATGCAAGGAGGAAATTTATACAGAAATTCTGTCATTATAAAAGCTCAACATTGGGATTAAACGCCGTTTCTACTTCCCATGCTTTAAATCATATTGAATTTAGAGGGAAATATGTCACATATCAAGTGAAAGATATTGTTAGGTTGGTTCCAACAGGAAACGTTTAACAAATCACTTTTCGTGTTCAATTGAAAGAAACAAATACATTCTACGATCTGAAAATAAGCATCATTTTCGCTCGACTTGTGCAAACTTGTACCTAAAGAAGCATAATCAAGAATTTAAAGGGTATGTCCATCTATACGGCATACGGTAAATGAAATCATTGACACCCAAGTAAAAAAATTGTAAAGTTTATTACTAAATAAAAACTAAATTGAATTCCGTTGCTGCGCAGGCCACGTATCTATTTGAAGCAAGATTACACCAAACAATTAACCAAATGTTCAAAAATTTAGTCAAAGAAGTGAGGTCATCATCGATCTCATCAACATTAGATGGTTTTATTTCACAGCGGTCGAAGAAAACGGAAAAGGTAGAAGAGATCTCATGTTATCAAACTGTAATTGGTTTTTGTTTTTATTTCTCTTTTTCAAGTAATTACTGTTACAGGCGCGCTTGTACTCAGTCTTAAAAGAATGAAAAAATAAGAACAAAAATGTTGTAGTATTTTATGTATTTCTTGTTCACGGTGGATATATCCACAAGTCTTTTCAATGTCGCTGATCATTGTCATTTGTTTTTTTGTTTTTTTGTTTTTTTTTTTTCACCTTAAGTGTTTAAGGTTTGAACGCATGCTCTTTCCATGCACACACATTCAAACAGAGGTAAACACAATAAGACAGACAGGCAGAGAATTTTTGGCATAACATTCGCAAAAAGGGTCATCGGGTGTGGTTGGGCAATAATGATTGTAGTGCTGTTTCGTGTTATTCGTTGCTGTTACATGTATTACAGTTGCACTAGATATCTCAAGTCTCACGTAAACGTACACTAAATGCCTAGACATGTATGCGTGAGATACGACATACGTGTGTGCACGCGTTCCTCTGTCAGTTGCCTGTACATGCCATTTTTCCTTTCGTATACCGGAGATTAAAACTTTGACAGTTAACTTGTACCGCTCTTACACACATACTGCAATTTTAAGTTTAAATTCTAATACTAACCAGCAACGACAACTACTTTTTGTACGACTTGCAATGCATTCGTATGCGCCTCTCTCTTTCCCACTCTCTCTCTCTCTCTCTCTCTGACGTTCGTTGGGTAAATTTATTATTTTATTGCACTTGCAATTGTGTATGTCTTTCTTCTTCTTTTGTGCTTTTTTGTAGTACTTCTCTCTGTTTTCCTTACTCATTTCCTACTCACATACATATAATAATCATTCAGGTGAGTTTTGGTGCGAAAGGTCGCCTCAAAGCTGACAGGAATACATCCATTAAAATTCTAATATGTTCACGTAATATATATAATTTTTCATTTGTACTGCTCTAAAGTAGATATACATTTATGCATGGATGTCTAGGTGTGTGTTTGTGTGTGTGTGTATGTGTGTGTGTATGTATGCATACAAAGATGTGTATACCAAGTTTGTTGTTTACGTAAATTAGGTTACGTAAGATCATTAAGTCATGAAGAACTGTGCGAGAGACGGTATATCTTAACTTACTAACTGTAAATCTCTATTAAATTCTTTAGTCAGCTAATTTATTACGTTTAGCATGAAAGCAGTTAACGTAATAATCTGATTTAACTTTAGGGTATCTGTCGACAGTAAAAGCCAAAATGCTTTCTCAACGGCCAAATACACTAAAACATTATTTTTTATTCATTCATTTTCTTTTTTGTAAACGTTAGCTTTCTTATAACCTAGGAATCTGATACGCCGATAGTTTACTCATTCTCACTTATATATCTTTCTTATAATTTTTTAAAGTGAATGCATAAAAAAAAGTAAAACATAACAATTAAAAATAATTGCGAATAATGGAAAAAAACGTTATATTCGCACTTAAGGATCAATCTTTGATACCCGTCGTCTTAAACCAATGCATTAGAAATGTCAGCATATCTCATTAAAAGCGCGCGTATCAATCAGCTCAACTCGCAACCATTTTCATATTGGCCTTAGAAAGTACTTCCACAATATTTACCGTTAATATCTTCTTTAGGCTGCAATTATAGTTATTTACACCCTACACCTCTTTTCTGTTAAAGATATATTAAATCTGTTCGGAAGTCGAGAGCACTCAGATCGGACTTTGTTAATTTAATAATACAGATCGATTCAGAATCACTTTCTGAGTCCAAGCGTGCTTATCTGTCTGTATGCAGGCGGTAATTTGGACCGAACGAACGCTATTCATGGTTCAGATCGGTCCATAATTTCAATCACTTCCCATATAACGCTTTATTTTGTAAAATCATTATATGAGTAGCTGTATTAAGCGAAGTGGTGTAGGGCATTTACGGCGCTGGGCTACTGTAATGCATTCACTTACTTAAATTATCAGGATATTTTCGGTTCTACCAAACGTTTTTCCTTAGTTTCAGACCAATATTTGCTATGAATGGTAAGCAACAGGTTTTTGGCCGTGACATGTTTTATAGCGAAAGATTAGATGTCTATATGTTATATGCAAATTTTCCGCTTTAAGAGTAGGTGGAAGGTAGACAAAAAGAGAGATAGATGAATGCTAGGTTATAAAGTGATATATTGTGTATATGTCATGGAGTGTCTAGTAATTATTTTTGGATGTGAGAACCGGGAGAACAAATATTATACGTGTTCATACTCCGGTGCTAGTTTTAAAAATCACAAGACCGTATTTCCTCCTGAGCTAAAGCAAATCTCCGGACCTTCTTTTTATAACACATAATACAAATGTACATATAATTATACGTATAAGATAGGTAGTTAATATAATTTTTCATAGGAAATCATAAATTGCTTTAAATGCTTAATAACGTCAAATTTATTTTAGCGATGATCTCAGAGGCTAAATAAACCGCAAATTGTATAATACATTGTCTACAAATTTCGAAATAAAAAGAAAACGAAAATATTCCTCGTAAAATATTTACGTAAATGGATTAATCGTGTAGAAGACGTATAGACAAAAATAAACAAAAATCGATCGAGCATTTTGCTCTCTAAACTGATAAAATAAGAATTCTTTCATTTACCTTTTAGTTAGGAATTCCATTTAATATTCTTTGCAATTAAATACGAAACATTTTAGTAAACACTTTTACATAGGTGTGCGCGCTTTATATTTGTTTTTACGTGTGCTACTGCACCAAGCATTGATCCGTTAAGTTCAAAGAGCAGGGAATTACATTAAAGATAATGTTCTCTTGCATGGTCATGCAAGCCAGTAGGCTCCAATCGAAATTATTCACAAAGAAAATCTTATTTAGTTCTCTGCTATCGCTAGCACTAAAATATCAAATAATTCTGAAAAGAATGTTTTGTGTGTGACATGAATATTTGTATGATCGTTAAACGAATCGATCATTTCCTCAATGAGTACTCGGATATTTCCTTTGTGTGGGCTATTGCGTCTAAACACTTCCTGAAAGTTCGAATTTATGAATGGCTGGCTTAGTTCACGGATGACGGCTATGTAAATGTGAAACCGGAATTTGCACTTGAAGAATGCAATTTACGTTCTTGAAAATATTCAAAAGTTTGTCATTTTATGCACGCAAAAGAATAGGAAAAAATAAATATATTAATAAACAAATGTCGAATTCAACGCCCATTCGTTAGTCACTAGCCAATAATGTAGCCCTTGTAAACTAATACTAGTTTCCACTTTGAATATATATGCATATCTTTGTAAATTGTGTAAATTTGCACCATCTTTGTGCAACGCCACCAACGACAGCGCAATAACCCACAGTTCCCGATTAGCTAAAATGGAGCGCCCCATGGAAAATAACGTTGTTAAGCAATATTTCCAAAACAATGACAGTTTAGTAGATACAGTTCCAACAAATGTATATCAAATTTGAGACTAATTTTCCAGGAAGTGATAATTGGGCAAAAAAAGGTTCTTTAGGGTTCACACAATCCATAGCGCATCACTGTTTTGCAAAGAATTTGGGTTGGCAGCATAATCGGATCATAAGTTTTCGAAAATGCAGCTGGTCGGTCAATAATAGTTAATGGTGCCCGCTATCGTGAAATGATAATCAAATTTTTTCTGCGAGATATGGATGTGAACGATATGTGTTGTCACCAAGTCGACTCCAGATGCCATACAGCCCAGAAAACTATTCAATTACTGCCTCAGTTATATCAGTCTTGCGTGTATTTTGGGGATAACCTATATAAACTTTGTGTTAAGCTAATATATCTAGAGGGTGATATTTATTGCTTTGTGCGTCGAGTGTTGATTGTATGGGTGGTTCATTATAATATGTACAATATACAGACAAATATAAATAGTAACGATATGCCAACAAGTGAAATTTCTCGCATCTTGCTTTGTAAAATACTTAAGAACTTTGATTGATATTTATATGTATATGCTGTCCCTTCATGTACAATTTTCTAAAATGGTAGAACTAACTGACATACGAATTACAAAAAAAAAAAAAAAAAAAAGAAAAGAAAAATGCAATTTTCTATTTTCCATAAGATTGATTGCATAAATCGATATTCAATGAATATTCCGAGAATAACTACTAAAAGAGCACAAAGATTACAAATTGATATAAATATGACTTGGAAGACGCGGGAGACAAATCGAACGCGAACAGCTACGTGCTGCCCGCTAATGGTGATGCCAATGACTTGAAACGAAGAAAGCGCAATACAAACGTAAATATAATCTAAACTTTACAAGAATGCTGTAACTTTTTACCCAGTGACCTCAATATATTCATGTAGAACAATGTCTTATGTTTTCTGTTCTTTTCTTTCCATTATTTTTTTTATTTTTTTTTTCTAATTTTATTCCTTCAGCATGAATTAGATCAATTATGGCCACTTTTTCTTCTTTTTGCTTTTTCTTCTTTCATTAAAACGGTTATCAACGGAAATTATAGTCTATTATTTGTAGTTCAAAATTAGTTTGATGAGGAGAAAGATTTAAGAGAACATAATGCATAAAACAAGGTAAGATTATTATATGACAAGTATATGGACAACATGCCGCGTATACACAGCAACAACACATTCAAAGGTACGTTATGTTAACACCAACCAATCGAATAGTTTTGCGGCTATTGATTATATAGTAAAAATTCAATAGCTCGCTCTGTATGTAAGATATATGGCTTTTTAATGACAACCCAATTATCTCAGATATTGTAGAGCTCAAAGCTGAAAGACCGGAAGGAGTAAAAAGAAAGCAAAGGAAAAAAAATTATATAAAACTAATACAGTCGATGCTTAAGTACCTTACACAACTTCGCTTAATACACATATTCTTTCGTTTTCGGGATAATGCAACAAAGTCGTACTTTTAATGAAAGAACTCACGTTAGACGGCACTTATGATGTCAACCGACGTAATCCAAATTTAGCCCATAAAACTTTCCCATCTGAAGCAAATTTTTCACGTTACTTTAGAATGGCGATGGGCTACGACGCAACCATTTGTCAAGGAATTCTGGAAATTGTTATTTCACTTAGCAGCCACTCAAAGTAAAGCGTCATAGGAGAAGTGGTCGAGAAAATGGTCCGATCCGAATCGTCTTCAATCTTGTGCCAAAACATTACGGTACATCAAATTTTACTAAAACATTTCAAGAAGCGTTACTTGCAGTTTCAAGATAGAAACAGAGACGCACAAGCGGACACACATGCTTAGAACGATTTAGAAAGCGATGTTGATGCATTTTATTAATAAGAGGTGAGTCGATCTTAAGCTCTTCCGAGCTTCCGCACAAACTTAATACACCACTTCTACCATAAGTATTGTGGAGTACAAAAATATCAAATAATTTTTTACTTAATTTGACCAAAGAAAGACCTACTTTAACTTAAGAGAACATTAGGTTGTTTGTTTGCATTTATTGCTTAAAAAAAAAAAAAAAAAAACTTGTAACAATTCAATATAATTTCGATTCCTGAGTAATCCCTAATAACTTCTTATAAATTGCCATTAAAAGCGTACAAGTCTTCATGTAGAATGATGGCAAAATAAAAGAAAAGGAAAATATATAAAAGCATATAAGCATCTTAGCATCCTAGCGGGCAAAAGAATCTTTGGTTAATTAAAAACGCAGCAAGAGTATCAAGATTATGTTAGCAACTTATTCTCTATCGTCTGTTTATTTTGTATAAATATTTCCATGCGAATCGTGCCGGGAAGCAACACGTTCTTATTACAATTGACTTTTAAGTGTTTTTGACCATAAAATTTCACAAATAACAAATTGCGTATACACATAAGAGGAAATCGCCATGATTTTGGTCATATTATCCGAATAAGTCAATAAGCGAGAGGTAATGCTTCTGTGAAGACGCGTGAGAGAATTGTCACAGCGTCAACTTAAACGACTTATCTTTATTTTTATTTTTCATTTTTTTTTTCTTAAAAAATTCTTTTACTTTTCCATATCATTATTTATAATATCGGTTTGGATAAACTTGGAGCATTTATTTGTAGTTAATTAACAATGATTTTTATTAGACAGGAAATTTCTTTTAATTATTTATATACGAACGTGCATATATACGTATACAAATGCATTTGTATATCTTTATGTATAGTTTTTCACTTACTTTAATAAACGAAACCGGATATTTGTTGGTTGTCGTAAACAAAAAACAAAAAAACATTGATTTTAATGGATATTTTTTTATTTTTTTTTTTTTGTTTCTTTGCAAAGCACTGAAAACGTTTAAAAGCTATAATCCCACAGTTTAATTACACCGCTGTATATCTATCTGTTCTTTAGTTTTTGCTTAGAGTAGCAGCGCTTTGCTCTTAAGTAAAGAAAATCATGGCCAAGTTGTTAACAACATTAACGTGTGTTTCTTTAGTAACGGTTTATTGCTCATATCTTAATCATTGCATTAGAGGACAACTAACTAACTAACTAACTTACTAACTAACTAACTAACCAACTAACTAACTAACAAACCAAACAGCAACAACTAACAAACAAACCAATAATTTTTTTTCGTTTACCGGTCACACAAAACCAGTCAATTGCTTTATATGCAATTATATGTACGCCTCTGGATCCCTCTGGAGCTTTTCTGCAACAATTCTGCCACTTTTAAGATGTTTGCGATTTATTTGCAGCAAACGGCCGGCAAATGTTTGTTATTAAAGCTTGACATAGATAGGTATACCTAGACTGCTACTTGTATCACATTTTCGCTTATGTTTGTATGTTGATCTCTCTGTATTACACCGTATGAGACCAGACCACCTAAAAAAGCTACATGTTCGCCTAGGGGCGTTAATACGCATTAATTCCCCCTTCCTACCCCCCCTACATTTTTACCATATAATAAAAGAATTCTTAACCTCTCTCGATAGAAGCCCAAAGCCCAGTGTTCAAGCAAACAATTTAACGTCAGATAAACAAGGTCGCCTCTCTCGATTGTTAATCATGCACAGGCTTCCAGATCGGTCACAGAGCTCGCTGTTACAAAGTTAATGATATAACTAGTAGATCTCCACGCCAGAATGCCAGGCGTGTATCAAAACGACAAAGACTTGATTGGTTGGCGGTTGTAAAACGTTATTCCTGTTGTTTAACTGGATTTTCTTACACACATTAAAATATCAAATGTTTAAAGAACAATTACTTATACTTTCTTTGAACTCTTTCTTATCTTCTTTCTTACTCTCTCTCTCTCTCTCTCTCTCTCTCTCTCTTCATGTTATTACGTTTGTCATTCTTTCTATTTCTTTGCTTTATTATTAGCTAACAAAGTTGATAAAAATCTTGTGTGTATATACAAATGTATGCATGTATATATGGATGTGTTTGTTTGTGATATTCAACGAAACCGTTGCATTGTAAGATTTAAGTTTTGTAACTCCCGCAATCCACCTTAGGAAGCCGCGGTTAATACTGCGCAAAGTAGTCATGTCGTGAGTTTGGCTTGTTAAAAATATTGTTTATTAACTTTAAATGTATGTTTGTGCACTAAAGAATATATAAATACACTATACTAAAAAATGCATAAATATATATGAATGTATGACGACCACAGACAGCATGAAATACATCGGTGTAGTGTTTTGTTCGAAATGAAAATGTCTTGAAAGTTTTCCGTTTTACTGTTTTATTTTTGTAAAACAGAAATTAATGTTTGGCTTATATAAGCCTCCACATTGCAATTATTTATTTAATATTTATTACTTCTCCCAGCTAAAATGTTGCTTTCAGTCGGTAATTAGAAGAAGTTCTTCTTTTTATTGCAGACCCTTCCTTCCTTTCGCTATAATAAATATTTATGCCTGAATGCATATATTATTATAATATAGGTAAGTAATAGTGTATCTTAAAATCGTGGCTAATTTATACATTAATTATTTATTTGATTTTCTTAATGTTCGCACAACTATTGAAGATTTTCATGATTTTTCAGCTGGCAACCTGTGCTTTCGTATACAATTATTTGCTTTATATAGCGTAATGCTTTAAGCTGAACAAATTATAACTTAACCTAGAAATCTTTTTATTGTTTTTATTCGCCAAAGATAGAAATTCTAGAATATGTCTGGATACCGGAAAACTTTCCATATCTTGCAATGCCACGCCGCTCAAAGTTCGTAATGAGTTATATTGCTGGGCTATGTTCGTAGACGTAATTGATTTGCAATCATAATTTATCTTAAGGGGTAATTTTTCAAAGAATCAATTCGTTTTTATAGGTTTATTAGATGAAATGGATTTCTCCGTGTATGATGTAAAAAGTTTATTAACTTAAAGAAATTTTATTCCTTGAAACTTGGAGCTTTTTTCCAAGCGCTTCTGCGTTAAACAATTCCCTGCTACGCAATTACAATTGAACGTCTTACCGTTAACGTATTCTAACTTCTCTAATGCATTAAGAAATATTTTTAGAGAATGCTTGCGTTCGTTCAAATGCACTTTTCAAACAAAAGTAATTTCATTGAGATGATCTTTGAATAGATATGAGACTTAGAGCTATTCATCAAAGTGCTTCTGTCAAGATATTAAAAGTTTGGGATAACGATAAGCTCCGCTATATAACTTTTCTTGCCTTTTTCTCTGTCATTTGCAAAGACGCAAAGCGTAAAACGTGCGGATGTGTCTTTGGCAGCTGCGCCAAAAGTGGTACGCCTTAGGATAAAATCTTTTAAAAAGAGAGAGAGAGAATGAGGAAAAATATTAGTTTTGAGGATGCTCTTGGACAAGCATATAAATGGTTAAAGATTTTTAAGCCATCGAACTTTCCATTTTTTCGCTTCTATAAAACGTTAAAAAACTCTTTTTTGTTAGTTATAAATTAGCTGCGTTGCCATCATTTTTTAATGTTTTTCAAAAATAGTTCTTTTTTTCCATACTTAAATAGGTGCTGTTCATTTTTTGATTATTAATCGTGAAAAGCCCTAAAAGTATGGGAACAACGATCTGAATAATTTTCAATAGCATTCGTCCTTGGGCCAAAACACTACCAGTATATCAAATTTATTCAATATCTCAAAAGGTCATCTGTAGATGGAACATAAGTACATCAGCGTCAAGAGCGGGCAGACATATAATGATTCAAGAAAGTAAAATGAGTCAATCTTTGAGAATTAAGAGCTTTAGAGGTATGGCCAACTCCCGACTCTAAGTTTTGAAAATTAAAGCGATTAAAAATTCAAGCTGTACCTTTAAGTAGTGACCTCAACCGAGAAATCGAATTTTTGAGCCAACTTTGAGTGGCAGCGAAATCTTGATGTAACTGACGCTAATTTTACTCCCGTGAACTGAAATTCGAAGAAAAGACTTTACATTGGCTCGCAGCAGACGAAATTGTCAATGTCAACTAAAAGTATTAAAAGAACGTTATTTAAAAATGCAAGCGGCCTGACCGTTTTAAAAACAATAAAACAATATCGTAAAAGTGTTAGTTAGAGCATTGAGATTATTTGAGCATATAAAAACGTAGGGTAAAGAAGAAAAAATTCGTTTCAAAAAAGACAATACTCTGGTTTGCAGAGATTGTCTTTCAATCGTCAAATTAAGGCCAACGCGCACAATGCGTATTGCTCTGCGTATCCAATACATTCACCAAATCGAGTTATTTTTGACTTTCGATTGTTCCCTGCTCTTAAGAGAGAAAAACGCTTTTTATTAAATAAAAAATTTATGGAACTTAAGCAAATTCCGGGAAACGAGCTCAAGGATAAGCGGCATGAAATTACTGAATAAAAGTTTGGTAAGTCTAGGCAAGAATATGCTGAAGAAATAATATTTTTGTGTCTTCAATTCGATCAATAAATTTGTTTTATGTTTGCCGTTCTGAGAAGCTACGATCAATCGAATTATGTGCTTTAACTCGATATTATGTTGAAAGTACTTTTTGTATGCCCCCTACGGAAGGATGGAGTATGTTGAGACTTCGCTGGCCCGACTTCGTAAAACCTATTTGCTTAAGAGTTGACAACGCATCTCTTTTTTGCACCCATCGCCGAAGGGTGAGGAGAATATTCATTTCCTGTCAATACGTTTGCAACGCCCACAAAGAAGTTTCAGAGTCTCCGCAAAGTATATATTATTTTTTTTGATCAGCAACGTATGTATGTCTGCCTCTCCGTCATCGTAATGTCGGTTGTAAACATTCGCATGACTGCAAATTGACAATCAAAACTGAAACAAAAACTGTGTTTGGTTACTGTGTGCTCTGCTTTTTACTCATAAGGTACGACACATACATCATATAAACTTCTGCTTTTATTCTGGCGATAGAAAAAGTCGTTCGTCAATCTTCTGGAGTATGATAATTTAGTTCTTTTTCTTCTTTTTAGGATCGCGCTGATGGGTACAAGCATATAATAATGTTTGTGGTAAACAAACTTTGCTAGTTCTTGCAAACCGTTTGATATTAGAAATGGAACAAATGAATCGAATAACGAATCCAAATGACAAGGTAGACTGAACACACTTGTGAATTTTAAAAGCAACAAAATTGGCTTTTTTCTTATTATTTATATTTATATTTATAAAGAAGGAATAATTTGACGGCAATATCATAGGTAAATGCATGAAAGATCTAAACACGTGACATGTAAGTTTTGTTATTGGGAAGGCTATAGAAATGCAGACAATACTTTTGCTTCTTGTAGAGTGCATAAGTATTATAACTACGCTCTTTGAAAAAAATCTCTCGTTATCACATAATAACTTTTAATGGATTATTTAAATAGAAATTAATTGCAAAATACCTGAGATTTAATAATCGAAACATCAGTAAACTTAACTTAAGGCCATTAACACGGTATAAAGAGACTGCAAATGAAGTTTTTCTTTTCATTTTCATGAGAAACTTCTATCGTATATTAGAACATATTGTAATAGATGTTGGTAAGCAGCCGTGTGACAGTTAACGTCGGAAATTCACAGTGGGGAACAAGTTAAACAAGCAGAGATCAGTAAATTAAGAAATAATAGAAAAACAACTGACAATGAAAGAGGAGCACAAGTTACGGTATGATATATGTTATTTGCACTTATGTGCAACTCATTCTCAGGGCATTGCTATGCAGATGATAGCCTTACGACTACCACTACCAACTTTCTTATCTTCTATCGTTGCCCCTTTTTTTCACATAAATAACTTTGTTTTTTGTTGCTTCTTTAGCAAATATATAGAAATGATCTAAATCTAGATTTGCTCTTCTTTTACTATTCTGTGAAAAGCTGGATACATTTGGCGCTTGTTACTCTGCGCATAGACATGAAATCAAACTGAGAAATTTCTCATAATCTTTAACTGACAACGAATAGTAAAAGCAGACAAAGAAACTGATAGCTTAAGAGGCAAACAGACAGATAGATGAGTAAAATTTAGTTGATGTTATAATAAGAAAACCCTAAGTTGACAGTTAATTTAGAAATGTTAACATACACGCGAGCACAAATAAATAAAAAGTATTTCTGTTTTTCATTCTTGCTTTTTTACAGTGAACCGGATAAATAAGTTGCCACAGTTGCCATCACATAAACTGAAGATACATTAGGTTAAAATTTTAAAGTTAACTGCTCTCAAGATATGCCTACGAAACATGAAAAAAAAAAAACATGAAAACATGAAATACATAACATAACTGATAAGTTGTTAAGAAGAAAATTCCTTTACTTCAGAATTGTACGTATGACTTGGTATGTATGCTATAAGACAAAATTTAAACTTGTCTGTGATATGGAAACCTTGAACTTGACCTTTAAAAACAGTATATGACAGAGTGTCAGTCAGCTACTCAGGTAGACGTAAGATTGCACAACAATGAAGTCAACTACCAAAGAACGGTATACTTTGCTCTTTTACAAGCATAAAGTTTACAAACACACATACACGCAGGCACCCAGGCTTTGAAGTTCAAGTTTATATATTGTTCGTTTCAGTCCAAAGACCAAACAAAGCGTTCAAGTCAAATGAACTTGTATCGTTGGTTGTGCAAAAAAAAAATAAATAAATAAATAAAAAAAAACACAAAACAAAAAAACAAAATACAAATGTGTAAGTATGCCTGTGTTAAAATATTTATGTGTTCATAACGTGGCAGCATGCATAATAGGCTTCAACATTATTATGCGCAGTCAAAACCGAATGCATAAAAAATTTAAAATTAAACCTTTTGACATAAAATTTAATACTTGTAAAGAAAAGAGTCGTATAGGCTCACATAAATGTTTCTTTTTCTTTTTTTTTTTTTTATTCAGGTACTTACATTTATGTGCGTGTGTTTGCAACAATATCACTGTTAAATGCTTACAATTTATTTTTTCTTTTCTTTTTATAAAATATAATGATAAACTATTTTGTTTTATTTATTTTATTGTTGTTGTTGTTATTGTTGTTATTATTATTATTATTATTATTTTCGAAATGGCTTAAGTTAACAATGAATACTAAAGAAGTTTAAGAAAATTAAGAAGGTACACACTTACACACACTTACATATATATTCATACGTCAACCTAACATAATGCGCACGTCAAGGCAATCTATGTATATGTACAATAAGGAGTTTTATGCAATATATACGCACGCATACACATACTCGTCGAGAGCTGTTATGCTTTAGTTCTTATTGCTTTTGAAAGATTTTTGCTATTATTGTTATGGTTGTTATTGTTGTAAATCAGTAACATCATCAGTATCAGCAACAGCATCAACAACAACGACAATAACAACCGAGTCAGCATCAACATCATCAGGCTTATGCATCAAAGGAGCCTTTGTTTAAGTTAGCTGGTGTTGATAGCATCTTATGCTCGATTTGGCATGTCTTACTCGGTTCAACACTTTTATCTTCATCTCTATCTCGGTTACTATTACTATCCCTTTTTCTCTCTCTTTTATTTAAGTTATTATTTCATTTTGTCTTTTGAATGAATGAGTGACTGACTTTTTTAAGTAGTCTGACAGCCATCCTTCTACTCATTCACAAATCTTACCCTTTTCTGCTTGTCCGATCATTTCTGTTCCGTTCTGTTTTCTGTCTTTACCCTTTGTGGTTTTTGTCTGCGTTGATTAGTCATCAACTAAGTTGAGATATTCTTGATTAACTTTTCGTTTCACGTGATGTTTTTGTAAATTTTCGTCGACTTGCAATGACTTTATAATTATAGTAAAAATCAATCAAATTGCTTACACGCTTCACTCACTGTACTTGCTCGCTCGTTCGCTCGCTCGCTCTACAACAGTCCGCCACGCCGCTGTTTACCGCAGCAACAGCAGCAGCAGCAGCAGCAACATTATGCCAAATGGATGACAAGGCACTTGCGCAGTAGTCACCTAATTATACAATTGTATCGGCTCGCGAATACCCGAGCACTTAAAAGAGATGTACACAAGCTTGCATTCACGTACATCTCTAAATACTTAACTGATTGTGATTATGAATATCATAAAACATTGACTGTTTGACATACATGTGCGCTTAAATGTTTATTTATGCTTTGAAGCATAATATGACTGCATTTTTCTTTAAATATTTTTATTCTCTAATTCTCTTTAAAAGAGAGAAGTGTGAAAAAACCAATTAAAGGCAGTTCTTCATTACATATATACATGTACATGTGTGTGTAGAAGTAATGCAAAAGTCACACGCTTCCACTACAAAGACATTACATACGATCTTACATACATGAGCGAAATATTTAACGTAAATTTCATTTGACTCCTTTTTGCTGCGTGTCTACCCATTAATCGTGAATATAGGAGACAGAATTGAAAGGAAATATTTTTAAAGTCTCTATATAATGGAACTATTAATGATCGAAAGTCTTCCTTTTCCACTTATGAATATGTAATGAATGGAATTTCCATGAAGGAGTAAGCTGTGAAATGACAAACGGATTTTATTGAATTTTTCTTTTTTTCTCTGTCTTCAATAAACCTCATCGAATAGTGGATTTATTGCCTTACGACCTTCGGATCAGTTTTGTTAAATAATAAAAAAAAGAAAGACAAGTAACAAGATTGTATTCAGCTAAGGTCGAATCTTTTACATCCACTAGCTTCTTCTTAATAAGAAGAAGTAAGAAAATATTTCTATAAAACCGAAGAGAAATTTCTAGTCTTTGTGACATTTTATGGAAAGGGAAGATATTTCTTGTCTCTATGCAGCTGCTCCAGGATTGCCCACAAAGTACGCTTGAACGATATTAATATTGTGGCCGTCGTAGCTTACCAGTAATGAGCAGTTTACACTGTGCTTTAGATGTGTCGTCTAACCGATTTATCTCACTGGCAATGTGCGAGCAAGACGTTCCAATATTTTTGCCAAATTGCAAAGCCGATGTCTTAATTTTTGCGGCAAAGAGACTGTTTATTACGCATATCCACTTAGAGGGACGTCCTGACGGACAAATATGCCAACACATTTAAAAAGCATTTTTTTGTACGATCAATAGGGGACCGTATAAACGCACAAAAAAAGACCTCACAAAAACAAGTTTGATTGCATCGACTCACAATTTGACACTGATAAAGGGTCTCTGAAGCTATCTTCTTGTTGGTGATTAAAACTTATTTTTTTGCAGAAACTAAGCTCACGGTATAAAATTTCTGCTTATTAGCCCGAGCTAGAAATAAGTTCTGTTTTGTTTTGTGCCTGCTGACTTTCCCTCTATTTGCTTCAATATTGCCTTTAGAAAGCTACTGCCAAGGCGGGAAGGACCTCAAATATCGTTTCGCCGTTTAAGTTTATATATCATGAACGGAAGTTGACGAACCAATTTCTAACTGCCCAATCGTTTATTAGACCTTTGCCGTACTACACTGCTCTACATATTTTTTTAGCTGTCGCCTTAACACTATTAACTTATTTAAATTCTCAAAACATCACGTAATGAATATTTATTTTTTCGCCTCACTTTACGCCTTGCGAATAACAGTTTAAGGAAACGTGCACTACACAAAGCAATTGTCAGAAGATCAACTGAACTCTTATTTATCTAGTTTGGTTCGTGCAGAGTGGTAGATATCCTATAGTAGGTAAACATAAGTATAAATTCTACCTCTTTGTGTCTGAAGCTACTTATTACTCGACCTAATACTACTAAAAATAAAATCGCTTCGCCGTGCAAATTTCTTGGCAGTAAGATTATTTTGATTTCTTGCACATACAATAAATTGAAAAAAAAAAACTCACTACACTAGCAACTGCTAAGACGACGACAGGCAGCGTTGCCCAATACAGAATCACAAAGCATTGGTCGTAATAGTTAACTCGGTTTAATTTAATAATTAATGAAAATAATCAGTATCAGGTAGTATTACCAAAGGGAAAGCATAATCATTTCATCAAGAATTGGGGAAATGCTGGCACTTTTTAGCCAAGATATAGAGCAAAAATCTAACGTAAAATAAATCAATGGAGGTATTTGTAGATATTCCAATAATTAGACAATTGTTATATACAACAATGCTACTGAAAAGCAGCAGCCGATCAAAAACTGTTTAATTATAGATACGAACTAAAGAGACAAAAGAGATACAAGTTTTAATTAGCAATTAGGATAATCATAGGTTAAAATAAGTAATAAAGTAATATAAGTAAACGAGAAACGGTAAAATAAGTAGTAAGTAAGTAAGTAAAGAAAGAAGCTCAGAAGCAAGATATGGTTTTTAGGAAAAACGAAAAGGAAATATTGACTAAAAAAACTCACACAATGAAATATTTTTGAGAAAATTTCAATCAATTTTACGATCACTAACCTCGGTTAAACACATAATAGTACAATCATTACGAATAGTATAACTTTGTATTTATATGGTGCGGACTTATTAAGCGGATGTAATTTTTTATATCTCTCTAAAGTCAGATTTCACGCCAATGTGAACGCATGAATGAATGGCATATGAAAAGCTTTTTTCGAAGTGGCTTTAACCCTTAAATCGGAAGAAAGTGACGATCCTCGATCAACTTTTTTTAGTTTCGAGCAAACCCACAAACTATGGATGGAGCGAACCATTAGGCGAATAAGACGACATGAACTGAATTTTTTGGAGGCAAACTTTCAGAAAAATGCGAGAAGGTCCCCTTCGCGAAGTCAAAATTGTAACTCCAATGTGAAAAAGAAAATAAATTGGAAATAAGTTGGAATTCAAATCGTTATCGTCAACTGTGGACATATTAATAAACTGATTGGAACATCTTT
This sequence comes from Glossina fuscipes, assembly GCF_014805625.2. Taxonomy (NCBI): domain Eukaryota; kingdom Metazoa; phylum Arthropoda; class Insecta; order Diptera; family Glossinidae; genus Glossina; species Glossina fuscipes. Next base: position 31,575,673 of record NW_023998416.1, on the reverse strand, counting down.
CGCGCCGAACATGGACATTGTTCTGGCGAGCATTTGAGTAGCACAGTTTTTCAGAAATATATTCACGTGGGATCGAAATTTATAGGCGGAAATTTCAAAAAGTTGTTAGTGTTTCTCTGTATTGTGGGAGTGTACGTAATCAGATCGAGCTCATTTTTTAGCTTCGTATTCTTTGTTTGTGTTAAATTCCACCTTCCTATCTTCATATTTACGGCTGTGAGGTTTCAAAATATTCATCCGTCAATTTGATGGGTTTCCATAAAAATATATTCATAAATCTAATATTAAGCGACTTTCTTCCTACCTGCAAATAACTTCAAATTAATGCAATGTTCTCTATAGAACTATTTATTGGACACAATATGATATAAAACAGTAACTTACGCTTCAGTTGAATATAAGTGTGTCTCCAACTGATATCAACAATGGCTGGCTTAGGTCGAATTTCATTTAAATTAAACAGTAACTGACCCGAATTTATGAAATTTGACGATTGAGCAGAAAGATGTTGTTCGCCAACGCAATTAATATGAGCTCAAGTGTCACACAAATTTTATACTTTTTTATACCGTACGTAGGGCATTAAAAAAAAAAAAAAAAAACTCCTTTTAAACCGAGGATAATTTCTTCCTTTTTCTTTATTATTCTTATTATTATTTATTTATTTTTTTTTTACAAATTTATTCACACTCAATACCAAAACAAAAAAAAGTTTTATAAATTTATAAATTCAATATTTTATGCCAAAGGTGTGATGCTTGCGTGATCGATAATGTTATGTGAGGTCCTCATCTACAAAAATTAATTTGTTTATTTTATAAGTACATGAATATGGAGTGCATGCACCTAGTTTTCTGACTTATTGCACTACGACCGCCAACATTTCAGTTTTATACAGATTTTGCGGTCGTTCTGTATGCATGTTTGTGTGTTTACAGTTAAAGTGAAATTAAATTATTGCATGCAGCTTTACAATTAAAGTGTAGCAGCATTAAAATAATGCAAACAATTGCTCAGAAGAGAAACCCTTCTTAAAAAAAAAAAACAAATAACTATTGTAGCTGGCTATGTGCGAGTATTACTTTAAGGCATACGTTATTATTTGTGTATGTGTATAAAGCCTTAGCTTGTGCATGCGGTTACCTTTATAGGACATTTACCGAGGTGTTCAACCAATTTTTCTGCATCGATCTTTTGGTTCTCCTGTTTTTGTCTACTTTTTTTCTGTTTTTCTTATTGTTTTTGTTCCATTATTTTTATAAAATAAATTGATTTGTTACATCTGCTACATGAACGTGTTGTGCATGAAAATTTAACATATACCTCTGGCAAAAGTGTAAAGGTTGTTATGTGCATATAAGGGTATTATCTGAACTATTTTTATTTTTATTTCATTTTTTTTTTTTTTAATTTAATGAAACTCTTTGAATAGTTTTGAGGATGGTTATTATCGCGCTGTTTCAAGTAATAAAAATGACAGAGAGCCCTGAGCGAAAGGAAACATAGAGACCATGTATGCCTTTCGATGATTTTTGAAACTTAATTTTATTTGACCTCTATGTCGAATATATATAGTTATAATAAACCGAATATCGGACTAGTTTTTTATGATTGTTGCTATTGATCTACTATTGCTTATTAGCAAAAGCCAATTTTATGTCTTGGTGCTATTCGAGTAACCTATGCAAGTAGAAAAAAAGTCTTGCAAGGACAACCCCACCTTTGCTTAAACCTTCATTTACCTAAGTAGATCGAATGGTTCAATTTTCCACTACTCTCACTAAAAACAATTTTACTGACTTCTGTGAAATTCTGCACACTTTGCGAAAGTTAGCTAAAACAATAGTGAGGGCAGTGTGTTATTAATGTAATGGTCTTCTATGAGTACAAAAGATTTCGTGGGTCGCTGTACGGACTGACCACACAATTAATAGTAAAGATCTCTAGTTTATGTTTAGTGATTGTGCCGAGGAATTTCGAATACGTGGCCTTTTCATAAGGGTTTAAGTAAGTGTAGGGTTGCTTTTTAGTTTATCTTGGACTTTTAAGGCTATACTAAAAGATTTGTTCTCATTTTTTTTTTTTTTTTTTTTTTCATACAGGAACTTGCCTATCCAGCTCCGGAAACTTGATAAAACTTTTGAATAAACTCGGAACCGTGTTTCGTGATTAATTCGTAAAAAAACTTGAAATTTCTCACAAATAAGCGAAGCAAAGAGAAAAGTGAGCGTACGAAAGTCTCTACTGACTCTACCTATTTTACTTTCCTTCCTTCCCTTCGTTTGATTGGCTAAGTTTCTCTCAGAGAAAGACGGTTCATATGCCGATCAGACTACGTTCGATAGTCGAGACTATTTCGGGAAGTCGGTACGGTAATCGTTATCGTCGGGCAGACAAAGAGTACTTAGTAGCTATTTAAGCTATTCAAGAGAGTGTAGTACTCACAATTAACCCTAATCGTATGAATTTTCTTCATACACGATGTCACTCTTTACTGATTATGAGAATCTTGGAAATAATTAACTTGTTACTATTTTTGTTTGCGCTTTAAATTCATTTACTTATATAAACAAGTTATATGTACATAAAATATTATACACAACCCACATACATTTCAAAGTCATCGCGTGGCAAGATTAAGGTTAAGCGCATATGATTTTTTAGGTTTTCTAAATAATTAAATAAATTGTAATAAAATCGATTGAATATTCAAAAAATCCATATGTATACATGAGTTAAGTTATGTTACTTGTCAACTTTTTGGAGATTTATATATATTCGGTCATCGGAAATTTGGAAAATCGGTGGAAATAAAAGTCGATTTTCTTATATTATGTAAATATTTTCTCATGAGTGGTTAAATTCCATAGGTAGTGGTTTGCATCCAGTATAGTCTTAATTTTATTAATTAAAGTCTTACTTTTATTTTGCAAAAGCACTTTTAGCTCTGGCGTTTTGTCATTGCATACTTCCAATACATATCCAATAACTTTTATCTTGCTTGAACAACATTTTTACCATTTCTTTAATAAAAAATTAAAACATGCTTTTCACTTTCCATATTTGATAGGGCATCGAACACGAAAATATTGCGCGGAATCAAGCCAACTGTTTTGCAAACAATTCCATCTTTATCATCCATTAAAACATGTAATGACAATGCGGCCGCGTAAGTGTGAAATTGGCCGTGTAATAATACAATTTATTTCTGTGTTGGAAAAAAACGAAAGGATTTACCGAACAACCTAATATATATATATATATATATACGTATGTACATATGGAAAGTATGGTAGAAATACACTGGCTCAAATTCATAGAATTCAATTAAGAACCATGACCGAACAGGAAAAGCCAAAAGCCATAATTAAAATAAAATGTTAAAGGTAGTGTGATGAGACTACGATCAACCATCACTACTAACTATACGCTATCGTCCTATGCTATGCTCAGTTCTTTATATGATCCCATACGTTTTTATGTTTTTTTTTTTTTTTTTTTTTTTTTTTACATTTAGTGAAGAAAAATCACACACGGTAAGGCAGATACCAGTCAAAATTAATTTTCAAAATATAATAAGTCTGGGTGGGGGAGATTCAAGCTTTTGCACGAACTCGTATAACATAATAAACATGTGTTCCTACAATAGCATTAATCTACACGACTTATTATGGTTAATCCATTGATTCAGTTGAGCTTCTTTTAAAAAAAAAAAAAAGCAAAAAAAAAATAAAATATTTTTCCTTCTCTTTCTCCCTTAATGCTATTCTACTTATATTAGTATGTGTTCCTAGCATGTATTTCAGTACGAAAACCTTTTTATATATCATTTATATGCCTTTTTTTGCGTGGACTCACTTGTTGTACCCACTGACACTTTTGACAGTTTTAAGCTGTGCTACATTCGTAAATATACACACAAATGTATATATTTATGTATGTCATAGTTTCGGACATGTGATACATGAAAAAGGCCAACTCGAGCTGGATGCGACGAATTAAATGCGTATCAAGATATGATTTTATGGTTGATATAAAAACAAAAACAAAAAATAAATACCATGTATACCTGTTGGGGGGCTGGATACAACGCACATCAAACAAACTAGGATACAAGTTACATTAATGCGAAAATAAAACGAAATAAAAGCAAAAAGCGAAAGTGTTATAATCAGAAAAATGTATTCCACGCATTAAAACGACTAAACAAAGGAGACTTTAATTAAAAGGGAACAGCACAGCGTAATATATGTAAATAAGCACATATTCGGAGATTCGATCTTAAATTTTTATTTTCTACAACTTGATTGAATACTTAAAACCATAAAGCATTTTATAATTAAATGCGTTTTCTTTTACTTGATTAAATGGGAAGAAAGTGAGGCCGAAGTGAGTGTCGAAGACTTCTACTGATGGATGAGACCTTAGCTCTTTTTAATTGTGGCAACAGTTATAAGATCTTTACGACAGGAAGAAAGAAGGAGGGAGAGTAAATGTTTGTTAAGTAATTTAAATTATTGACAAAAACGTACTTTTTCTTTGGATGTTTAGCGCCGCAGTAGCCTACATGGATCAAACTTAGTTTTCAATTGAACTGCAATTAGTTCTCCATAATTTCAATTCTTCCAAGCACTTTCACAGCTTACAATTTAGGATTACTAAGAATGAAGCATTACATGAGAGAGCAACGCAATTTCATTCTTCAAACATAATAAAAGACTACTCTAGCAACTGACTGTTATTGATGATCGATATCGCGCTGCGATAACGTAGTTCTTTCTGCCTAAATTGGATGATATTGATGCGAACAACAAGTGATTTCAACAAGAGGCGCGTCCTGGTCGTGGAGTACTTTCTCGTTTTGGTGATCGGAATTTCAAACAAAAGAGCCAGCAAAGCCGCAAAGGTCATTTGCCCGATGTAATCTTCCACACATAACTCTATTCTACGTACTTTAAGATGCAATAGAAAAAGTTGGAATTAAATAAAATAACCCTGTTTTCTATAAAATTCAAACCTTGCGTAAGCTTTGAGGTACCCTTTATACATATCTATAAGCTCAATGGGATTAGCCTAAAGTGTATTTATCAAAAAGTTCTCGGTCTTTGTTACGGATTAGCTCTATGAAATCGTAAAGTCTGCTCCCTACGTACGTAAGCAGCGGAGGAGTATCGCAAATCAAAGAAGTACATCAAACGCATAACGAAATCCACAAAAGATGACGTCACCTTCTAAATTAGGACGTTTCCTCTTAGCTTTGCTTATAAAATAATGTTTCCAACGCCTTATTTAGGATTTTATTTATTTTTTGTTTTAGTTTTACCGATCACTTAGTTGACCTCTCTATACGCAACATAATGGGCCAGCAAGCGAAACACGGAGACGGCCGCAGCCTACTAGGTGTGAACGGCAGCCTTATAATTATACAATGAGATGCTTACGCCTGTGAAGCATGTTAGACTTTCGAAACAGCTCAGGCGTGTAAGTAAACAGATTTCAACATAAAACACTACTCACAAAGCCCGTAGGATGACATGGAGAAGATGGCTATTGACGAAATCCATACGAGTCTTGGACATAATCGATTCTTAAAAAGCCACTATTCCGATCATAAGTGTACTAACTAAATTTAATATAGTGTCAATACGAATTCGTCAATAGTAGCGACTTGCCTACGTCACATCACCAAATTGTTGAGTGTTGTATTATTACTGTAGAGCACATTCTGAATTATTGCGTACAAAGACTTTCTGCCATATATACTGACAGGATCGTCAAAGAAGAAAGACAACAGAAAAAGAAGATCATGTTCGTATATAAAACAGAAAGTATATCAAATTAAGGTGGTACTGACAAGGCCAAAAATATTTAAAAGGTGAAAATGAATGAGAATTTAATGAAGCAACCTTTGACGGTGGTACCACGTTATTGCTCATATCTGGGACGAAGTTTAACATTGGTTGTTTATTGCTTTGGCCAATAATATTAACGTCGTCAACGTTAGCAAGGATACGTTTACAACCCGCCCCTAGAAGAAACGTAGCATGGTTTATTTAATTGCTTTCAGTGTCGGTGCAAAACAAGAGAATAGTTATCGGTTTCGATGGTAATATTGAAACTTTAAACACACTCTTAGCGAATGCTGCTCATGATGATGGTGTTGGAAGCTCAATAGTTAAACTGTCGTAAATTTTCATGTTTTCAAAACTTTCAAGAGCATGTTCTTTAGAATTTTTTTAAATTCATTTTCGTTTCTTTTAATCTTAATGAACGTCAGCCATTTGAAGTCAAACCTGGTTTTGTGTTTTCTTTGACTTTTCAGAAGTTATCCCTACGAGGCGAGTTTGTATTCTTCGGCATATAAATCAAAAGGATTTTATTACCTTCAGGCTAATATTTAATCAAAAATTTTACGATTGCAAATTTGTGTTTACTTTGTGTCGCATCGTATAGATTTCTCGATTCTTAGTCAAGGTGTCATAGTTGTTAGCAACAATGTTATCGAATGGATGAATATTTATTCCTTTTCTCTTCTTCTTCTTCTTATTCTTATTCTTCTACTTTTAGTATGCGGCGAACACTTATAATGACGGTTGTAAATATTTATTTCGCAGGAGTTCCCTTAAGGCATTTTTATGTCGTAAAATTTTACCGACAAACAGTTTTGCTATTAGAAAGCAAATATGCATAAATGTATTGAAATTTATGACGTGGAACTATATCTGCACAAGTTTGTTTCTTAGGTCTTTTATATGATTTTTACATAATTTAATGCATACGTTTGTTTATATTACATTTAAGTAAACAAACAAACCAATAGAAGAATAAACAAAACGATTATTAGAAGAAAGAAACAAAGAATGAATAAAATCAAGTAAAATAAAATATACTCAGTATTAGTCCTTAAGAAAAACAACAATCACGTGAGTTGAACACTTTGAAAACACAGTGCATAGCTTTACGCACACAATTATAAAGGAAAACTGTAAACAATTCAGCGACGTGTTAGTATTTGTCTAAAAAAATCAATTCCAGTTTACTGATAATTGAGAAAACTGGAAATGGGTTTTGTTTATAAATGAGTACTTGTGACTCTTTGGCTGTTTGCCTCTTTGGCTCTCCTTTCCAGTTCACGATATTCGCTGCTTGTTTACCTTCAAATCCTACCGTGGTGCACTAAGCCAAGTCTTTAATGATTTGTGCATTTGGTCAAGTTCAACTATGGTGAAATCGGAGCAATGCAGCAGCGGTAGCAGTAACATAAGTGCAACGAGTGCTCTGTTAGGCCAAAAACCAAGCAAAACTGCTATCAGACTTTTCATACCATTTGAGAGACTTTGCTACCTTTTTAAGCGAACTGAGCCAGAGAATAGGAAGGAAATAATAAATAGCGGAGAGAAAGAGAGCGAAAGAGAGGGAGAAATAGATTAAAGTAAAGCTGTGGTCAGTTTTTTCAACCGACCATGCTTCTTAGTACCATTTCTAAGCATTGCATTGTATTGCATTGCATTGCATTGCATTGCATTGCATTGCAATTTTTCTTATTAATAATAACATTTTGTCATAAGTTAAGTTTAGTCTTGCTTTAGATTTCGTGTGTGAAGTACAAGTCGTGGAAAAGCGCTTAATTCTAAGCTCGTAAGTAGTAATCGGTATCTTCATGTTTATAGTGTAACAGTATAAGTGCATAAGTGTGTAATGCTTAGCATTAGCTGAAATGCTTAACAAAAAAAAAGAAATAAAAATAATTCAAAACAACCTCTCCTCAGCCATCTTTTTCTAAGCCATTAAGAGAATTGAGCGATTTAAACGTGATGATATGGTAAGAGGTGAGGAGAAAAACCGGTGTTTGCTTAAGTGTAAGTGTTTATAATTTATGTTTTTATTTTAATATCAATGTTATAGGTTTGAATATCTAACCGTTGCTTAGTTAAGCTACATTAGTATATATACGTTTAAGTGTTTTATATAACGTTGCGTTATGTTACGTTATTTATAACGTAAGCGATCATTCGGTTATTGACGGTAACGGTGGCAGCGTTCAAAAGTACATATGTGTTAATGTGTGTATGCATGTGTTTAGGTGTTTTTGTGTATATGCTTGCGCGAGCAAAGTATTTGTGTGTTAGCCAACATTATCATTATAGTTATATTGCTGCATTACTGATCATCTTCAATATTATTATTATTATTATTATTATTATTGTTATTGTTATTATTATTACAATTAACATCGGTTGCTGCACTATTCTGATATCAAAGGGGATTCATTGAACACTAACCATGTTTAGTTGAACGTGTATGTGTATATATACATATTATTATTATTAGCAAATGGTGAGTGTTTTGACAGCCACGACAAATATTCTATTATTTATAATTATTGTTTTCGATGGGAAAAAAAATTATTTAAACTTTTGATTATTTTAAGGATTTTAACTTCAATCCTTTTAATTATTCATTATTGATAATGAAATTTCAGTACTCCAGTAACTAACATACGCAATATGCAAAATACATTCTCTCCTAATGCTAATAATGTGCGACTAAATTTGTTTTTGTAATCACTGCCTCGTATGAAAATGTTTTTATGTTCGCCCTAAAGTTTGCATTTTAAGTAAATTATACTTTTTTTTGTAAATGTGCTTATGGGGACACCAGATGACTGCGAAAATTTCGGTAGTGACGTAAAGTCTCTGGCAATCAAGTGTAAAAATCAGTCTTTATCGGTTTTACAAAGAGGCGACGGTTCCGGTCACAGTGAACATTTGATGAAAGCGATATTTACTGCCTTTGCTTACGTTGCTATCAAAGTTTGAAACCTTATTAGTGAAGCCGCCCCGTATATTAAAATATGCGATCTTTAGCTTCGAAGAGGATCGCCTCGAAGAGCATTGAAAAAACTTGAAGGTAAACAATGCAATAAGTGACTGAGACCAGCAGTTTTTCTTATTTAACATGAGCAATCATCCAAGGGGTGTGCAACACGATAGTGGGCGGCAAGAATCTGGGAGGGAGAGGCAGATAGAAAATTGGCCGACAACAAGTACGAACGATCGGTAAAAGTTATCCCATTAGCGTCGAAACAATCACTGTAACTACGACCATAAATCAATTTTGATTAAAATGTGGTCTGCCGCCCTGGAAATTGGAACAGGGTCTTGATGGTTGCTCTTCTTAATTCTTTCATTATACGCCAAATGTGGGAAAACAGGATATCATTTCTTGTTTATGTTATCAGGGATAGGAAAAATAAATTAAAAACACACGGTATAGCGTTAGCTCCAAAGAAACCATTGCTGCTGAAAAGCGACGATGTTAAAGCATCTGTTAGAGGTGAATTTTAAATATGACAACTTTGAATGATGTATTATAAAATAATACCAGGATACATTAGCAGCTTTGAGAGAAAATGTACGACCTCTTAGATCCTAGCAAAATGTGCAAGTCAATGCACAAGCAACGTTTTGATAAATTTCGTTATGTAAAGAAACAGATCAGAAGAAGCAAATTTACGCATGGCTTTTTACAGTAAAGCCTGTCATAGGAAAAAGATATTCATTGCAAGGTCTTTTCTGCAAGGACAAAAAGACATCATATTAAAAATAAGCGACATTTGTGCCTGCATGGTTACACATCCCTCAACGGCTTCATACTCAGCAATGCATCTCGGTTAGGAAAACTTGGCAATTTAATTACCCGTCCATTCAAAGGAATTAAAGGTCTATCCATTTAGAAACCAATTAAAAAAGAATTTTTTTCTACTAAAAATTACTGAAGGCTTGAGTAAATTGAAAAGTGTACTATGTGTACATGACGTCTTCATTTTCTCCTAAATTCTCCTAAATTGCTTACAAGCTCTTATTAAGTTTCTATTAATGCGTAAGGAAATGGACGCCTTTTGCGGCGGTGGATTTTATTTTTTTAAATTGGAAATAAAATACAGTTCCAGCCATTGAATTGATTACATTGGTCTGTACTAAAAGAGCGGTACGCTATGAAGTACTTAGACAGTGGAATGGAAGATTTCGTGCAAAAGACGATAAGAAATCGCATACGTTCCTCGTCGAGAGAAACGAATGGAAGTGATCTTGAATTTGTTTCGGGAACATCTACTGTTGATGGCGTATTCTCCAAACTTCTATCCACCCGAGTAGTACTGGTTCGGATTGGCGCTGTCAGATTTAGCAGATCAGTGGTTCTGTAATCTTGGATATATGGCGTGAATTTTTTGCCGCGAGGCCTGTCTCTAGCTAGCCTTGTAACATTTCAAGTTAAATCTGAATTTTGCCAAAACATGCCACCTTTTATTTGGGAAATTAAGTTAAAAAAAAAAAAAAACTCGAAGACAGCAATAGAATCAGTCTTGACAGCCCTAACATTACAGGTAGAATAAAATTTGCAAACGTACTGAAAGGGCCAAGCAAATGTGAAAAATTAAGTTAAGTCATTTTTGTCGCCCTTCTGTTTACTGATTGCGTATACTTTTGGTCTTATAATAATCTTAAGCCATAGCAGATTAATTAAAGACATGTAAACAAAGTAAAAAGAAACATTTTCTACAACAAAGTCATTTCAATCAATTGGCTTAAATGTAAATGTAAGCAATAAATAAAGTTTAACAACAGCTACAGCAGCAGTAAGAACAACAAATAAAAAAAAAGCACAAACAATATAAAACGATTACAACAACAATTAAATAACAAACATTAAGCAACTACATTTACACACCAAAACGATATATGAACGTAGTACGTAGTACAATGTACGATATGTATATTATATATGCATAATCACACGTACAAACAAGAAAGGCATCGTGCATGAATTCAATTCAATTCAATCCAATCAAATCAGCAGCACAGCGCATAGCGAACAGTTTCCATGCATGCATGCATGCATTCATGCCTATAAATGTATACATATACATATATATATAGATATATGTATATATACCTATGTAGGCTTAAAAATAATCTCGTATTCTTACTCGTATTAATGGTGTGGCACTTAAGTCAGACGAATAGCAAATTGTTGTACATGCAAATTTGCTATGCCATGTGTAAGTGAGGATGTGAAACAATAACAACAACAACAACAACAACAACAACAATAATCACCTAAACATAGACAGCAACAAAAGTTACTACTACATCGAGTACAACAACAATAAGGAAAATTTAAGCAAAATGATTGTTGTGTTTTTTTCTTTTTTTTTTCTATATAGAAAACGCAGTTAAATCTTAAAGTTTAACAAAAATCCGCAACCTAAAGCTAAAGCCAAGTTTAATGTAAACAATTCATGTACACACAAGCACTAAAGCTCTTTAATATATGCAAAGAATGCTTGGCAAACGTAAGCCGGCCTACAGCCAACAACCAGCCACCAACACATTATTGCTTTACCAATGTTTTAGTAATGATGGTGGCGGCTTTGTGTTACAACACATATGTACACTGCTACTGTATAGTAAGTGATTTAGGAAAAACGAAAACAAACGAAAGAAAAAAAAAAAAACTAAAATTATTTCACTATTTTAAAATTTGCCGAGGACTTGGACTACAAATAAATTTTGTTTAAAATTTTTGTTTTTTAATTTTTTTTTTTTTTTTTTCTTTTTTTTAAGAAATCCGTTGTTTACACAAAACTCAAGAACTTAATATATCTTTGGTAAAACTGAAGGCTTCCTAAATACAATTTAAATGCACATGTGTACATACCGATGGCTCTATATAAACACAATAACTATATCTCGACTATACATATATGCGATTTATAAAGTTGAATGCTGACGCTGATGCTGATGCCGATGCTGCTGTTGCTTGTTAATGTTGCTTTTTCGGACACTTATTTCTACATACGTACGTGGTTAGTGCCATTGGCCACCTAAACTAAAATGCTCTCTGCAAGCATATATAATCCCTGCCACCAAATACAACTAAATTGTTTAAGAAACTAGAAAACAAAAAAATAATAATAAAAAAAAACAAAAGAACAAGAGCGTTATGTGCATACCAAGTCACACATTATGCCTACATATCCGGTTCTATATGTAGTGGTTTCCAGATACTTCTACTTCTACAATATTTATTTATGTACATGTCCATCTTTCCGTTCACAGTAACTAACCAGTATCTTTAAATGGTACATACAAACATATAAACATATAAAGAGGATCTTGTGTGAATGTAAAAGCATTTTCATGACTCAAATCTATATTTAGCCTTTAATGCAACTTTTTAACTTATAATCTGGCCTATTTTTATAAACGTCTCGGGCAAAAAAATAATAGAAAAGAATTCGTAAAGAAATAAGAAAGCGAAAAAAGAAAAAAATACAAAAACAAAACCTTGTCAATGACACCTATACGTAACCACATAAACTGCCTGGAAGTTGAGTCCACATGTCTTTTTTTGTTTTTTTCGTTATGCCTTTTTTTTTTTTTTTATTTATCAATAAATTTATTTTTTACCGATTATTTTCAAGTCAATAATTATTTTATGTTTTATTTAATTTTATATCTTTTCAGTATTTTTTGTTTTTGTTTTTTGCTCTCTTTTGACATAACAGCCTTTACCTTGAAAGCAAGACTGCGAATAATAATTTGAGTGCATTGTGTGAAAAAAAATATATATAAAAAAAAAAAATTCCAAGGAAAAATTTTTGTGGCTAATCAAGTGTAATAAAATAAAAGTGTACGTAATAGTGCTAAAGTTGGCGTTAATTATTTTAAAACAACAATAAAAGCAGAAGAAGAAGAAAAATAAACAATTAAAACGATTTACTTAAGCATCATTACATTGATATTTAAACTAAGCTGCGACACACGACCACAAAGACGTTATAATTAGACTACGACAAGGAATTTCTTTATGGAGAAATGCTTAAGATCATAAAACTGGTAAGTCTGTTAATGTAATTTAACCGATCTGTTACGTATAAACTGAAATATTTGAACAATTAACTGCTAAAGTCAACCAGTTGAGAAGAGAACGTTGTGTCGGATGAAATAAAATAATATAAAGCAAAAAAGAAATAAAGCGAAATCAGAACTTAAAAGCTAATGAGAAAGCTTTCGTTTTTTTTTGCCAAGCATTTGTGTGACAAGAAATTATGCATTCGACTTAATCGACATATTTGACACCGTAAAATTTTTTTTTTTTTTAATGATCCGTTAATCAGTGAAGATCTTTCATGCCTGTATGGAAACACTGATATTCTCAGGTAGAGCGAAGTATGGAAAACGAAGGACACGGACGAAGTGGGGTGAAGCGTGATATACCGATCGAGCATCGACTGCAGCTGTGGTCACAAGGAAATTTTAATTGAACTACGGTCGATCTACCCTGGTAGGAAATGACTCCGGACATATATTTATTGGTTTCCTATCTGCTGGGCTATACTACGCTATGCGGTAGGCTAGTTACTTTAAAATTTAAAAAATTATTTAACTTATGACAACTCAAGTAAGCAAAAACGTTTTGTTCATAACTGTAGTGGTAACTGTAAAAGATTTGCCACATTGTTCTGTGGTAATATGCCAAATTTCTTTAAGGATGAGACAAACAGCATCTGACTTTGAAAGTTTTGCAAACTGGGCGGCATCGATCGTCATTCTGTTAGAATTGTATGCCGGGGAGAGTACGCTTCATTTTTATGTAGGATTTCGTCTTTTTATATTAATTAACCTTTGCTTATCAAAGCCACCTTTAGATCTAACGGCGAATGAAAATCGTTGGAGTTTTTTCGTACTAGAAATCAACATTTGCTTTAGCAAGAGTTACGACGTACAGATGGGAGTTTTCTTGAGCGTAAGGGTAACCGATTTAAGTTCTTGAATCGAAAGGCTCTCAGGACTACACGCCATACTGTATGCAGGAGCTTCATTAAACGTGAAGGGGATGGGTTTCAGTTCTTCAACCTAAAGGTTTAAAATTCTAATATATTTCTCTTGTAAAAAAAAAAAAATTCAACCTATATTGAACGTGGACAAATGCGTTGGCTTTGGGATCTAGTCGATGAATAGGATTCGTAGGGTATCTCACAGGTTAATTGTTTGTACATTTACTGATAGGCTTGCATAAAAAACTGCGCTTCCAATATATTCAAATATTCATAAAAAAAGAAAAAAATTGAAGCGTTGTTCGCGCGTGTATCCCGCTACAGAAAATTATATGTAATCGATAATTTCAACGTTTCTGATTCACATAATTTCAATAAGCGGAAGGCGACATTTCAAAATTCATTTCGACAGCGATTTTCTTCGGTTTCTTCTTCTGCATCTTTGAGCAGTTATTCAAGCGATTTCCCCTGTACGTGAGAGCAGCCTAGTGATCAGGTAGAAACAAAGTCAGGAAGGAGGGTTTGTCTTGTTGTATTGATTTGTTTTATTTATATATGAATCACTCCACCTATTATGTTAATATTAGGGTGTCCCATAGGTTTCTTCCTTTTTTTCAGGCAGTAGACAAAGGCAATGTTAGCGGCATCCACTATGTCGCGCCCACTATATCGCGAACTTTAGCGACCATACTTTTGATGAGGTCCGCATCCGCCGTTGCCGGGTCGCTGCGGTCTTTATATCTCAAAACAAAATACCCAACTCTAAATTTCTTAAACCAATTAGGGACGATTCTAATAGTCGGTTTCAAAAACGGTGCAAATCTCCTCTGCAGTGTCCTTTGCGCCACTTCCTCTTGTAAAGCAATGAAGCATAACGTGCCGCAAATGCTTCTCTTGAGTATTCAATTAAACGGCGCAGAAAAAGATTTTCAAAGAGAGTTTGTCACCAACAAAACGTACTCTGAAAGAGCTGTGATCGATTTCAGTATTGAAATCGACGCCACAAACGAAGAATAGCTAAGCCTGTATGTTTACAAACACAGCGGGCTCGAGGTCGTACATAGCGTGCGCGGGGAAAAGACTATGGAGCACCCCCATATAAGTGCAGTAGTTGTTAATTTCTCGACAATACAACTAAAATGACGACAACAGCATACCTTTTAATGAATAGGAAAAGAGATAAGTAGAAAACTTTTTACGATGGCGGTAAGATATTTTTATATTCTTTCTTTCTATTTTTTACATATTAGATGTTTTATTTTCGTTATGCTTTGCTGCTTACAGCCTTGTTTAGCTATCTATAGTAAAAGAGAAAACATTTTTTTTTTTTTTTATTTATTTGTATTTAAATCTTTACGGCATATGAAAGTGTTGTGTAAAATTACGTTAAAGATTTCCTAAAATTGCTTTTCACTACAATTCAAACGAAAAATGCAATAATCATGTATTAAAAAGTAAAAGTTATTATCCAACTACAAGAAAAATGAAACAAAAAAAAAAAAAAACAAATTAATAATGTTTTACAAAACACGCTATATTAGTACCACGTGAAGAAAACAATTTAACATGTTAAGCGTATTACTAATCGGAGAATAATCAACATTTCTTACATTTTTTACATTTCGCAAACACAAACACTTTCAAATCTTGTTTCTGTTAAAGCCGTTTAATTATTTGCCTTATTTTATGTCTACAGATTTAGCCTTCAACCTGTTTAAAGATAATGAAAAGAAAATTGCAGATACATTTAGAAAAAAGTAATACGTCCTCTAGAATTTGTTAATAATTTGTATTTATATCACGCTTGAGTGGCTACGAAACTATAATAATACAATCAAATAAGAACAATTGTTCGACGTATTATGCCTTTTTTATTAATAAGATTTCTTACAAAATTTTAAAATTTTAAAATTCAATCATTGAAACAAATTCTCTTTTCAAAAACAAAAGATTTAAGCGAGAAACTTGTCTGGTTTTTTTTTTCTTTTTCTTTAATATATTCACACTGCTGCTTTTTATAGCTAATTCATATAATAATACAAATTTTGTATATAAATATCAAACTACAAAGCGATGCTACAATTAAAGAAATTATTAAATTTCTGATTGCATTTGCAACAGTCTCTCTTGACTTTCGAATCGAACGTTATTTTCAACGTTATTAGAATTTGTGGCCTCTAATGAAATGGCTTGTAGTTTATAATAACTTAAGATTGGATTTGTTCGGAATAAATAAATAAATATGTCGTAGCAAATAGCTTTCTTACTTACTCTTTATTCTATCGTAGAGGATTGCCACAGGTCGGCCATTCTGACCTAACACCCCTCCGACTTTCATCTTCAATTAGAGTTGAAGCGGTTAACCAACATTTAATTTTTTTTAGCTTCACATTTTTTTTTTATTCTGATTAGAATATAGGTTCTTTGACCCAATTCATTTTACTTTTCGTATCACGTTTATAATAAGACATTTTCAAGAAATTTTTCTCAAATTCCACTCCTCATTTGTTATTTATGACGGCACTCGTCTCTCTACTCTATCATACAATATCTTCGTCTGCGATTTACTATTTTTAAGGAAATTATAGCTTCAATTTACCAAAAAGAAAAAAATTTACAAAAGAAAAAATCAACAAACATCGACTTAACGTATTCGAAAGAAGAAAGATAGGCGTAACAGTGATAAAAGGAAAATCAAATTTAGATTTCTTTCCTGCTCGATAGATGGGTCCCTTTAGGTTTCATTTGTTCTTATCACCGTCACAATCAGAAAAACTGTTAAGAATATCAAAGTCGGACTAGAGACCTAGAATAGTGTAGCTATGATGTAATTATTTCATTGTCATTATCAACTAGCGTTTATTATAGTTAAAGTCATTTGCATGGTAATAATAAGGCAATAAGGAAATCGCAATACAATCTCTTTCCTCTCTTCCCTATTTATGATTACTTTGCTCCCACAAAGCACCAATTAAAAGTAAAAACTGCTGTCCGGCTTTTGCTGACATCAACCTAAACAATGTATTTTTTAGAGCAAACCCCATCCTGAACTTCTAACTAATGGCAATCTACAGCAAAGATTGCTCTGCTTGAACTTACTCTAAATCTCTTTCTCAAAGTGAAGAAAAAAAACGAAACTCTCCTTCTTCCTCCTTCCAGTTAATGAAAATTTGCAATTTTTTATTTTGAATTTGACGTGATGGGCATTGAGGATTTACCCCAAGATGAGGATAACTCTTGTTAAATTATTCTCTAATAACATTATTCGTGTCTTTGCTTAATTTGTAACGACCTACGATTACATATATGAAATATGAAACTTACAGTACGAACTGTAGGATCAGAGTGTTCTACGATGCAAATATCTATCAAGATTGTCCGTCTTAATAGATCTTTAATTTTCATACATTTGCTGGCTCAGATTTATGTATGCACATATAATGATATATAATTCTTCTTTTTTTTTTCAAGTATTCTTCATATTAATTAAATTGATTAATTTATCTTAATTAACTGCAATATTTTTAAGGTCATTATAACCCTTTTATTTGCATTAATTAATAATTGCCTATAAATTATTTTATGAATATATTATATTTTTTATATTCACACACACACACACACACACACACACACAAGCTTTATAAACAAACGTGCATGATAATGAGTTAATTTGTGTTATAAGCAAAATGAAAAACAAAAAGCACGCATTGCAAGCTACACTGAATTGTTACAAGTTTTCATAAATATAAAAGTAAATATATATATAAAACTGTCGTCACCAGACTCAACCATTTTCTCTTTGCAAAGTTCAAAATTTATATGCGATATAAAGTTTTATTATTACATAATATATATAAAGCACTTAAAAATTACTGCCTTTCATGGAAAACGTAATACCTACGTAATGGTTAAGAAAACAAGAAGCGTTTAATGGTTCTTGCATGTCAAAGACAGAGAGAGAGAGAGAGAGAGATACATATTAAAAAAAAAGTATTTTTTTTTTTTTTTTTAATTTCATTTTATTTTTTTATAAGAATCATTAAAAAAAAAGAGGTAAACTGCTTTAATCATACTTTTCGGACAATACCTGAGTAAGGTTAGCAAAAGTTTTATGCGAGATACTGGCTCCATTCGATTTTTTGTGTAACATTTTTTCGCGCTTTGAACATAGAGGAGGAGACGGAAGATTTGAAGCTGAGCATCTGTGCTTCTAGTTCATTTCCAAACAGAAGACTATTCTCAAGCTTACGAAACCGAATAATCATATTAAGCTCTCTAGGCAGAAGCCATTTATTTAAATGAACAAAAAATTATAAAACATTATGATGTCATCTTCATATTTGTTGTTCGAAATGTGTTAATAAAATTTTAATATAATTTTTAATAATAATGTGTGTCGTCATGATTATACATTATTATATATTATTAATACTAATTTATATATATATATATATATATATATATATGTATATATAAATTTGACGAGCCATAAATTGATTTTTTAATAGCAAGGAACATCTATTAAAAATATTATTAATTTTGCATAGAGAAATGCAATTTTATTCAATCCGGATTTACAACCACATTCTTTATCCTCCCTCTACTGCGACGAACTGCAAGTACTATCCACAGCACATTCAACGCAAAAACTAGTTTTTTTTTTGTTTTTTAATAAGTTAATGCGATTTATCAAACTAAGGTACTTAAAATTATTTTTGAAGTGCTAAGGTACTTAGGATTATTTCATGCTTTATTGATGATAACCTTAACATAGAGCATAATAAACTATCAGTGCAACGTATGGAATTGGACAGCAAGCATACAGCCAGTACAGCAGTAATATATATGCTAATTCTAATTAAAATTTTTTCAAACTTGAGTTAGACGAAACTTCATTTCCGACCAGATTAACTCTTAAACCGGAATATTTTGCTTGTGTCCACAAAGATAGGTTGCAATAATCTAGAGAAGCTTCAATTGATTTTAAATTTAAGTTAAAAAGTCAGCACCACACAAAAACTAAAACGAACACGCTCTTGCACCACGTTCTTTATTCTCAAAAACAAGAAAAAATAACCGCCTTCTGCGTGGTAATTTCCTTGCCTGAAGGCTACCTTCGGTTCAAATTAACATTTGCCCTTTTGCCTCAAAACTATTAGCTGCATAAATTCGATCCCTCTGTTGTCTAAAAGATGGTGGGTGTAGTACTATAGAGTGCTGAATCAATCTGAAACTTTTTCACTTCATTATGCTCTCTATACTATACGCATGTAGTTCTGTGCCAGAATGCGACACCAAGGAGGACTTTGTTACATTGATTCCTTCTGTATCAGCTTGTGAATCGGTTTCGGAATCGATCTTAGCTTGTTTGTCCGTCTGCTCCTCAAGGTTCTCTCGTGATGAAGCTACAAGTTTGGGATATTTCGATTAAGTTTTCCTCCAAGGACAAAAGGTACCGAAAACCCTCGTCATACAAAGCCTTATTTTGAAAAATCGTAATATACATGCATTAAGCGAAAGTGGTGTAGTGCAGCGTTTTTACTTGTTTTAAAACTATAGCTATAAATTTAAGACATTCGGATGAAAGTTGAGGCAGTACGGTAGCAAACTTTAACAACCTGGCTTCGATAATTTTGCTTCAAATATGAGAAATTGTTTGTTCAATCATCAAATGCGATGTTGTCGGCATGCAATTGATTCAAAATCGTCCCTGGGTAGAATTGTATTTAACATTTTTTTCATCTAGAAGTGAGCCTTGGGAGCTTCTATACAGTTTATTCAATTATTCGGATTGCTACGACTTTTTTGAGTATTTGAAATTATTTCTCGCTTTGCTGCTTTTTAAAGAAAGATATACACAAACCTATAAAAGCTTAAATAATCTGTTAACCTTAGCTTGAGGATATATTTTTCTAATTAATTTTTCATTAAAATATTCGTTAATATATTTTACTTCATCATTGAATTTTATTGCCAAGAAAAAGCGCTATTTAATTCTACAAGAAATTAGCACGAGGCGCAGACACAGCGATGCTAACAGCGAACGTCCCACTTAGTGCATTATATTGTTAATAAGAAAAATAACATAACATCGTGCACAACGTTTCACTTACGACAAATTACTTTTAGAAAGCTTCTTACAGAGTATGGGCTTGAAAGTGAATACAATTTTCAATTATTTTTCATATAACAAATTATTCAAATTGATTGTGACTGTGACCTTATATATCAGAAATTCTCATAAATCGAAAACATACAGCGTTTGTGATTTTCTCAATTGCATTTATATAAAACAATCGCTTGCTTTAAGAAAAAGTGATAGCAAATACGTTTTTAACCACATTGCAATTTGTGGCAATAACTGTACAAACAAAAACCAGCTTTACTGTAAAAAAAAAAAAAAAACATTTGAAACAAATTTTGAAACTAGAATATTTTAAAAATATCAGTTCATTGCCGAGAAACACAAAGGAAAAGAGAACGTCAACTCTAGGCTTGGCCGGCTCTTAAAATGTTACTTGTCCATCCGCATTTACAGACACCACAGAGTCAAGTAAATCGTCGCAGACAAATAAACAGTTTAGCACTATGATCTGGGTTGGTCCGATATAAAAATATATATAAAGAAATAAAAAAACGGTAGCTAAAAAAGTCATATTCACTTTATGGAGTACCTTGGATACCCTTCACTCTTTATATATATGTTATCATCAAGAAAGCTAGAAAGTATTGCATTAAGTGCCAAAAAGTGTCAATTGGTCATTATTTGTATTATTTTTATTTTTCAGACGACCTTGCAAGTTACCGGCGTCGCATTACGCTGTTTACTCAACCTGAGCTATTGTCCAATTAGATATATATAAGTAGAGCTTCAGTATTTCTGTATCAAGTTTTTCGGCTTTGAGCAGACTACAGGCAAAGGAATAATTGGGAGTGCAGAGTCATAGGTCCAAAAGCATGCTACGGTTAGTAATATATATATAATTTATTGTGCCTCTGGTGCGCATTAGAAGATGCTAAAAAGGTCCAGAGAGACCATCGTTGAGTAGTTAATATGCAACAATAATGTAGACGAGAATGTATTGCGAAGCCTTGCGAACTTTAACATGAAATATCTCACAATATTAAACTATTTTCCTTCTGTCTCTAAAAAATATGTACTTTGGATTTTTTGTGAACTATATTTTTTGTAAGTGAATATGAAGCTTGCGGCCGAAGCCTTCAAATATAAATTAATTTGTATACGTCATCTAGCATAGTAAACGAATTTTTTGTCTTAAATAATTAACTGATAATTTTTCCAATTAAGTTGTACTCCAAAATTCAAAAAGTAACCTGAACCCAACCCTGCTAACTTTCGATATAAGGCGAGACGTAGCGCTATGTGCTCCTAAGACTACTTGCTTTCAAAACTCTATCGTTAAGGTACAAAAAATCATCAAACGAATATTTTTGTCTTTTTTCTTTTATTTAAAGCATAACGCGAATAAGGTAAGCGTTATTACATCTAACTAATTTGGCTTTACTCATTTAAAATCTAAAGTTAACTACACTATCTGATATACAGAATTCGATAAAAACAATATATTCATTATGAGATGCTGAGTGCAGTCATATGTCTTTTCGACAGTAACGCTTGAACTAAACAATAACTTATTTTTTAAAATAGTTTTCGACTTTTGTACTTATTTTGTAGATTCTTTTCTACTGTTTTGCAGAAGAGTCGTAATTCCTCTAAAATTTTCTATTCAGCGAGCTAAGAACCATTTAGCCATGTTTTCGTTTTCTGGCTTAAATTACCTAACATCGGAAATTATTAAGTAAACGTAAAGATGGGCGAAAAAATGTATGGGCAGATAGATGGATCGGATATTAGGGCACTTATAGACACTTAGGAAGATGAACTGATGGGGCGTTCGAGAGGGATTGGCTGTTGAATTAACGTCCCGGACAGATCGAGAGTCGGCTAAACAGATAGACGGACGGAAGCATTGATCTACATTCGGGTCTAAAGTCAGAGAGACAATTGGACAAATGGACATATGCACGGATAATCAAAGGGACGTTGGGAAGAAAAGAGGGACCGACAGAATATAAAAAAATAAAAGATGAACTATGGATTCATTGTCTTGCTTTTATCCAGAAAGACGTATACTTGATTGCCTTTCTGAGGCGTATTTTTAAGTACACTGCAAACCGACCGAAAAAACTAATGTACCATCACGTTTTGCTGATTACCATATATAAAAAAAGTATTTATATATGCATTCGTATAAAAATAAGAGACTGTAGAACGCGCGATATCGTAAAAATATAGTTTTTAATGAATTACAAGCAATGGTTTATCACTATTCGGCTTTCGTTAACTTTGACGCTGTCTTTAATACAATTTATTCCACAACAGACATATAAGCTTGTTCTATTTTATAACTTCTTTTCATAGTTGACCAAGTTCAACTTTTTGTTTATAAGTTCTCTTGATCTCTTTCTCCTTTTTTTTTTTTCCTTTTATGTTTATATAAGTGAACGACCATCAAGGTAAGTTGGCACAATTGTAGAATAATAACAATAATAATAATAATAATAACGCGTTAGTTGAAGGGACAAAGGCAACACTCTATTATATAAACGGAGTGGTACCCCATACAATTACATTAATATCAACAACTTATAGAAAAATTACGACTGCTTTATTCTCGCTTTGTTCTTTTCCCTTCATTTTTTTTTTTTTTTTTTTATATCTCTTTTAAAAAGGTGATTGTACTTGAGTATAACAGATTGGGCGGAGCGGAGTAGTGTAGAAAAGCGAAGATGCAACGCGAATAAGAAATTTAAAATAGCCATACATAATACACATTTCTGAAATTTTTGTATTACCGGACCAACGCTTCTATAGACAGTTGATTGTCTGGGCACGGGGCCAAAGGCTTATCATTCGAAACAAGCATAGCGACAACTATAAGCAACGAAAAGTATTTTCAATGATTTTTATGGTACATTTTTTAAGCTGCTTACCCGACATCAAGTTTGTATAAACAGGCACTAAGTTAAGTTTTTGTTTTTTTTTTTTTTTAACGATTCTCTAAAAGCTGTTGGGTTTCGAAATTATTTTATTTTTTTCCGATTTTCTTTACTTTTTATTTTCAACGCATAGCTATCAATGATTTTTCCATATCCAACACATTTATACTTAAAATAATATTTCATTCTGTTATTGTTATTTTTATTGGTTTCTTCGTTTTTCTTTTTTTCTTTTTTTTTTTTTGCTTCTTTTGTTGGCAACATTTACTATCTGACTAAAAGAGCGAAAATGGGTTGAGAACTTTGGACAAGTAATAATAGTCATGTGTGGCAGTTACTGCAGTACAGTCGTATATACAACATCGTGATAATAATATTCTTACTTACATATATACTTGTATATGTATACCTATAATAATAATGGGTTTGCCAGAAATTTCTTAAGACTATTCTTCCCAATAACTAAGTAACTGCTTGCCCTCACATATTTCTTTAGTTTAATAGTCGATATTTTTGTAGCGATAATTGTCTTAAAATATAAAAATAGGAAAACAGAAAAAAATCGCTTTAGATCGCTTAAGAATTTAGTATATTTTAATTACAAACCATTATGATTGTTCCTTTTTCTTTGCCATCAAGATATGAAGAATAAAGATTGCAATTAAAGGCAATAAACTTTAGACAACTAGAAAAAAGAATGAAGAAAAAATCACATTTCCTTGGAGATTTCCAAAGCAGTTAATTTTAGAAATAAAAAATCATCCATAACAGCATTGATATTGAATGCACTTATGGAATTTCCATCGTAACAACACTCACATTCACATCTGAACACATATAAGGCCAGTTTTCAGTTTTCTTCATAACTAGATCATTTTAGGTCCGCTTTCCTGTAACAGTCTATGTAGACACATTCTAAGAAATATAACAGTTAATAAATTGACAACGTTACGATAACCTTTAGTTTCCAACTACACCTTCTGCACCAGCGTTACGAGAACGAATCGCAAAAATGCTATAAAATTTAATTTACATTTTATAAATAGAACAGATAAAAATATTATAGTCGCGCAAGTTCGACCCGACCATACTATACTCTATAGAAAATTGCCTAATACCACTTTTCAATTTAAGTTACACATTGTTCCGCTTTAAATGTCTACCTTTCATTCAGCGGAAAACGTAGACCGACGAGGTCCAAATTTAAGTTTAAGTCAAATATCTTACCCTTATTCACTTGGATTCATTACAAGCTCCAACGAACCGGGCAATACAATGGCTTACTTTTTCTGCAAGCTCTTATGTGGAATGAGGTTCTAAAAGGTACAGTTACTTATTAATTTCTTCCAATTCTTTTACAAGTTTATGTTTCAATCAAATTAAGCGGTCGGTCTGATACACATACGGTAACAGTGTTGATACACCCATAAGATTTTTGAACACTACCAATCTTCAAGCAAAACGAAGCAATTAGTTTGTAGGTTATAAGATTTTGGTGAACCCGGCTTTGGAATTTTCAAAAGAATGGATGTGTTGCTTTTGGATAAGAAGGGATATGTTCACTATCAGTGTTTGCTGGAGAGGCAATATGGCAGCTCTTGTCTGTCGAAAAAACACATTTGAAGGTAGTTTTGCTAATTTTAAACACACCTGCATGGACACTTATTATACTGAACGTTCGCCTCATATTTTTCTTGGGTCCTTTTGGTTCCTTCGCACAATCTTAATATATTCCGTGCCACAAGTAGTAATAAAAGCTATGCGACAATCAACAACTTTATTAAGAATAAATAAGAACATTATAGTCGGGCAGAGCCGACTATTAAATACCCTATAACATCTTGTCTAAAACAATTCTTATTATACCATCCACCAGTTGTGGTATAGGGTACATTAAGTTAGTGCGGACATATGTAACACGCAGAAGGGCTTAAGACAAGCTCACGCTTTATTATACACCTCGATGCAGCATCGTAATCTGAATTGTTCTAATAGCGTTCGTCCTTGGGTAAAGGCACGTCACTTATACCAATTTCCATAAAAATATCTCAAAAATTGGGACCTACAGCTAGAACACAAATTTACATGGACAGACATATCACGGACAGACAGGCTTAGATCTTACTTTTATAATAAAATTCTATTGGCATAATTTTCTTTTGAAAAAGCAATCGAAAGAGTTATGCTTTCAGTTTTGTGGAAATATGTTAGTCATTCGAATATTGAGATATCTAACCAACTCATGAAAGCTAAGAGTATATGTGCATGGAAGAACTCATCCCATATTTCTTGCTTCGATGTAAATATATTTCAGCAGCGCTCCATTTCATATGCCTATTATGCCTATATCAAAAGCTTCAACTATTGCAATGCTCCTTGCGCGTCAAAGCCTTTTTCCTTCTTCTTTGCTAATCGCTCATAAACGTCCACAGTTTTTTATTTACTAACTGAATTCCGCTACAGTTTATATCATTAGCCGAATATTAAATTAAAAGATAACTTAATTGAAAATAATTTATTACCATATTATTGTATAATATAATTATTACCACAGAATCAATCTAAGCAATATTTTAAGACACACATGCATATGCTGACATAGAATTATGTGTATTTTTACAATCAATTATAACAAATAAAGAAAAGACTTAGGGTAATTGGAATGTGATTAAACGCTAGATATATGTAATATTATAGGATATTTGATATCTAAATTTATATAGAATATTTGTATACCTAGTGCTCAGTAGTTGGAGAATGGAAGAATTGAGAACAAAGAATCAGTTATGTCAACATGTACCTGAGACAGGAAAGAAAATACGTATAATTATGCAATTACAATGCTTTTCCTCACTTTACCAGCAAATAGGGCCGAGGAACCGAGTAAGCCATTACTCGTCGAATATTTTACAATTTTAGCTACAAAGAACAAAATGTCTTGGAATATGTAGATATTATCACGTATATATTTCCTCATGAGACAAGTGCCTTCCTCATAAAAAAATAAACCCGCTATTGACTTTTATGCAGACAGTCTCTTCGCATCCTCAAGCCCTTCCAACTTTAGCTTTGGAAAAATCGCTGTTGCACAAACTTTACCTACTGTAACCTTTACTTGACATAAATATCCTTACGGCAATGAAGACCTCATTGTCTCTATTTTGATAACATTCATCACTTTGTAGCAAACTATTATTATTTTGCTTTTTTGTAAAGTGCATACGTAGTTCTGCAAAGTAAGTGAAGATCTTTAGAAAACCGAAAAACTTTACTATATTTTAAATTAGTTTTAAAAACTTATTTAAAACTAGACTCAGACCAAAGCAAAAAACAATAATAATGACGTTAAACAAGTGATTTTCTTTCCGCTTACACAATAAAGTCTCTCGTAGACGTAGACGTAGACGTAGAGTATGAACATATGCATACATGTAATGATTTCTTTATAACTAATTTCATTTATTATATAAAATTATGGTTATTTTTGTATTCTATAAAATGATTATAAAAAATGACTTGATAATCGTGAGTCGCACTCCTTGCAAAATACTAAATTTTATGCACCATAAGCAGTTTTCTGAAACAGGTCGTTGCTGTCGATGTCCGATGTGTGCTAGATAACGTAGCAATTTTTGGAAGGATATGAAACGCGAAAAGTCAGTCTACTGGTTTTCTTTTAAACAAAAGAAATAAACTATGAAACGAATTAAAACGAACTGCTACAAGGTTTTCTTTTTTTGATTTTGCTTAATTTGCGGCATGGTCATGGAATAAACAAATTCAGTTTTACTGCTCCTCTTCATTAAGTTTATAGGTGGAACGAATTTATATATGGGAAATATGTAATGGAAGCGCTTTTTCATACAAGCAAATCGTCATTAAAATGTTTCTCAAATTAACGAAAATTTGTTACGGGAACGGCTCCTCCATTCTCTCTCTAACAGAGAGCTGCATCCCGATTTTATTGAAAAGCCTCTAAATTGTTAGCAGCTAACTTAAATATTTTCACAGATTTGAAATGTTTGTCTATACAACTGAAAATTACTGCTGTTATTACATAAGATGATTGAAATGAATTTTTGTATGCCTGTGCAGACAGGCATATGTTTATTTTGTCAAAATGTTTGCGACACCGATAATAAAGAGTAGAGCAAGTGCAAAAAATTTTGAATCGGTTTAAATATGCCCGTCCTTCTGCCTGTTCCTCTGATCGTTGGTTGGGTGGATATTCTTCTAATCGCAAAAATGAAGCTATCGACTTCAAATTTTGCCGAAATATTGAAAGTTCCCGTACGCAGGTTGATATTGAAAACATGTCGAAATTGGTCAAAGATCAGGTCTGAACTATTAGGTTAACTGAGAATGCCTCTGCTTTGTGTGATTTTTTCCCATTATTTCTAAACACGAAAAAAGTTTCCACTTGTATCCTACCATTCATCCAACATTAGTGAGTATGGATATTTAGTTTTCCGCTTTTCAGTCTCTTGTTTTAGTCCATTTTAGAATAAAGGCAGTGGCTTTAAAAGATTCGATTACAACCGAACATAATTTTCTTGCTTGTTTATTTTTGTTTTTGTTTTTTTTTTTTTAATATACCCAACCCATATGTTTCAACATTTAACGCTTTACGGTTGTTCTTTGTGTCTGTATGCCTGTATATCAGAATGGTTTATCTTTTTGCCATTTTCTGTAACTTCAGCTGTGACTCAAAGTAACTTTAAACAGTTATATGTACTCGAAGGTGGGTAGGTAGTCCAAACTTAATATTCCACATTTATTAAAACACCACACAAGCAATATTTATATACATATATTTGTATGTATGTAAGTATCTATGCATGCAAGGCTTATTTGTAATGCAACAGATAAGGCTATTTTTCGGGCATTGACGGTCTCTGGAGTTTCACAGTGTGTGGGTAGAGCATATTTGCGCGTATACTAAACAGCAAGAGGGGAACAACAAAAACCAAGCGAAGAAAATGACGTAAATTTTTAAAAACTACTGACTGTGCAGTTTACTTCAAAGAAAAGTAATACCAACCATTTAATGCGAAGGTAAACAAAAAAAGAGTTAAATTGGACTTAAACTTTATCTAAAATCTTTATCTCTCAACCAAGTTATAAACTGTTTTATATGCAGAAAGCCTGTCAGTATGTAGCAAACTTGACGAAAGCTGGTTTTCTCTACAAAATTACATTAACGTAAGTAACAGAGTTATAAATGTCTTGAAATGAATCTTTGATATATACCGCCTCGTAGCAATACTCGAAAACTGGTCAGTAAATTCATCAGCTGGCCGATTTTCTGCTCTTTGACAATTTAAGTGAGTCTATGTATACATATATATTTTAGATTTTAATACCATATCCTTCATAGAGAAATTTGGCGAGAGAGTCGACATAGAAAACTTGAAGAGTTCTCTCAGAATACGAAAAATTGTTCTTTTTTTATACTCCCGGATAGTTTTGAAAATCCATTGCAAAAGATAGATTCTATCAAACTTTCGGGGTGCATATGGTAGTATCCGCATGGAGGAGTCAAATTTGCTTTACAACTATCAAGGTAAGAGTGCATACTTCAACGTTCGATTCATGATGTTCACTTTTCGTCACAAATGAAGAAAAGGAAGAAAGATATCAAAAGACGGACACAACAAAATCCAGAATTTTATGCTACTTTCGAAAACTTTGACTTTGCGACACCTCTGATGATGAAAACCCGTTTAATAATCCCGTTAGGGCCATCTTTCGGTAGCAGATTATTATGAAATTCTGGCGCGTTTTGTTTGAAGGATTGCATCATCAAAAATCATATTGATTTGTCAATGGTGGCCACCTCTATACGTCGTCCTATGAGTTTATGGTCAACAGTTTTCAATAGAAATAACGGAAACTTCAATAACGGAAAACAATGCAACGTACGAGCCGATGGATTACTTCGTGCACTCCAAGGCTTATTCTAGTCGAAAATATATAGACTTTATGGGTTCTCTGACTAATACCCTGTCGACACGTGTAAAGAACGTCGTCTGAGGGATCGCTGAAAAGGAATAAAGTACGCTTGCGATGTTTGAGACGAAATTATAAACCAAGATCGGGTGCACGCTTGGGTGGTCGATTTAAAGGTTCCCCGATCGCAAATCATCTAAACTCAATGAGTGAAATTACTTGAATGGTCAATCTAATAAGTTGGTATCGACCGTTTATATCTTCTGCCTAAGAAATGCTAAACAAATTTCAGGTTTAAATTTCTGATATCGGCTCTGAGTTTTTCCTAAAACATTTAATGTAGAAAAACTTGTTTTTTTTTTGGAAATTGCTTTGCGAGTTTAGCTGGACTGGTTTGGTTTCTGAATTTGGTCCGTGAGCTTAATACTTAACGTGTTCACGTTTTCCCCCAACTTTTTACAGTAACTTTGAAAATATTCTCACAGACAGATTTAACTAAATCGGGTTGCATTTTCTCACTTATGAGAAAAGTATATACATCTACGAATAACATAACCCATTACAACTCTATGTGTACATAAACTATATAATATAATACCTCTAAATTTAACAAAATTATTACATTTTTATTATTCTGCTTTCCGTATAATCTTTAATTTTCTTTACTTAATGTTAAATGTCAGTTAGAAGAATAAAATAATCATCATTATTTCCGAACTCATACTGAATGAACAAGTAGGTAATTGATTGACGATAATCGTAATGCTTGCAACGATGGTGACGATTACGTTACTGCTTCGCGATAGAATACTAACTTAACAACAATTATACAGAATAGCGCTAATTAAATGAGTCTCACCACAAAATCATCTCAATTAACTAACAAAACCGCATTTTTGCTTAGTAATGCTAGTAATTTAAGTAGAATTCTCATAACAAACTAAAATAGTTAAACTGATGACTATTATCAATATTTTAAGCAAACAT
Source organism: Glossina fuscipes (assembly GCF_014805625.2). NCBI lineage: Eukaryota > Metazoa > Arthropoda > Insecta > Diptera > Glossinidae > Glossina > Glossina fuscipes. The sequence continues at coordinate 31,545,870 of NW_023998416.1, read as the reverse complement.
TCATTGTGTCATTATATAAAAACAAATAGAAAACTTGACTTCTGTAAACAAATATTTGATTTCTCAAGACACACAAATTTACAATCAACAGCTTCCCAGATACTCTACAGCGTAGACAATTTCATAGTTTCTATACGTTGCCAGTTGTCATGGAATTTGAGTTCTCGAATCGGATTATATTTGTGTGTATTTTAAACGTCTAATGCCTTTGTAAAATTACGGTTTTCTTTGTTGTTGTTACCTAGAACATAGCTTGCGTAAACGCGCAGCAACAATTCTACACAATTTTCTTTAATGATTAGAACGCTTTCATTACCTTCATCCGTACAAGCTCTCGATCATACACCTGCCAGTTTTTATTTACTTTTTTCTTCTGGAAGGAAAATACACTCATCCTATACTCGTTTAAGTGTTTTTAAGCATTAATTGAAACTTACAGTAATAGTAGTCTACTATATGATATGTTTCTAGCCTCTAGTTTACGTTGTCTATATTCGTGTTTGGATGTGTTTATTTATTTATTAAGTGCATGTATATAACTTGTTGTCGTTATTGTTGATTTTTCTTTGCATAATAGTTAAACTATCAGGATTTGTTTTTATTATGCGCTAGTAATAAAAAAACGTGTTTGCGACACTAACAGTTAGAAATATGCTGTTGAAGTAATATGTATAACTTAGATGAACTTAAAAGCAAAGATTTTTATTCACTTTCCATTCAGAGAAGATCCAGTTTTTCTTCAAGGCTTTTTTTTTTTAAAAAAGAATAACAGATAACTGTAGACATGATTCACGATTAAATGATGATGGTGTGATGTTGTTCCTCGAAGCTGTGTCTACTTTGGCGAAAAGAGGACCTGTCAATGTATTAGCTTGAAATGTTAAAATTTTCTAGAGTATTTCCGTTTTAATTATTATTTGTTATCCTAATAATTGATTATAATTTATAAATTATGACTTATAATTTATAAACTATAAATTATTAACAAATCATTAATTTTTAGTTAATATTCAGTCTTTATAACTTATAAATTACTAATTAGTAATTAATTATAATTTAAAAATTATTACTTAATAATTCTTAATTTTTAATTAATTATAATTCTTAATTTGTAATTAATAATTTGTATTCATAATTAATAATTAAAATTGTTAATTAATAATTAATTGTTAATTATATAATACTAATTACTAATTATTATTTTTTACTTGTATATATATTATAAATTATTTATAATAAATTATTAATAAATTTTTAATTCTTAATGAAATACTAAAAACTCTTAATTATAAATGATTAAATAAAATGTACAAATTATTAATGAGTAAATAACAGTAATAATAATTATTATATTATTAATTAATTAATATTAAGATCATCTATTAATATTTTTGAAAACCAAAAAATTATTATATAGTTATTTTATTCATGACGCACTAATTAATCAACTATTTTTAATTCTTTTTACAAGACTCGTGCGTGATAGATGAAGTCGAATTAAAAAGTACTCAAGTGCTTAGGATTCAAAATTTTTGCTCCTAGAAGCGGTCCTCCTTACCATCACGGGCAAAAGAAGTAAAAAGTAAGTCAGTTCATTGACTTATCATGACTGCAATTTTAATGCTATTAATATATGTCTCTCATACCCTAACCCAGCCATTACGGTGGAGATTCACTTTATTTTTAAGTGCTTTGCATATCTGCTCAGGGAACGGCCGCGTTTATATCTTCTCGGTATCGTCGACCTACCTTTGCTTAGTGTTCAAACTTGTAAAAGATTATAAGAGTGCAGACTACGTCGTTATCATATTTCACTCTTCTTAATATGACTCAGCGTAAGCTTAGAAGATTACGAAAAATTCGTGCAGAATATCGAAGTTGTACATAATCCGCTCACCTTTGAGATTAATTTAAATTAAAAGTAAATTAATCTAAACTATGCGTTTTATAAACTATGCAAGTGATAGACTTTATTAAGAAGAATCGGAAGCAAATGTTTTATTTGGTGCTTACCTATGTGTGGTATTTAGCAGAAATACAATTTATAATTATTTTGATTGTAAGGTAATTTTTTTTTAATTTTTTAAGTGAATGAGAGTAGTATGAATTATAGTTAAGACAACATTTTTCGAATAATAGACGAGAAATTTAAATGTTTACTTCTATATATTTTTGCAACATACCAAGGTTTCTCCTTAAAACATTGTCTGCAATGTATTAACCAGAACACATACAATATTTTCACTTCTTGTACGATCTATTACTTATTTAATGATTAATGGTTAAAAAAAAAAAACAAAATTATCGTTAAACCTAAAACCTGCTTTTTTTTTTAAATTTATTCTTGTTGTATTAATTTATTTATATATTTTATTTTTATTTTTTTTATTTTTTTTTTTGCAATGAAAACATTATCCCCAGTCAATACAAGCAGTTACTCTACTTATAAAATATACCGTTATTTTTCAATTATCTGTACCACTACTACCAATCTATCAACACTTGCATATTTTTACAGTAATTTTTCTTTGCTGCTACCTAACAACCACTTCACTTCATGCTAATGGCAAACGATCAAGTTTGCATTTTAAGTCTTTCGTTTTAGTTTAACACTCGTTTGCTGTGAAATAAAAAAAAATAAATAAATAAAAAAAGAAAATTTTAATACAAGCAATACTTTGGCATATTCTTAAGATCAATTCATAATAAAGCGTGCGAATGTGTGTAAAGCATAACGACCCCAGTATTAAAGTATATGTGAATGTATTTCTGTCTGTTATGTCGCCTCACGCATTTATCAACCGCATGCATGCATGCATGCATGCATACGATGATGTTTAACGTTAAATTTCTTGTTCTTACTTTAACGGAAAATATGTATAAGCAAAATAAAATGAGTACACAAAGACTTAGGCTATAGATATATAAATATATATACGTATACGCACTCACATACACACACATGCACGCACACGTAAATAAGCTTGAAAAGCTAATTCAATATGCTAAAAGTGTCATTATGCAGTGCATGAGCGATGAACGTATGCAGATAGAGGTAAATTGTTAGACATTTTTTCTCTCTTTTTTAAGTCTGCAATACCGCGCGGTTTTATTGCAAAGGAGAAAGAAGAAAACAAAAACGAGTCGAGAAGGAACGAGAGCGAGCGAGAGAGAGAGCGACGAAAAAGCTAGTTTTCTATTGCTAAAAAGCCAAAGAGCAAACGGTTATTATCTGTGAACCTAAACACATTTTGTACGTAAAATGGGATATGAACGAAAATGGAGAAGAAAACGAAAGATAGCAAAGTCAAGCAATAAAAAGAAAAAAAGGAAAGAAAACGGCAAGAGTGCACATTATAAAGGCAATCTGTGCATCAGCCTCAACCTCACTGAACTAATTGAATACCAGAAGATATCGGCGTTTGCTTATAAAGGAAGAAAAATTTCTTCTTGGCCTGACCTAAAAGAATTCTTTCAAATGCAAAATTTATAGTTAACTAACTTCTAAAAGAATCGCATTGGCACCTCAGATCTACTCATCATCGTCGTCGCCATCATAATCAGCATAATATTAATTTTCAAAGTCTCATATTTTTAGTTAACTGTCAGCTTAAATAATTATTTAGCTTTGTATAGAATTTCCCATAAATTATGCAAAAGATTCTCTATAAGAGAAAGACACGTTTTGCATTAAAACAAGAGTTCAGGTATTGTGTCAGTTTTTTTTTTTATTTTTTCAATAAAGCTAACGTCGCTTAATGTTTAGTTTTTGTTGTTGTTTGTTTGCTTTGCTTTTTTTTGTTTATAGAAAACATGCTTAGACTCACATAAAGCGCTCTTCACAAACATACCTTAGATAATGGTTAATGGAATTTCACAATAGTTTTTTTCTATTCTGTTTTTTTTTTTTTTGTTTTTTATTTGTTTAATTATTTTTGTATAACTATTTATTTCTTTTTTTTATATCTAATATATTCAAACTTTTTTTACGCTTGATAAATTTAGGTTAAATTTACATTTTATGTACAAATAAGCAGAAAAATAAAACGAAAACAAATACCAAAAATCAAAAAGTAATTAAAATTAATTCTTATAGGCGCTTTTTTTTTACATATTCATTTTTTTTATTCATTTAGACGCATGCAATGCAGTTGTATTAATAGATTTTATAAATAGTATCTTAGTACTCATAGTTATGAGTTTACGAGTCCCGTGATTCTGTTACGCGATAGCTGTAAAAAATTAGTTAACATTTTTTTAATTATCGCTGTACTCTGTTCGATTTGAGTGGTTTTTGCAAAAACCCAATGACACCATTTAAGCCTTCAGGCATAACTCATGTCATGCTGCTCTCAATTCGCACGGTACAGATAAAAAGTAAAAGCAAAAAATTGTTCGGGTTAAAACGAATCTCTTGACACCCATCATGGGCGTAATTGAAAATCGGATTAATTTCAGTTATTAATGAAACCATTGTTCCAATCAATCAACCTCATTATCGGTAATAATTTTATTAAAAAACCCGTCAACTTGATGCGAGTTATTATATAGCCTTTTAAAATATTCTACTTCTCAAGGATCTACGTTGCACTGATGTCGGATTGTATTTTGACAAATTGAAATGTCATTCAAGAAATTAGACAAGAAAATGACGACTAAACTTTAAAAGACAGACAGGTCAGAAAAAGAGTTACGGTAAAAATTCAAAAGACAACCAGAACGCTACTTACGAAATAACTTTGAAAGAAAATGAGAACAACTTGTACGACAAAATTTCAAAAAAAACACGAACGAACTTTATGATATAAGTTTGAAATAGGATCAGGAAAAACTTCCGGCATCACATCAAAATAAAGTTAAAATAAATCTTACGAGAAAATCCCAAAAAACCAAAAAAAAACAAAAAAACAAAAACTAATCAGAACAAGTGCTATGACGAACCCCTTTAAGGAATACCGTTAGATATGCTTGCGTAAATATGTTACATATTTACATATATATGTTACAAAGTTAATGTCTCGTTTAGTTCCCATTTTTCTCTCGCCCTAAGTGATGTATACGAATAAAAATTCACGAAAAAACTAAAACTGTCAATAAATATATTTTGCATGCACACTAGCATACAAAATAACAAATTACCGAATAGCTGCTGTTTTTGTTTGTTTGTACCCGCATTACGTACCGGTGTTGGTGTTATTACAGTAACGTGACTTGATATTGATGACGGCACACAAAATAATAAAAATCAATGAAAATTTATTATAAAAAAAACGAAAAAGCCTAGCATCAACCGCAAAAAAAAAAAACTTATTATTAAATATTTTAACATCGAACGGAAATGTTAGATATTTTTGCAAAATATTTGTCGCTGAAATGCATTTGTGTAGAGAAAAATGCTAAAAAAGGTAAGTGTAGAAGTGGGTGAAGAGGTGAAAAGTGCGGCAAAATGAAAATTCATTAAATAATTCTACTGCCAAGCAATGAATATTTACAACTATTAATAGTGAAATCGTTTTCTACAAGGTGTGAACCTGTGTACGTAATGCTTACTCAAAATCCCTTCAAGCCGATAATGTATACATTTTCATCTCGAATCTTCAATACTCGTCCCTTAAGGTGAAAGTATACAAGTCATGGTTTCCTGAGGTTTCCTTTTGGTGCTCTGATAAAAATTAAAGGCGGAATCCAAATCGATGTCTGATTCAAATGTTAAATTATTCATAAAAATATACATTATCACAAGTTACGAGTTGGTTTAACGATGCTACCTTTGCACTTTGCTTAGTGTTGTGGAAAAATGTAAATTTCGTATGTAACGTCACTAAAACGATTTTAACTTGTAAACTATAATATATATATATATATATATATATTTCCTTATTGGTTTTGTTGGGAGCGTTTCAGCCCCGCATACGTTGTGCCAGCAGTAAACGTTTCGTATTCTATAATATTGCATCACAAACATACCCACGGACAGATACACTCGAAATTTGAAAAAATTGAGTGATAAATGTGTTATGCAAACATTATTACACTTCTGTAACCGTAGGGTAATAGGATACTAAAAATCGAAGAGTTTAAGAAAAAATAGGTTATAAGGTTATAAGAAAAACAACAGGAAAAAATTAAAGTATAGCAACACTGGTGGGACTATTTTTATGCGCACTGTAATTCTCTTCGGCAAAGAGCCAATGGTGAAAATTTGTACTTAAAAAAAAAATTTATTTATCTCCAGTCTTGACTTGTATTTTTATAACGAATACTACCATAAAGTGACTCTCAGTCTCTTACGAGAATCATGGGAATAATTAAAATGTAACTGTTGTTTAATTCATTTAGTTTCCCAAATAAGAGCTAAATACAAACGTACATGATTTGATTCCGAATTATATAACTAAAATAAAACCTTCAAAGATAAGAAAAGTTTTACATATATTGATGCAAGTTTTGCATGAACTTTGTCTCAATTCATAGCAATTATCAAATATGATGCGGCGGTTACTGCTCCGAAATTATATGTACAGTATCTCAATGGACGTCTGCCCCAAATTTTGTTCGCGATTCTGTCCTTCCTGTTCAAGGTACGAGATCCCCCTCTGGCCGCGACACTGTAAGGTACATTGTAGGAAGAGTTAATTTTGAAGTCATGACAAACTTTAAAATTATAAAAAAATTTTCTTTTCAGTGTTCATTGTTAAAGTAACACAAACAAAAACTTTTGCAAATGCAATATCATATAAATAAAAGTTTCCGTTCAAAGTACAAATGAACGAGTTAGCATTAATGCATAGGTCTATAACTTAAGACTTTCGTAGGATGTTTCTAGAATCTTGATGTGAAAAAATTCAAGTTTTTTACAATCGTTTGGCAAAAAATAAGATTTAAATGAAGTTATAAAAAATCCACTACGTGCTTCTTCTCTAAGCCTCTAAGCCAGCGAAAAAGAAGTAGTATCAGCCCTTAACATAAGAGCATCCCGTGATGCTCTTGGTAAGTTTCTGGAAATGCGGAACAATAAAATGTTCTGGAAAAATGTGAATAACAGTTTTCGCCTCTAAGAGGAGGGAGAGATCGTACTGTCACAGAGATTTAACACCTTGCCCCATGTGAACTATGTGAGCTGCATGAGGTCTCCAATGCCTATACTGGAATGGACAAGAAATTTAGCTTATCTTCATTTTCCCATTGGGAGGAAAAGAAGTGTTAGAATAAATTGAAGCAAAGCTTAAGTATTAGTAACGGCTTAGGGGCGACTTGTAAATCAAAGAAGATTTGTAACACGAAGGAAAAATAAAAGCAGGATCAGCTGATCACTTGAATAACTTTTTTTTCTTTTTCTTCCAGCAGAAAAGCAAAAATGAAAGCATAAAATGAAAGAAAATTTAAACCAAAGAGCAAATAGAAATATAATAATAAAAAAAAATAATAAAAAAAAAATGGATTACAAAAAATCTAACTATGAGAGCAATGCAAATAGATAAGCAAAACAACTGCACTCGTCACATTATAATAGTACGTCAAACGAACCTTAAGAGCGTTAAGCAAATAAAACTTTACTTTAGTTACTCGCGGAGAGTCAAGCCGGTTACTACTTCGTTACGTTCGAATTACGTTTAAAAGCACAAACGCAATTAACAGCGTATGGATATATGCATGTAAGCAAACCGGTGTGCTTATGTGTATTTAAATGTAAAAATTCAAGTTAAAAAGTAAGAATTAAATCATTTTAACAACAGCTGTTCCACGGTTAACGAAAAATTTGATGAAATTTGCTGAGATTTCTTCGAAAACAAGAAGAAACGAGTAAAGCATTTTGAAAACTAATAGAAATGGTGTGCAAAAATATTCAAATTTACTCCAAAAATATGAAAAAGGTTTAGCACTTACTATGAACTGCATTAAACTGGGTTTCGTGACCACAATATTTCAAGTAGATAAACAACTCGTTTAAATAACGCCAGCTTATGTAATAGAAAGCAAACAAAGATTATATGAATGTATTGTGATTTTTTTTTTTTTTTTTTTTTTGTTGTTTTTGAATGACTGAATGTGTGTGGATATGTTCGTACGTCGCCAACATTATAGTTGGGTTAGTATTGTGTTTGAAGAGTTTATTTAAATTTTTTGTTGTTTTTTTTTTTTTTTTTTTTTTGGTTTTTACTATTTGCTAACAAATTTTATGTGTTTCGCTTAACATACAAATTGAAAAATATTTATTTTACTTTTGCATTAAGCGTCAGCGTTAAAAGGTGACCAATTTTTATGATGACTATAATTGTAGATACATTTTAGTATTATGATGTAATTTAAAGACAAATGCTTGACTTACATTGAATTGAATATATATGTAGAGCGATGTTGAGGTTTATGGAGATATAACAATTATTTTTTAAAAGTCCGCTGGATTCAATTTTTAATTTAAATAACAAAACACGTAAATAAGAAATTTCTTATTGAAGTTCTTTTTATTCATTTCAAATGAAAATGTTTTTAAGTATTATTACATGGGCGTGGCTATAGTGGGTGTTCGGAAAGGTAAAGGAATAACACTTATCGATTGTGTACACAGTAGATGTCATTAAGCTGCGGCCAATCCCTGCCTCTTCTTCACCGTTTTATTTACCATATATAGGGAACAGCGCCAAGTTGATTGATCATTTAAAAAAGAAAGTAATCTAAAAACTATTGAGGTTTTAAGTTAGTACACTAACCAACGTTAATTTTAGTCCATTATTTTCCATTCCTGTGTGGTATAACGAAAGACTTAAGTAAAAAACTTTCTGCTAAAATTTGTGTTCATAGTCCTAGAAAGACCACCAGTCACACTGCCATCTGCAGTTTTAATGTTTTTCATTTAGTTCATTAAACTCTATTACATAACATTAATGAGATAGTTTTTTTTTTCTACTTCTCTTTCTTCTTATGGTGAACATATGTGTAAAACATTATAAAGCTCATTAATTTTTTTGTTGTATATCATTAAAATGTCATCGGTAAATTTTCTTAAGGCTTTTATGCCAGTTTATGTTTGCTTACGCATTGCTTCCTGTATTTTGATTCTTTACGAATTTTATGGGCTTACTTTTTTATTTTTTTGATTTTTATTTTTGTTTTCTGTGTAAATTTCAACATACATCTCCTGCATATTTAATTAATCAAGCGGCAACAGCTCAACATCAGTTACAGAGAATTGCTTCGATGCTTACATGTACAGTATATTTTATGAATGAAATCCAGTAGCTTTACTAGAGCCGTAAGCATCTCGTCTACAGGCCATAAAAATCTACCGTAGATCATTTCGACACATACTCCAGAATATTTAAAACAAAACGCAACAACAAAATAGGAGAAAAAAAATACAACTTTATTAATTGCGTATCAAGACACAAACGCATTCACGCACATATATATATATAAATACACGTGCATGTACATACACAAACTTATCAATTTAACATCGCTCGCTTTTGTTTCTGTATAATAATGTATCATAAAATTGAATGAAATATAAGTCAAGTGTTGAAAACAACTCAACAGAACACACTATGTAATCGTAACGAAATCCAACTGAAAAGCAAAGTAGGTGTTTTTTTTTTTTTTTTTTTTTTTTTTTTAAGAGAAGTTATCCTTGATAAACAGGTAAAATTATAGTAGAATGAAAACACACACACAATACTATGGCTACTGAAAGAAGAACAGAAATAGCAATAAAAACTATATTTGTCAGTAGTTTTATAGAATAATTAAACAATGACTTTTACTTTATACAATGGATGGACGGATGGATGGATGGATACCGTATACGAATGAAAGAGGAATAACAGTAAATTATTTTTATTTCTAAGTGTTAAGTAACCCATAATAAATCTTGAGACGATTGAATTTCAATTTATTTATTATAAATTATAAAACAAAACAAGTCAGAAAGTGATATTCGGCTTAGTGCGAATCTTTTATACTCAACATCTCAGGTACACCAATGACAGCATCATCTGGCTAATTGGTTTTAAGCTAACTTTTGGACGAATTTATAGTCACCTAAAGAGCAGTATGTTTCTTACGTTATATATATAGTTCCTTACATATTGCGGACGTTTTTGAAGGCACGCCTTCAGCATTTCTCACTTATAAGATCATTGCATGGGAAATAAATAAATGCTTCCAGTTATAAATTATTATAAATAAATACATACATACACACATATAAATAGTCTAAAATTGATAAAAGACCATTAACGCCGATTAACCTTCAGCTAGAAAATAAGATTTTATGCCAGCTTTCAACTTTTTATCTTTTGTGTGTTACAAAGGGGAGAGCAAATCTACTATACCTTCACATTTTATTTACAGATATAAAAATCTCACTTCGGGAAATGAAATGTAAGAAATAATAGAAAAAAAAAAAAAAAAAAAAAAAAAACAAATGAGAAAAAAATACTAGTAGTAATATGTTTACAAGGCGAAACCTTTCTTCGTCATGGCACACAAAATTTTAAAAATTCTTTGTTAAGATTAAAAACCAAGAATGAAGCATTTTGATAATGAATAGTTGGCTATGAAAAGAATGCAATTTCGTGATGCCATCAGAGAAGATGCGTAAAAATACTTTTGTTAATTTGCTCGCAATTTCATCAACAGTTATCCATTATATATAAAAATTTAGAAAGAAAATTATATACACATATGTTTCCGACTATAAAAATCTTTGAAAGTATATTTGAAAACCTATCGTCTAACGCTTCGATATTAATTTCTGGATATTCAAATTACTGTTCAATACATTATAAAGTAGCCTCCGGACCTTTTTCCGAGCCAAATCAAAGTTTCGACAGAAAATTATAATGCCAGACCCGTTTGACTTTTTACCAAAGTAAAAATATTATTAAATCTTTTTAGGAAACCACTGCGGTTTGGTTTCGATTAGATATTAAACCTCTCGTTGAAAGACTCGTTACATATTGTTTTTGAAGGCTTCACACTTCCAGTTACCCACGAGCACATCATTTATGTTTTGTATACATTAGCTTTTATAAAATTTATCTTTAAAAGACAGAGAAGTTGAAAAGAAAAGAAAATTAAAAATCTTGTTCCAAAAGGTGTCGGCTTAGCTACCGTTAATCAAAAACTATCTGGATTAATAATTGATAATGCAACCAAATTTTAAAAAAATGTCCCGTGCTGAGAATTCTCTTCACTATGGTAACTTGCATTATTGATAGTGGGTTGCTTTAGGCCAGAGAGCAAAAATGGTGTCGTGTTTGAGCTGACATATGAAACGCTTCTTTTTGTCGGCAGCCGAGCTTTATAGCAATTTTGAGTAGACTTAAAATTACTCTAGTGGGCCATGGTCCACCATTAAATACCGTACATTACTTCGCTTAATACTGCCATTCATATAACACATATATATAAATTTTCAAAATAAACCGTTATACGGGGAATGATCGAAAATATGGTTCGATCTGAATCATTTTCAAAAGTGTTCGTCCCTGTGCCAAACAGTGCCGTCAGTGAAATCAAATTTTATCAAAACATCGTAAGGATTACAATGCGCAGGCTGGACAGAAAAATGCATGGACAGACATCAAGCGGAGAGACGGACAAACAAGCTTAGATTTAGTCAGAAAATGTTTCTCAATCGATTGATATGAAAAAGGTAAGTCCATCGCAAGTCTTTTTACGTGTTACGTACATGCGCACAAACTTAATATACCCCTGTACCACACGTGTAGGTGTAGGATATAATTAAGAAATAAATATGGTTACCATTTAAGAAGCGTAAGGAGTGTTTGTGAAGTATTGTAAGAAGTGAACATTTTTCGACAAATTTCTGAACCTATTTACTTTTCGACGTTTATTGTCACAACCATAATCTTTGCCCGCGATGCACAAGCAGATGTTCGAGATTGAGAATTAGCTCTTCGTGGCTCCAATTCAATTATTGATAGCGAATTTTCATTCAGTAAATTCAACTTGGCATAGTGCCTAATGCACTTTCTAAGGTCGCTTCATCGTTACGCCAACGCGGTGTACATTCGATAAGCTTATACTTGCTCTCCCAAAGGAATCATTCGCGATGCTTATCTAAAACGATATACTTGTAAAGTTCAACTTGTTTATCCAATCAATTAATTTTCTCTTTTAAATTCCAAACGTCCAGTTTTTTGCGGGCTTGATATATTTTTAGTAGTTCACCGTTTTCTATTTCACTAGCATTCACGGTTTTCTCACTCATACCTTTGGCACCTTTTGTCGATGTGTTCCAATTCTAGAGAGCGTTGTACGTTAATTACAAAGAACACGCATAGAGGTAGCAATAGCTGCTTATGTATAGAAATGAGTAAATGAAACATTTTTTAATTTTCAACAAATTTGTTCGAAAAATTACATTAACATACGGTCTAAGTCTGAAGTAAGGACATCCCTAACCGGATTTCTATTCTATTAAGATCATTGAATAAACTCAAAATAATTTACAACAATGCCTATGCCTGCCTGTTCGAAAACCTGTAAGCAAAGTACGTAAGAAGGCAATCATCAGGTAACTTTATAGCAGTCTGTCTGCTAAAAATAGACATAAAATTACTGTTTTAAAAATTATTAAATGGATATAAAATCTAAATGCAATTATGTTTCATATAACTGGTTATGGCGGTTATAAACTACTTCAATTCGATATGCGTTGAGTTAAATAACATTAATTATCGCTGGTTATGACTTTTTAATAATTTATTTATCAAGGAAACCATTCCCTTAATTTTGTAGTCATTCGCCTACCACGCTATCCGCGACCACCCTTATTTAGTCTGTTTTAGTTCTGTTTGCTTTAGCTATTTAATTTTCATATATTAATTACTATATGTGTTGAATGATCAACGTTTTTAATTACGCTACGCTAGTAGTGACATAACACAAGGCGCAACCAAGGGAGGGCAAGTTTTTCGAAAAAAAAAATAAATAAATAAATAAATGCGCAGAATCTTGCTTGACGAAAAGGTTGAACTGTTGATAATGACGAGTTCGATCTCTTTTATACTTATTTGCTATAAACCTTTTTCTATATATATATATATATATAGAAAATGTAATTTTAGTTTTTTCCTTCCTTTTCTCATTTTCATTAAAATGTACAGCACGTCTTCGAAAATTTAAACATATACAGATGTTCATGATCTTGTTACCTCCTCAGTTTATGACTTATTTGTAAAGAATTTTTCATGCCTTGCAGTGCGCATAGCAGAGCAGACAACAAGCAGGCTTTAGATATTGGTAGCAAGCAGGGTGTGGTAATTATTGCGTATAAAAAAGGCTTGACCTGCAAAGTTTTGTTTTTTTTTTTTTCCAAACTGTTATCGTTTCTCTTTTTGGTAAAATAAACATATTTACATAAATTAATAAGAAATCAGGGAACATGTCTTAATATTTACCGATCAAAGAAGTCATTCAAATTTGCACTAATTACTTGGCAAGTTTGTTACTTAAGTCTTTTGATTATTTTTTTTTCTTTGCAATGAAACGTTGCAGCGATGTCGTCTTTTTTAATGACCAGTTTATTAAATATTTCGATGCACTACGATGATTGCATTAAATTGTAAAATTTACACGTTATGCATTTGCGCCGATACACACGAAAGATTTAGTCAATCTCATCAGTTCAGGCAGGGGATCGGTACAGCGTTTGTATTAAATGCAAGAAAGTTTTTAAATCGAGCAAAAAAAAGCAAAGAAAAGAAAAATGTGTTAAAACTCTTCTTGTAAAACAAGAAATAAAAACTCATAAGGAAAAAAAAAAAAAAATTGAAATAATTCAGTAGGTGTTTAGTAGGCGTTTAAGACACACAATGTACTCACTCACATTTCGACAATTCGGTACCAAGTTGTGATCTGTGTGGCTGTTTGTTTTAAATTGCGTCAGTAAACTTGTATCAATGCCATTAAGCACTATATATTCGTGCACATACACAAACTTACACATAGACGCCCGTTTACATACCTAATACATAAGCAACATATGTCAATAAAACTTGTTTGATACATGCAGCAAAGCAGCAATGCAAAGGCGTTAATTATTAAGAAGATGTATTTATTTATTGGTCGCTCTTTTCATATTTATTCATAAATCATTGCGTTTGAAACGTTCTCTTCCAAATTACCTTTAACAACGTTATGACTTTTACGAAAACACAAATCAAACCATTTTTATAATAGAAAAAAAAAAATTCATAAAATTCATAATAAAGAACCAAAAAAAAAGCCGCAAAGAACCAGACGTCTTGCCAAAAACAGCATTAACCTGTATATAAGAGTAGGTAGTCTAATTATTATCATACACATCATTAATAGCGGCATCGTCATCAGCATTATTACTATCATCATTATGATCGTCAAGACTAAACTTACCATAATTGTAGCTAATCTTTTTTTTCTTTTCTTTTTGATGATGAAGATCATCATTATCATCACCATCATCGTCATCATTAAAAGAGTCACACGGAATGTTAACAAAACTGTTATTTAACATTAGCTTATACGCAAATAAAAGCCAGCTAAAATACTAATCATTCGCGTTAAAAACACTGTTACTCTCTATTCTGTTCTCTTTTGGTTGAGCGCTTGGTTATAGAAACCACTTAATCAAAGCTGGTCTTGATTTTTCAAGCCACAAAGGTTCAGTTTTACCAACAATCACCTTAAATGTTCAGTTTGTGTTTAGAGCTCGTGCGGTACGGTTGGATTTTCTGGAAAGGAAAATCTACGTTTGTTTACTTTCTTGCCCTCTAATAAATATATACATATATAGATACATATATATATAAATACATATATTTATACATATATAAATGCATATATTAATATTTACTTATGTATATATATATATATATAAGTATCTATATATATTGTATCTATATAGAAGCAATATAATATCAAACAACAACATAATATTTATACTTGTGTATGTGTATGCGTGTAAAATCACTTAAGATAATTTCCTAACGAATAGTGAATTAATTCGAAATTACGTTCAAGTGAAAGTTTATGGAAAAATCTTAAAAAGTAAAAAAAAATATATATATTTCTTGTGAAATATAAAATTTATTTGAAAGTTTAAGGATTTCTTAAACATAAATCAAAGTTTTCGATTAGAAAAAATCTTCGTGAATCGTTTGAAATAAAAAGAAAAATAATAATAATTTGTGAAATAATACTAAATAAATAAAACGTATCCCTTAAGGCTTGTGTCGAAGCTGGCGAAAGTATGCAATAACTTTGGATTATTAGCGTTAACAAAAAATGGTAAGCAATAACTCACACCAACTGAACTAAAGAAATAACTTTTAATTTTAAACATTTGACCTTAAATAAATTTCAATAAAAAGTGAAGAAATATTTTAAGCCAATGAATGCAAGGACGTGAATGAAAATAAAAGTAAATAAAAATACAAGAAAATTTATTAAATAAATCGTATAAAAGGTATCACAAAATATAAAATTAAACAATTTAGTCAAAGAAATTGAGGACTGTACTTGAGACATCGTTACGAAATCTTCAAGACATTTTATGCAAAAAAACGCAAAACGTTTTACTCAGTGTTTTAGATGAATAATCAAATCTACTTTTACAGCAATTTTCAAAATATTTTGGAAAAATATTCGCGCATCATTTTAGACAGACTTTTTCTGCATATTATTAAACTACAATTTTAAAGTTTCATTTGATTTTACTTTTTATTGGTTTTTAGCAATGCTAAGTTATTTTGTGGGCTAATTATGGTCATTGGTGACGTTTGGAATTAAATTCATACGATTTGTGGATGGCGGGAATGGTGGTCAGAGTGGAAAATATAAATAAACATAAATTAAAAAAATATCTAAGAAAAGTGTATTCGGTCGCGACAAAGTCTTTTATTTTATGTCCATCGTCGTTATCTGTAAAAAGTCTAAACACGTAAGAAACTTATATTCAGTCGCGACTGAATCTTTGATACTTTATCGTATAAAGAATTAAAAATTTTTTATCGTTTTATTGTATTTGTTGTGGTTTATAAGTCACGAGAAGAAAAACACTTTTTTTTTAGTTTTGAAAACACAGGTGACTGCATGTTATGTTATACTGTGATTGTGTCCTTTGACCCTTATGGCTTTGACCTTTATGGCTACTCAATTTCAATTTCGCAAAAACTTCCAATTTTTCCGCAATATTTGAAGCCGACAAGTTCATTTTTGTGACCAGGATAATGTTTACCGCAGACGTTATATGGGCGGCCAGATAGACGGACAGACGGTCATACTTTAATCAGTTGAGAATTTGATACTGATCGAAACTATATATACACTTTGCTGGGTCTCTGAAGCTACCTCCTAGGTGTTGCAAACATTTTGACAAAACGAATATACCCCTTATCCTACGGTAGTGGGTACAATAAATGCAAAGATAAAAAAACTTCATAAAAAGCTCTTAATATATTTTTCAAAAACTTTCTAGGATCAACATTCATTCCTAAAGCTTATTTTATTATCCGTAGTACTACCCACTCCTAAAGCGAGTGTCGGTCGACGGCGGTCTATGTTCAGCTAGACATGTTATTTGAAATTATTATTATTCTTTTTTTATTTTTTATATTCGTTTCTATTGAGATGACCTGGCTGTAAATAGAAAACAAAGATTAGAAGTTTAAAGGATTAGAAGATTGACGCCACCGTAGCAACCTATAAAAATGTATAATTTACAATTTTTTGGGATGGAAGTAAAGTTAATAAAATAAACAATAGTCGAGAAGAAAGAACAAAATTTCTTTTCATATATATTAAAAAGTGGCACTATCAAAGCCTTTCTCTTGAGACGCATTCAATTTATCTCTCCACGTTCTGACGTAAAGCTCCACGGAAAAAAAGATACATTTCATCTTTATGCATATAGCTGGAAAAGTATATGGCGGATTTTGATATATTGATTTTTGTGTGATTAGCGAGCCTACGGGAGGAAAATATTTCAATGCACTTGTGAAAGAAGACATACGTACAATATAAGTTGTTTGCTACATATTTTACCTGCCTCATGCAGCTGTCTCCATAGTCCAAGGAAGGAGCTTGTCACATTAGTGTCCATGTATGTATGTATGTGGTAAAAAACAAAAGAAACGAATCTCTATAGCCTGTCCAAAACTAGTGAAAGATTACAACGTGCAAATGCGAGGCGTTGACTTCATGGACAGCTTTTTGAATAGGTATGGGATCAGAATCAAAAATTACAAGTGATATATCTGGTGATTATAGTTCAGACCTTGCCAAGACATTATGCTCTTAAAACACTATGACGAGAATAAAAGAGGAAGACTCAGTGTTGCGCGAAAAGCAGATAGAAGCTAAAAAGTCCCCGAAGCCCCGCCAAAGGGTATACGGACTAACGGCATTGGCCATGATGAAGGAAGGCGCATTTCTAAAGATACTTCCAGGTTACAAAGAATTTTCACGAACTGGGAGATCTCAAATGCAAGTTTGCTTTGTGTCACAAGAAATATCGCAATTGCTTTGCCGTATTTCATTCATAAATAATGTGAATATTCCTACACTAATAAACAATGTAAACACATAATCATTTCTTTATATCTATAATAATTTCAGTAAGAAATGCATATTGTTGCCAAAGTCTACATACCACTTATGACTACACCTATGATTATGGAACCTAGAAACGATTTTTTTTAAGTCAAAACAAAAAATCGTCCATTTAAGGATTAATGCTTCATTTGACTTTTGTAAAATTTCCAAAATTCACCCATGTCTAATCACTGGTCGTCGTAAAATGGCTATAGTCGCCAACCATCAAATAAAATTAATGTAAAAAGACCGTACAGCCTTAAAAATAGGATACCGCCACTTGAAAGTTAGTTTTCTTCTGCGGTAGTTAACCTCGAAGCAAAATTGTTGCAATATCCTCGTTCTATGGTGAACCTAACCTGTAGATCCATTTTAATGCCGGAAAGATCCTTTCCTTTTTTCCTTGAAGAAGACAATTCAAAGAACTTTTAAAAAATACATGTCTTGGACAAATCGGTCGACCAATCCCCTTGCTGAACAACGTAAAACAAATTAAATCGGGTTTTTGGTTCGTTAGCTACAGCACAGCAAATACAATAACAGAAATCGTCGCATATATTATAGGGTATCACAATTTCATTGTCTTGTCAAAAGTTCTCGATTTGGCCACAAAATTATTTTTACTACTCCTACATCACTTGTGGTATGAGGAGATTCTAAGTGTGTGCGGCTTTGTGCAACACCCAGAAGAAGTTAGAATAGAGCCATTTTTCATTTTACCGTTCGAAATAACTTTGTCTGTCCATCTGTTTGCCGTGTTTTCTTGAGCTCAATCTTTATAATATTTTTATGAAAATTTTCACATATTTTTTTGAAATTTGATAGACTCAGGTATTTTGGACGAACACTATTGAAAACAGTTAGGATCGGACCACTTCTTTCGACCAGTTTCCATATAACAGCTTATTTTGAAAATTCATTATATGAATAACTGAGTGGTGTAGACTATTAAATCGTGCTTCGTGGCCCACTATAGTGCTTTTACTTATTTATCAATGAAATCAATATTGTCCGTTATCAACATTACCAACAATATTGTCTTTTGCAAAGACAAAATTTGGTTTCCTGTTATAATTGGTCAATTTCAGGATAGACGTTTTACTTTTTTTATGCCGAGTACACTCGTTTGCCCTAAAAGGCAATTCACCAACTAGTACACCACAACGGGATCACAGTGGACAGGTGCTCCACACCATCGAGCATCCCTTGCTCAACTCAAGTAAATTAATAATAAGCAAGTAATGCTTCACATTCGTTTAGTGTTCTCTCCATCCTGCAGTGCTGGTAGGTTTCTGCCGAAGAAATTTACAGCTGAAGTTCATACATGTTACCTGGTATTGATCATTTCTCCAAAAACTCGGGAATACACCTGCAGTGTTACGTCGCTTACTCTAAGCGAGGCCAGATATCCCATTGTTCGGTAGCTTTAACATTTTCGCGGCCACTTTTTCGAGTTACTTAATATTTATTTAATTATTTTGAAAAACTATTAAGCTTTAAAGCGATTAATATTAATGTGTTCATTTCATTCGTTCAATTACAACAAAAAAAACTGTCGAATGAATATGTAAATGAATTATCATCTGCATGCTATCTAAAATATTGTACGATTAAAAAACAAAAAATCTCTTTGCAATAGTTATGTAATGAACATTTACTCAACTATTGAAAAATTTCTAAATAATGAATAAATAAACTTTGATTATTAGCTTTATTTTTTCACTTTAGACATGACGTTCAAAAAAGATATCTTAAAAATATTAACCATAGTTCGCTTTAACAGCAATTATTTTACAATTTTTATGTTTCCTCCACAAAATCTGAACTTTGGAACATAAATATTATTTCATTATTTTAATTCGACACTTTTTTTCGAATTATCATTACTTTTTTTTTTTTTTTTTCTTGTATAAATAAATTGCATGCTACCCAACAGTTTTTACTCATCACCTCGTCACCTACAGACAACTATTAGTTAAATAAAACGAATTCAATCAGTTTTTTCTCTCGATGGGAAAATTCATTATTATTGAACAAATTTAACGTTATGGACAAAAAAAAAAAAAAAACAACAAAGGAAAAAAGCTAAAGACAAAGCAATGTTATGAGAAGTTTTTTTTTTTAAAAAATTAATAAATATACTTACGGGAGAGGTTAGTAAACCTTCGCTAGTCGTTGATTTCTCAAAAAGAAGAAAAGCGGGGCAGTGTCTACGACTGCATATGATTAATAGAGTGACTTTGTAAACTAAACAAAGATGCAAACAAATATTGGGAAAAACTTTTATTTTAAAAGTTTAAAAATGCTGTGATTTTCTTAGTTTTTTTTCTTTTTTCTTTTCTTTTCTTCCTCTCAGTAATGATAATAATTATAATAAAGCGACTAATGTATGTGCCTTTTGTAAAATGGGTAAATATTTTCAAGAAACTTTTTGTCTTAGGCAAATAGATTTAAAAAACTTTCACTTTACTTATAATTATCTCTTTTAAATTTCTTGATTTCTTTTACTAAAGGATGTCTTTAAAGAGCGTCTGTCTTTAATGCTTTTGCATAAAAATATTAACGGAAATATTAAATGTTTATCACTTTTGGCTCTATTACTAATACATAAATGGCTTACAAAGTTATTTAGTTTACATATATATATATGTATGCAATCTAAAGAGAGGACATTTATTGCCTTTGAATTATAAGCAGGGACAGCTGCTACTTCTACTAAGGGAATAACAGAAGAAGCAAGGTCGAAAGATCAGCCAATAGCACTTGCTAAGAGTCAAGAGTACTTAGATACTTTTAGTTGTTACTATACCGGCTTTTCTTGATGGCGGATAAAATAAGAACAAGTAAGAAAATTATATTCGACTGTGACCGAATCTTTTATACTCAACGCCTTTATCCTAGACAATGCTTAAAGAAAAAAGAAAACGATAAGATACATTTTCACGCTTTATAATGTTGGATGATCAACGATGGTTGATCATTTGCATTTTAGCAGAGCATACTTTTATAGAACTTTTATATGCTACACCACTTATATAAAGGTATAAGGATATATTAAGCTTGTGCGGTCGTGTGCAACATATACCACGGCTTAAGATAGACATACCTTTTATTACCGATGGATTAAAAAACCCCTTTCTCAATCGATTTAAGTTTTTCCGTCTGTTTTCGCCCAAGGGCCAACTCTACTGAAAATAGTTGAGCTCAGGCCAGTTTTTGCAAGCACTTTCCCTAGGACGGCTTATTTTGGAAAGTGAATAACTGTTTTAAGCGATGTAGGGGGCCGTATCCCACTACAGTGCTTTTACTTGTTTCTACCATATTTAGAAAAAAATGAAGCTATTTTTGCGAACTCTGTTTAATATTCTCCTTAACTATGTGTCGGCATGCGGTATGTTCTCCATTTTTGCACATAAGGAGCAGAGTGCTTCGTAAAGTAAATGTGGAAAATTTCAGCCTTCTAACTTTTATAGTTTCCGAGTAACGAGCAAAAATCCATAAATGTTTGTTTAAAAAAACCGACTTGCATTCAGTTTAGGCTCGACTGAGCGCTTCCGCTCGGAACGATGGGCCCATTTTCAATACCAACTTATGTGCAGGAATTTTCAATATTTCTACTAATTTTAAAGTTGATATCTTCATTTCTGCATACAGACGTACATGCGGACAGATGGACAAACATGGCCAGATCAACTCAGAATTTCAGACTGATCAAGAATATATTTACATGCTTTATAGGGTCTCTGAAACTTACTTTGGGTATTACATACAGTATGGGGAAAAAGAAAATTGTACAGAAGTGGATATAAAAAGGATAATAACCGACACAGGTAAAGTGAGCTCAGACACCCTTTCGATAGTTTTCGCAACTGCGCACAAAAGTCTCGTTTTCAATTGTTTCCAATTTGTAAATTTTGATCTCTGATTTAAAAAGAATTAATATTTATAATCAATTAGTATTAAAAATCTGTTAAAATAACGCCTACTGTAAAACTTCATTTGAATTTTTTCTTAAAACATTCAATATCTCTGCGTATGAAGTCATCATGCCAGTCACATAAGTAACTACGAATGACAAATAAATTACCTTGAATTTACAAGAGAAGCAGTAAAGGCACCAAAAGAAGAAAAACCAGAAATAGTTACAACAAAATAACGACATAGATAATGGTTACGCATTGTAGGCGTACTGGAAAATGTCATCGGAGATAAGTGTTAAAGTGTCACGCGTATAAGTGTGAGTGTGTTTGTGCGATATTTCCTTTTTGAAAAAACGAAATCTAAGATAACCTGTTAGGCGGTTAGGTATGAGTTTCAATCAATTAAAACTGAAGCGAAAAAACTTTCACTTAACTGATCGTACGACCTTAACCGAATTTAACGGCTTACCCTTTAATTTACAGTACCAAGCATTTCTTTGCCAAAAAAAGAAAAAAAACCAAACAAGCAGACAAACACAGATATTTATGTGTACGTTTTTAAAAAGAAAAAGGACTTAAGTGTTATGTTCAAAAGCCATTGGTCATCAGTTTGGTCAGTTTTTGATTTTTGCTTTTTTTTGTTTTGTTTTTAAAAAAAAGCGAAAGTTTAACGAAAGGGACCAGTTTTTCAATTTTGATTTTGCGAATTTTATATCAAATACTGCACTTTAGTTTGTTTGCCTTTAACCAGAAACACCTTAAAGTTTTATTTTGACTTTTGTGTTGTTATTGTTTTTTTTTTTTTTTTTTTTGGTAAAATCATGATCCAATAAAACGTTCACATAACCACTAAAACCCAAAACAATATACATATATATATATAAGCATTTTTCGGTGATTGCTATTTTATTTTCTGCAGTTTTTTGTTTGTTTGCTTTTATTTTTTTGTTGAGTTTCTTATATTTCAACCGAAATGATGTCATGCTCTGAACCAGCCGGTCTTTTTAGCCACAGAGACTGGTTGAGACAGTCGACAAAAACCCCCTCTAAACTGGTATTGTATGTGTAAGTAAATGTGTGTATTTGGAAGAGATATATATATATACATATCTGTTTGTGTGTGTGTCTGTTATTGTTATTACGGTGCTATGCGGGTTTTCTGCTTCAATTACCTGTTGCAAGACATTAAGACAACCTTAAGCCTAAAACTGTCAATTTTTATGATGTTTGATGTTTTTTCGTATTTTTGTTTTCTCTAAGAGCAAAATAAAAAGAAAATACAAAAAAAACTTTAACAACCGCTAATGTCTGCTGCATAAAATTCATTAGATTGTTTTTTCTTCGCCTGCCAGAGCCCGTGTGAAAACAAAATCGCCCAAACAGCAAACTTGCTTCTTAAATATGCAGAATTTTTTTTCTTCAATTCTTATTTACTTATAATTTACTGAAAGTTACTTAACTGGTTTTTCTTTTACATACATTTCGAAATGTATTTTTAGAAAATTTATTAACAATCATTTCAAGCAGGGCAATTAAAGCTAGTATATAATTTCGTCTAATCCTCTGCAAAATTGTTATGATAGTTGAATGACTGAAGTATGACGTGTGGATAATTCCACACAAAATCAAACGAGGAATCAATTATTTTCTTCGTAGTTTGTTTTTTTTTTTTTTACAGAATAAAAGCTTTCAAGACGATGTATACTTGGTAAATTGTAAATTTTCATTCATTTTGTTTTCTTCTATAAAATAATATAAGTGCACTGAAACTACTTTATTTTATACAAGCTATTAAAAAAATACTGGAAATAGTCTAAGAAAAAAAAACACATTTTTTTCGATAATCATTAACACATATACCGTTTCATTTGTGAAGCAATACATTTACGCCAACGCTTGATTTAATCGTCAAAGCACTTTTTATATACTTTCTTAAAACCGTTTCCCTCACCATTGATTGGCTGATGAAATCACCAGTTCTCTTAGCTCTTAGTATTCGTCTTAATTTAATCGAGGAACATATTTATATTTGATACACAAATTATAATAACACTTGACCATCTCTAGCCCGTACAGCTTTTCCTTAATAATATTTTGCCAAGTTGTTGTTCAAAACAAGGTACAGTTCATTACGGGTTCAAGACATTGTTCTGTTCCCGGTACAATATTACTTACCAACGAATAGCTCAAATCGTTTGCATTTTCAATTTTACAGTTTACTGCTTACGTAATTTTTGCACAAGTACAAGATGAATAAATGCAACAGAATCAATAAATTACACAGCATTCACATCAATGATGATGGGTATAATATCAAATGAAGAATAATGATAATAATAAATTTTGGTTGTGATTTATTTCGTGTTCTCTTTTAAGCTATTAGTTATACCCTACACAACCTGCGATAAGTTAGAGTAACACCATAAGTAAGAGCAACACATAGAAGAATCAAGAGAGAAACCCAATTTTTATGCTCATCTGTGCAATGTCTCTTGTAAACATCCTCCAGCCTCAAAAATCAAGCTTCACCTTCAAATTTGCCAAAAGCATTGAAGGTTCTTTTACGGAGATTGGTGTTGAAAATGGCCCAAACGAAGGGTCGAAGGATAAAAAGTTGGTTTTTGACATATATCTACAAGAATATGAAAGTAAGTTTTAAAGGTGGTGCCGTAGTACCTTTGCAAAAATGGAAAAAATCGTCCACGTCCACTCAATTTTGTGGTGTACCATAATTTCACTTCACTTCCAAAAATGGCGAACTCGATGAGCGGCGAATATTTGGATATGATTCAGCCTTCCACTGAACTCTCTCATGTAGACATTTTTGTAATTGGCAAGTAACAACACTATTGTCAGGCACATTCTCCATTACATAACCTACGTCACTCTAGAATTATTTATATAAAGATTTTTCAAAATAAGGCGTTATATGGGAAGTGGTCGGAAAAGTGGTCCGATACGAACCATTTTCAACAAAAGGCGTTATATGGGAAGCATCAGTCCATGGGCTAAAACATGTCGATGGACCGAATTTCGTCAGAATGGGTCAAAAATTATAACTTGTAGATTGAGCACAAGACAAGACAGACAGGCGGACATAAAAGTTAAAGAAGAGATTCAGAAAATGATTCTGAATCCGTTGATTTAATAAACGATAGTCCTATCTTCTGTCCTTCTAGATATTCGTTACATCGCATGGCATAGAGTATTAAGAAAAGGTAATGCACTAAAAGGCAAGGAAATGTAATGAAAAATTGACAAGTAAATGTACTTTTGGTGAGTTTGTATAATATATTAACGTACACTCTTCGGATCCTTTACCACATTTCTCATGGAAAAAAGCCGCCAACAAGGCAACAAGGCATTATCTATCCTGAAAAAAGATGTAGAATTTGATTAGCGAATACTTGTTTAATAAATTTTAGGTTCTAAATTGTTTTCATACAAACACCTGAAATTTTTTTCTGAGGAGCTGAAAGAGCAAATTGCGGTTTTAACATACGCTAAACTTTGTTCTCTAAACTCTGGTCATTCTCTCAACGGAGACGTTGCTGGCTCCTTAGGTCCTTAGCATTTGACTAAGCGAAAGAGGCGCATAACCTCCTATATACACAACATTTTTCATTAGGGCATTAACCGAAATATAGCTTTACATATAAATGTTCATTATATCATTCATTAACTAAAATTCTCGAGCCCGATTCTTCTCATGCTTATGTCATCTTACTTTTCATGCCCATGTACTCTTCAGCCAAATGTTTTGTTCCATTTTTGCTTAATATAAATGGCAATAAAGAAAACAATCAAAATCTCTTTAAAACAACCAACGGTTATATCACTTCTTTAAATTACAAATATTAACAAATCTTTTTATTACGTATGAGTCATTGCAGTAAATGCAGTGTTCAAGAAAAGAAAGAAATAAAATGTATTTTACGTTTGCCATAAATAAGACAAAATGGTTTTGAAGGCAAACTACTTTTGTTTTCTGGTTTTTATTTGATTTATATATTTTTTACTTTGTCTATTAAGTTTTTTAATTTTTTTTTTAATTTTTTATAGAATATCAAAGACCACAATATGCAAAATTTCTACAAAGTGTAGGTTTTAATAGTAGGAGACAAAAAAAAAACCATATATAAGAATATAAATAAAACTGCTAAGAAAAAAACAAAAATATAACAAGCATTAGACCATAAATATAAAAAATGTAAGCGCTAACCGACTCATAAAAGCTTCAATGTTGAGAATAAGTTATAGATTATAGGCAAAATTGTGGCAATCGATATAAATATTGTTAGCGATTACTTTATCGTATTCCTACACATGAATGTAAAGTTTCCTTCTTAATATTTCCTTTTCCGAAAATATGATATACATTTCAAAATTTAATTAATAATTAATTACTTTAATTTTTAATGTAATTATAAACATTTCAATAAGGAAGCATTCTATTTAATTTTCCGTTTACATAACATAATAAAAACAAACAGTGGCTTCTAAATACTCTACACCATTTCGTGCAACAAAGAAAACTTTACCTATCCTCTTCATAAAATAACAAAAATCAACCAACTGAATCCATTCTTAATACCCTTAGGTCTTGTGCTAAGATATGTCAATGCAAAAGATTTCATCACAAATCTGGGAAATTGCAAGATGCATTTTGAACACCAAAATACATGCACATATCAAGCGGACAGACGAGCAGACATGCTTAAATAATTAGAAAAAACTATTTTATATTGGTCAAGGTAATATATATGTATCCTAAATGGCACTGAATAATTGATATTATAGATAGGTGAACACTGAACAAAGAGGAACTGCGCATGCGTACGCAAACGGATTTTATATAGAACTACTTTGTTTACAGAGCTAATCTGAAATTTTTCCAACAAATCGTTGACATCCGTTCCTTCAGAATCTCGAAAACGAATGATTTGCTTTAGGTTAGTGTGTATAGTAGTTTATTGTATCGTAATTTAAAGCTATGGTTCTTTCATATATTTAAAGTCCAAACAGCAGTTAGAATATTGATAGTAAAATAATATCATAAGCCAATCTCATAACAGAGTGTAGCCTTTCTTTTTTATGAATTTTCGCACTAATGTAAAAATTTTATTGACTTACAACAACAACTTTTATTACAATAAATTATAGAGAAAGATATTTTGCAAATTATAGAGGACGCTCTCCTGTTCTTCCAGAACAACTTTCAACATTTTCAACAGCTGAAAAGCCAAAGGAAAGTATTCTGTGATTCTAGTCGATATAAATATAAAAAAGAAAGCGGATACACGTACCAGTTCCATGCAACACATCATAATGCTTAAATTGAATCTAATGTAAAATTTAAGCCTTTTAATAACATTATAAAGAAAGAAAGAAAAATTCATGCCGTTTAATTACTATCATTTATATCATAAAAACACTAATCGAATAACTTTCATGACGGGGAGTGGGTGTCGTTGTTGGACAGCCAATGTTGCTAAGAAATAAGAGAAATAAAACAACGGGCAAACTGAGCCCACAACAGCTTGACTTTATTGTGCAAGGAAAGAAGGTCATTCCATTTTTATATGGTTTAATATGGTGTGTGAAAACTGCCACAAGACAACATATTACATACACGATACTAATAAAACAATTATAAAGAAAAAATAGCTTTAAAATCGTGTTCGAGCTCATATTTTTATGTATATGTGTTTGCTTATAGGTGTGCTCAGGTAGCTACATATTAAACTTGATATGGCAAAGTCTTTTCCGCTCAGAAGAGTGGGCTGAAAAGAACTCCAAACTAGTTTGAAAGATAGAAGAATAGTTTGAAACAAGCTTGCTGAGTTAGTTACCAAAGAAGGCAAACATTACTCACAACCACCCTCGTATCGTAAAACATTGCAGTATTATTAGAAATTAAAATATACATGCAAATGTACACACATATATACATATATAATTGTGTAATATATTCTTTCTTTAAATTAGATAGAAATATTCTGAATTTTATATTTGGTTGTAACTGAAAGTTTAATACCTTAATCACTAAAGGAGAAAAAATATTTTCTTAAATTTGAAAAATACAAGTTTATCGATCGGAGTCATTTTTCCATTAGCCCTTGCAAAAATCTAGAACAGTCAAAGTTTTTTGGCTATCGCGGAAATTTTTGCAGGCGATCACAACGAATTTGCAGACGTATATCAGGTAATCTTCCTCATCAAATTCCTGGACCAAGTTCGACGTACTATAGGCGATCCTCCACACGTACGACTGCTACAAATTTAAAGTTACAATCCTCTTTCTACTGTAGGTTACGCTTTTCATCTCTGTCGTAACAGCCATGAAAACTAAAGGGACGGAAAGATGGCGAATTTTGCTAAAAGTTAAAAATTCGTAGATATTCTTGATTGTCACAAAACTTG
This sequence comes from Glossina fuscipes, assembly GCF_014805625.2. Classification (NCBI taxonomy): domain Eukaryota; kingdom Metazoa; phylum Arthropoda; class Insecta; order Diptera; family Glossinidae; genus Glossina; species Glossina fuscipes. The sequence goes on along the minus strand of NW_023998416.1, from coordinate 31,517,929 downwards.
CTTTTGTTGATGGTGGATATAATAGGAACAAGTAAGAAAATTGTTTTCGCCTCTGGACGAATCTTTTATACCACCACCATTTATACCACAATTAACGTAAAAAAACCCAAAAAAATGGAAAGAAGTAAAACTTCATGCTCGATAACATTAGACACACATAGTATATATATTTTTAACCAGTATCAAGTTAGGAGTCAATATAAGCATGTCCGTCTGTCCGTCTGTCTTTTGTCGACGTATATAATATCTGTTGTAAACATTTTCCTGACCGCAAAAATTAATCTTTCCACATCAAATTTAGCAAAAGCTCTTGCATGCAGCTTGCTATTGGAAATGGTGCAAATCGTCAATCAAAGGACAAACCTACAGTATTACGTAATTTGATAACACCTCTGCTTTTTAAAAGGAATAAGCAATTGATTTTTTGCTCAGTATTCATAAACTGCAACAGATAAATCTACTAAACGCGCGTTCTATAGCCGTAGCTGTAGTACCTGTACAAATCTGGAAAAAAGTCACCACAACTTAATTTTTTTTTTTCAATACCTTTATAACGCGCAAAAGCAACTTACTAAACCCCATAAATTCTTGGCCCGTTTATAATTGTGAAAGCACCGTTTATTCTGAAAATAGAAAATTTTGCCACGCCCATTCAATATTATAGAGTATGAAAATTTTTCTTTAGTCAAAAGACTAAAAAATTGGAACTACGGTGATGTCAATATAATTTTGTTGCTTGTTATGGTTAAATGCATTGTCGGATCTAAGTAATGAGCAGTGAAAGCATTTTTTTTTTTTTGCTTTAAAAAGCTCGCTGTCCCTTATATATGATGCATTGTAAACATGTCCCTTGATGAATTTCGCCCATTTTCAATGCCAACTTGGGTACATCAATTCTTCTAGCAAACTTGAAGTCACTCATTTTGACGGCCACTTGACCGCATCTTGATTCGATTTAAAGTTTTGGGCCTCTGAAGCTTGTTTCTGATTATTGCAAACTTTTTAGTGAAATAGCCGCACCCGTAGGCGATGAGTATAAAAGTAATTAAAAAAAAAAAAACATTTTTTTTATTTAGAAGAATTAGTTTTATTCAAGCATATCTAACCAATTTGGATCTTGATTATTTATGTCTTTTCTTGAGTAAATATTTAAAATTATATTATTTATGCTTGATATGATATAAAGTTTATGGCTTAAAGGTAGGCGTTAAACTAGTAAATGTATTTTAAAGTTGTTGTTATTTCTACCTCTCTATATCTTTATCCAATGTTACAAGTAACACATTTTTATTTGTATTTCTTTTTATTTGTTTTTTTTTTTTTTTGTTTTTTCTGTCCAAAAAGATAAATCTTTCAAACTTTTCGAAAGTCTACATGGTTTTCGGCTCACGTTTTACGGTATTGCGGTCTCCATGTGTTCAATTTCATTTGAATTGTATGAATTTCTGTTTGTTATTGTCGTTGTGGTTGTTGATATTCTTGTTGCTATTGTTGTAGTTTAAGCCTTTCAGTTCTCCTCCGACGATGTTGTTAGCTTGTTTGTCTAAACTAAGGAACAACCGTTAATTGGCCAGTTTTATATAACTTGCGATGTTGTTTATTTCAATGTTGTTTTTTTTTTCTCTTTGTCTGACTAACGTTTGTTACCATAAAATAACTGAAACTAACTGCAATTAAACCAAAATTTCCGCGTTTTTTCAACACTTGATTTTTATTTTGCCTTTTCGATTTCATTTTTGTGAGTCATGGTCGCTTAAATTAGAATATGTTTGCCAGTGATACTTAAAAAAAAAAATAGTGTTCATTAGCATGTCTGGCAGCTATAAAGACGATAGTTATGAAATAAATATTTTACAAGTAATGCTTAGATACGCAAAACTTGTAAAAATAAATATAAAAATTCGTCTACACTCAAACGAAAGACTTAAGCAACAAACGTGAACCAATAAACTGACTAGACGTTAATTTGCTTTACGCCGCCATTCACAATTGTAACAGATTTCTCAATAAGTCCCAGATTAAGTGAGGTAGAATATGTAAATAATGAATCCATGTTCCATCCGCATGAAAAAATCCTGAATCAGCATCATCTTTGTGCTCTTTTTTCAACTGGTGCACATTGATAGCTTTTCCATGGCAAAATGATAAATATACTGCCTTTTCATGTCTTTGAGATGTTAGCTAGCTCTTGCAACTTCAGTTTTCCCTTATTGAGGAAAATTTTCAGGATTTTGTTCTTGGAGCAACTACCCAGAGGATATCCCTTACTTGTATAACGTGGCGGCAGAGTAATAAATTGGGGAGGTGGTGTGTACAAGCTAGTGGATGTGTGCCCTATCAATACGTCGACTCAGCAGTCGTTATACGATAGTTACGACCATAGTAAACTCTACCATCAATATTGACTTCATAGTAGCGATTCTCACATGCTCGGCGGACTTCTACTGTAATCCACTCGCTTCGGCATCCACAGCGTGAACCTCTGGGTAAGTGCCCATACAGTATCGTTGAAAATCCGCAAGCCGCCAACAAATTGTTGTTTTCGACGCAGAGGAGTTACCATAACGCTTACACCGTAGTTCTGACAAAGCAATGCCCATAGAATTACTTTATTTTGTAATCAAATTTGGTTTTCTTTTAATGATCCGTCACTCGGGTGTTGTCCCCTGTTCATGTAACATTTGGACGGCCACAAAGAAAAAGAAGTCAATAAAGGACTTGGTGTGCCCAATTGGTGTACCTTTGCCAACTGAACACTCACTATATCTACGACCAAAGTAAAGCCTATCGCACTGAGGCTTGATCGCGCGTTATACTGAGTTATTAATCGCGACTTTTACCTACTCAACTACTCTTGCATATGACTGAAGTGACATGAAATTTTATCAGGCATTGGTTGATAGTTCGCATTTTGCAAAAATAATGGAGAAGAAGCACGTCTAACTGTCAGTCCAAAAAGCATTTCATATGTACTGACAGGCTGTCAGTCCAAAAAGTATTTGACATGTACTCAAACAAATCTTAACACAAGAATAAACTTTTATCTGCACGCAGATGAGATTGACAGGAAAGTATGGAAAGTAAGTTTGGCATGTTTTTTATATGCGTTCCGATAATATTGTTATGTGTTAATTGCACTAAATATAAAGAAAAGGGACGAAAGGGAATATAATCAAATTTCTCAAATTTCCTTTGCTACATTGCTATTACGTCACCACAGAGATACAAAAACAAATTTTAGTAATGCACACGCGTAACCAAATGTAGATCTTACCTTATAGAGTTAATATGAAAAATTTCGAAACGGAAAAAGAATTATATAATTTTTTTGTTATGTCTTGTGGTATAATTTACATACAAGAAAAGGAATTACAAGTAATCCTTCGGCCTAGAAAATTACTTTAACCGCAATAAACTATTAACGAATTGCTGCGGCATTAATAAGCACACAACATGAGAGAAAATCTTTAATTCAAGCCAAACGCAAGAGGAATGTGCGCAACAGATCATTAACTTTGACGTGGCGAACACCGATAATGATACCTGCCTCGTTGAGGACGTTGATGTTAAAGGATATATGGCAGCACAGACCACAACAAACCACAATTATTAAATTACATTAACTTGAAAGTTGTTACATACGCAAATTATGTCTCTACATGTATACGCATGTAATGAATGTGCACATTTTTCGTTTACAAGTACACAGTTTTATAGAATTTACAGAATATTTCTGTACACTGCCGACTCTTCCCTCATATACATACATACTAACATTCATATGTATGTGTGATTATAACCGCAATTTTAAAAAGGTTTGCGTTTTCGATTTTTCACAATTAATTTTATATGACAGGTATCCTTACTTTTCAAGCGTCAAGCTTACTAGTTTTAGAATGATAGACGAAGAGAAACGGACCAATCCCACCATGTAACAAAACGATGTTACTTGTATTATTTTTTTTTTTTTATTTTATTTCACTTAGTCTCTCCGACGAAATAACTTTTTTAAGCTTCTGTTTAAAAGTCCCACATTAAAGAGACGTGACGCATGAGGTGTGGTTTTGCAACAGCGATTTATTATGTTAATTCTGTGTGTAATCAATTTATTAGTTTTGAGAAATTGCTCGGACTCCCTTCTTATTTGTCGGCCAGTCGCGCAAGTCATCAAATGGCTTCGTTATAAAAGAAGGGCAAACAAAAGTCCGGTTGCTACTTCTTACCTAAATATTTTTTTTTTTTTTATACTATAATTAAGATGTTAAATTAATTTGATTAAGATCAGAGTATTTATTAGAACAATATTGTAAGAGATTTTTCTTACATAAAGAATCCATTCGAAACACGTAGCGACATAGACAATCCAATAAACAGTCACTTTGCCTACTATTTTATTCTAATTCTTGATTTATCTCCGTAAAAGCGTATTTTTCATTCAGAGCCGTGATATTAAGTCTGGCCCACATAGTTGCAATTTTATATATACAGTTATATTGCTATATCGAAATACTACTTAAACCGAATATTAAAAATTAGAGCTTTTCGGAATATAAAGGCTTAATATTCGTAACAACATCTATATGGGAAGGGAATTGAAAAATTGGTCCGTCCAATCACATAACGATATGTTGCAAATAAGGCGACTGGTATGATCGCATCCAGTATCCTCAGACCAAAACATATCAGCGTCGTTAAAACATCGCAAAAATTGCGACGTGCAGATTGTGAGCAAAAAAGCATGGACAGACATGATATATACAGAGGGACAAACAGGCAGGCAGATAGGCGCGCAGGCAGATGGCTGATTGATACAATAAAAGATGCGCCAATGTTAGAGCGTTTTGGGTTTTACCTTAAAAATGGCACCGCTGTTCAGTGCCGATCCACTGGCACACGAAAGGAAGCTTTGATCAGATATCCTTCAAAAAAAACCCCAGAAGACTGAACGGATTGGTTGCCTCATAGAATCAATGTTTCTTGATTCTTAGAATAGCTGTACAATTCTGTGAGACTAAATAACATACGACTGGGGGTTTAGTAAGAATGGCCGTCTGTTAAGGGAAATATATTTCGATACGAATGCTTACACCTCACTCGCTAGTTTCCGACCATTTCAATCATTACTCATTAACAATCTACAAAACATTATTCGTCTTATTCGTACGTTTAATTATATATTAGTTCCGTTGACAATATAAAGCTCTGTGACAGCGCAAACAGCAAGCCTCCGACAAAAGTGATCATTTTCATTACTGCTGAAAGTTGTTCAGTCTTTCACTTCAAGCGAAGATTCTTATTCAACGTGACTATCAACGTCTATCTTAGCAAAGGACTTCGAGCTTTAAAATGCCGCTTTTTAAACGATCAACCTAATCAAAGACAACATTTTAATAATTGATGTTTAAGTACTTAACGGAACAAGACTACGTCTAATGATTATATTCGCAGCATGTTCTAAGGAAGAAATATTAAAGGCTACATATATCATTGTGCTTGCAATAGAGAGATAAACTCCTCTTAGAAGTACTTTTTAGAGATATCAAAGAAATTCCGTTTGAATTTATTCGAAAACATTAAGAGCAAGAATTACGAACAACTCAGGCAATGTATATAACATACATGTTCGCATACCAATACCCACATTCATTAATATGAAATGTTTTGTGTCAAGTTCATGTCAAAATGAAATAAAAATTCAAAAAGAGGTAACAACATGCATTAGATTGTTACAGAATAGTGAATCAAAAAAAAAAAAAAAGAACAAAACCCCAGCGACATGAATAGAAGGCAATATTAGCCGCCTTTGATAGTTCGTTGTGCTTACATCAAAACAAAACTAGTATGAGTTTAATATAAAACGAGTAAAATCTCGGTCGTAGAATGTTATGTCTGTATAGTAGTCCGTCTGCGACATAAAACCAGTATGATTAGGTTTTTGCGCGAATTCGTGCGTAGACTCATACACATACGCACATACACGTACGTAAAGAAAATGTTACAGATCTGACAGAAGCAAAAGGAAAATATTTTTTTTTATAACGACCACAAAATGGGAAATATATATATATATATATATATATTAATCAGAAAATTCCATCCAAGAAAATTTTTGCCTTTCTTTATGCTTCATCACCTCAAGTCTCAAACAAAATATAAAAGAAACCAACAGCAATAACAAAAATGCACAAACAACCAGAAGAACATTTTCTATTTCTATCATCTTTTATGCTATTAGGTATGTGTAACTTATTCTTTTTCTTCCTTCTTATTGTTTTCTATCTCTTCGCTTTACTTTATCTTGCATTCTATGCACAATGCACGAGCGCACACACACAACGACGGACATATAAAATACGAAAAGAACAAGCGATTGAACTTTTACATTATTATCATTATAATTGAAATCAACTGCATTTGTGATGATCATCGGTTGGTTGCGCAGTGCATCCCATCATCCATGCATACGTACATTGTATATTCATTAATACTCAAATCAACAAAAAAGCAACACCAACAAACAACAAAATGATCAGAATCGACATCTTAACATCAACGTTATTATCGATGACTGCTGAGTTGTGTATATCTTTTTTACCTCTATTGCCCACTAACACATACATAAACGCACTTACATACCTATCAACGATTGAATAGTTGCAACGCGGTGTTTCGTATATCTATGCTCGAATGTTTCTATATATATTTGTTTGTTTGTGTATATGTACGTGTATTCGCAACTAGTAAAAATGTAGTTCTTTGACTTTGTCTACTCTTCTTGTTTTATTGCTTTGTTTAGGTACTTGTATGAAAATATGCTACGAAAAAAATGCAAAAGAAAAACATCGAAAAACCCACGAGACTTTTAAACTAGTGCTAGCCATGGTTAGTTACAGAGAATCATGCCTGTTGAATTTTTTTTTTGCTTTTTTTTTTATTTATATACTTTTTATTCAACCACATTATATGATCTTTTTCTATGATGTGGTCAAGTGAGTTTCGAAGCTTTGCAAAGATGCAAAAGAAATTCCATTAGCCACCAAAAAATTGGCATATTACGATAAGTTCATCTTTCCGCATACTTAGTACCTATGGTCGTTTATAAATAACATTTTCAAAATAGTTTGTGCGGGCTATGCGAACTGAATCAGTAGTGGCATCATCAGATAAACTTGTCTTCTTAATTTAATCTACAAAGCTGTAAACGATTATTACCAACTCGACCAAGATTTCTTATGCTTCGGCACTAGTATCTTGAAAAAGGCCTTCGTTCCTGATAAAATGCCATGTGCAAAATTCAGTATTCTTAACCAGTCAGTTTTGTTCCTCTGCTTGTTCTATTTTTGCTGACACTTAAATTATGAGAAGATTTCTCCCTAGCATATAAGTAGAAGTTCGGTTTCTATACCTCCAGTCTTCGTATCTCTGTTTCTTTCTTCACTTATCCCTTTTCAAACAATCCATTTACGTTATTGTGCTCTTAATAAATAAAATGTGGAATCACCATGAGCTGCTCCTCCAATTATTTTCTTACTGTGTCAGTCGACTATGACAGCCTTACGCGAAAGTATGCTATCGACTTTGCCAGAGAAAAAGTTGCAAAGGCGCATTTCCGCTAAATACATATATGAGGCAGGATGACGAGCTACAACGCATTTCACTTCCAAAATCGAAGATACGGAATACAGACGTACGTGTGGGAGCTTTTATCTATCTCCCTCAAGATGAAATGAAAATGAAATCAGACCCTTTTTACACTCATGTGTTTTATCGAACGTATTTCCGATAATTTCCGAACACAAAACTCACGATAAACGCTGTGCTTCATAATTTTTTCCGAAACTAACTAGAACCCGATTATTACTATTAGTAACCATTTCTTACTATTACTAATCATTTTGGTGATACCAACCGAACAAGAGTTTTTCATAGACATCTCCCCGGTGCATTTGTATTTGTATATTCAAATGTACTTTAGCTCAGCAAAGATCATCTCCATTCTGGATTCTCTGTGTTATTTGATATCACGAAATTAAATATAAATTTCTATGTTCGGTCGGTAACGATGTTTTGCATCTAATCTTGAAATATAACCGACATCTAACGAAAGAACGCATTAATCCATGTATAAGTTCCGGATTACTAGAGATCATACTGAACTTCTTTGGCTTTCCTAAAGTGAGCTGAACCGTAACGCAAATCCGTAATAACCTCAGTAGTCACGGAGCTTAGACATCCTCGTTTATGGCTTGGTCAGAATGTTATCAAAGTACTAATAAATCCCATAACTAGAGAAAATATTTAGACGTTCAACGGCCAACCAAATGGCTAAACTGTAAATATATATCCCTTAAAATTCTTTTCGCGTGCTTTTAAGTGAAGATAAAACGTATTACATACATACATAAATATATACTCGGAAGCCCACTCAATTGGCTCTTCTTAAGTAGGTGCTTGGAGTTTTTTTTTAATGTATTTTTAATTTAATAATGTCAGCAATAAAAACAAGAACTCTCAAGTGTTTGGACAATGTTTCTACGGAATGGCAAGAAAGCAGTGATATAAAAACCAATGGCTGAAAACTAGAAATATTTTGTACACACTTTCCTATTATGTAATAATATATATAATAAACCTTTTAAAAATATTGCACTTAAAATAACAGTGAATGAATCCATGTACAGAACTAATGAAGCAAGCAATGAAGTAAAGTTTGCAGAGTATCCAACGGATATGATTAAAAGTATTATGACAGTAAATGCTTTTTTCTTTTTTTTTTTTTGCGCATACAATATTTACTTTTTTAGGATAAGCAGTAGAAGAATTTCTTTTTTTTTTACTGCATTTCTCTGTAGGCTTTAATTAATAATTCGCGGCGCAGAGTAGTCGTGTAAGACGAAGGCTAATACAACTTATTAGCTAAAAGCAATGTGTTGTGTGTGCGAGGCATTCGACTGCTGCTAAGCATGAATGTTAATGCTTATACGATTCAAGAAAGACTATAACACTTATTTATATGTACATAAAGGGTGTTGACTTATTGTTTGTTTTTCCGCCGGAAATTCAGGTAAAAGAATAAGAAACAAGAAAGAAAACCAACGACATCAAGAAGCTATTCTGTCAATAATAATATGATTTAGGTGTCTCTTTTGGTATTAAGATTCTTTTTTGTTTTCTTCTTCTCTTCATACATTCATTATAAAAGAATATAAGCAAAGAAATCCATACAAATTATTATGTTGAACACTTTGATGACATCAAGAAACTAAGATTTTATATATTTTTAGTAGTTACGCATAATTTTGTCGACGTGAGTCACCCACTGGCTTCATGCCATGCATACTAAATTAATTTTGTATGTGGCCACCATTACATCGATTTCTTCTCTTTTCTTATATAATTTTCGCTAGCGAATGTTTTCTTTCTTTAAAATAATATGTTGATCACTCATTAGCCAAGCTCACGCTCGTGAGGTAATATTTCCCGATATCGTAATACCATTTTGTTTGTGATATTACATAAGGCGTGTCCTTATACGTGCACTGCTCAGATCTTATATGAATAGTAACTGAAAGGAGAGGAGAGCTGGATCAGGCAATAACATTTAACATATATGCAAGAGGGAAGAAGGCATTTCGAGTCCACAGTTTTCTTGTACTTTCAATGCTGTGAGGCTATCGAGAGAGAATAAATTAGGAACTTGCTTTTCACAAATTCCCAAGACCCGATTAGATTTGTCCTTGACTTCTTCTTCGGTTTTTTTTCATAGTCCAATCATTGTGGATATACCCCCTATTCGCCTAAAACATTGAGAGTGAGAAAGGAGTGAGAAAAGAGATAGATGTAAAGAGGTGATGACCGCAGCCTACTGGGTGTATAATCTCTATAGCTACTACCAAAGTGAACTCGACCGCATTTGAGATTTGAGCTCGCAACTAATGTCCTGGGAATCGTCGTTCTTATTCACTCAGCTACTCATGAGGAAGTTGATTGCCGGTGGCAACCAGTCGCATCCGGTTGTTTATTCTTAACAACTTTTTTAACTCTAAAAAGAAATAAAAAACTAATTCGAATAGCGAAGGTATTTATTATGATATCATACCATTAAATAATCCTTCCTAATCATCATACGTGTAGCGGACATAACCTGAATGGCTTGGCACATTAAACAAAAAGTGATAAGCCTCGGAATTTTAATGCGTTACAACTAGAACATGTCGCTCGCTCATTGAACACACTGAACGAAAAACAGTAAAAATATCTTTTACACGATACAAAAGAAAAAATTTATATCTTTTTGAAATTATTTTTAACAAATAGTGAACGAACAACATTCAGCATATAAACTGCCAGCTTATGGCCAGATATCAATGAGGACTAATTTATAAGATAAGTTTAACTTTACACGTCAGGTGTCTTGCTGAAAAAACCTTTTAAATGTGTAGTGAATATCGTTGCTGATGAAACTTGAATTTAACTTGCTACCAATCAGATGTTAAAAGCATAATAATGCAATTCTTCGTCAATAATTTGAAGGCAACAAATGAGGAAGCAGATAGAAAAACCGGTATGAGAACAAAAGATCAGCGACAGCGAAATTTTCTTTGATAACTTCAATAAAAGATTTAAATAACATAGCGAACCCTAATAAATTTCGCACCAGATTTGAAAGATTTATTGAAATCATTAATTGTTAATGAAAGCGTTTTGAAAAGTCTGACCTTTTTCCTTAATTAGGTTGAATGGTTGGTATAGGTTGAATGACTAATGTATGGGCAACAAACTCAGGAAACTAAACAACGGATCTCCCGGATTGCTTCGTTCAGCCCGTTTGCTTCTTGCGCAAGCGGTCACAAACATCAAACTGAATAGAAGCAAAAGGAGTACCCAAGTTCTTGCCTGGTAGGAAGAAAGCAAGGGATTTTTTTGGTTTTGGTGTTCGACCAAATCTTGTACCAAATAGATTGGTTTAACGAATGATGTGTTAACTGTCGATGAAACTTGAGACATAGTGCACCATTGCTTCAAAATGACGGTCAATCGCGGTCGAAATAATGGATACCAATCAGATTACGATTATAGTGTATGAATGGATGCAGGTAAACCTTGTGGAAAAACGACGGAGGGGACATGCACTAAGGCATTTGTTTGGTGGAAAGTCGTTAAAAATAACCGCGCGAAAATTTTCACTAGTCAACTCAATTTTTTCGTTGAGGCATCATTTGCAAGTCAATGTAAGCAAAACAACTAGCGCTCAAATGACAAAATACTCTGACAAAGAGAAGTGTTGAATTTCGCACTTTGTGGTCCCAAAAGTAAAAATATAAACAGTGACCCACGTACATGAGCGGGAAAAGTTTGCTTTCGCGAAGCGAAGTTATCATTAATTAAGCAATGGAAGTGACTAATAAATTAACAAAGTTATGTGAAGGTACAGAGACAGGTGGTGATTTATTTATAAGTGGAAACTTAACGCTCAGAGAAGCCTGTTTAGAAGAAGACGACTATCATATGTAGTTTAAAGCTTAATCGCAGAAAATTATCTATGCAACTAAACATATTTAAAAAGAAAATATGTTGGCAGATTTACTATCAAAAAAGACATATCGCAAATAATATGTGGCGCCATAAATTTCAAATTTTATAATATTTGCGTTTTACTGAGATGTTTAGAGTTTAAATAAACTTAAGCCACGCTTACCTGCAAGCGGGCAGAGAGACAGACATATAAGAAGACAGACAAACATGATCAACACTTATCAGAAATGAAATGGAGATTTTTGTGTCGGTGATACCGAATGACACAACGTTATGGCGCTGCTCTGGCTTTTCCTTTTTTTTTTTTTCTCTCTTCCAGCTTTAACGCTACAGCGGCATATGTCGGCAAGAATGTAAATCGCTATCATTGACATTGTGTAGTTGTAAGAACCAGAAACCAGAAACTGACCAGAAATCGATCGCTACTATACGGAGAACAACAATACCAATAAAAGCAACAACGACAATAATAACAGTAACAACACACACTGCAATGATCTTTACTTGGGCATCATTTATACACGCTGTAAGGTGTTAATTATGGCTAAAAATAGAAGAAGAAAAACTTAAAGGAGACAGACAAAGTGGTAAAGATATATTGAGGAGAGTCTAGCGAGTTGATAGAGCTTTTTTAAGTTGTCCTGCATTCCAGAATTTTGTGGCGATTTTCATGACTTTAATTTATTTTTATGGAATTTTAATCCAATTACAAACTTACGTTGATGGTTGGTTGGTTGTTAAATTCTTTATTCTATTCTTCTTCGCTTCTCCTCTCTCGCGGCCTCTCTTCCTCTTTTCACCTCTCGCTTCTGATTCCTGAATGTCGGCTCTGAATAAATTAGGTTTCATTTTAAACAACTTTTCATTAAAATGTGTCTCTTTAAAAAAAAAGAAGAAAAAAAACAACAATCGAAACACACACCACTCGAATCTTGTTAACAATTTATTGTCTGGCGTTGTTTTCTGTGTTATTTTCATTTTCATTTTTTTTTTTTTTTTTTTGTATACTAGAAAACCTGGAAAAAACCATTCAAGTGATTATTTGTAGCATTCATATCGTTTATGTGTTTTCTGTACACAAACAATTCACAATGGACCAGCCGACCGACTGACAGCGCGACCAACACAGGAAAACAAACAAAAAATCAGCCAACCGGACCATATGAATGCCGGGATAACTATTAAAGAACACATCTGGATTTTTATAGGAAAAAATCAGTGGCATTCACACACAAGTACCCGACCACCGTGCATGTAAGCTATTGAGAGTTCTGCTCTTTTTTTTTTATTTTTTTATTTTTTTTTGACCGAACGGATCGAAGCAAGAACTTCCTTACCTAACTGGCCGGCTAGATGAGTGGCTTGTTGCCTGCCTGCCTTCGTTCCTTCTGTTATGCTACACTAAGTATTATATGGTCCTATAAAATTCATGTTCATGTTTTAATACTGTTTTTACAAGAAGACAGCTTCTTTTCCTTTACTCTGCTTCTGTTACTTTGGTACAATTTTAGTGTTTGTTACTTATGCTATTGCTTTATAAAGCCATTTATTTTAGTTTGGTTTTGCTCTTAACTCCGCAAACCAACGTTTGTATGTTTACAGATGTATATATGCTCTCAAGCATATGTTGAACAGTTAACACAGAAACACAAAAACAATTGAGTTTATCATAACACATTTATTGGCACTTTAATTGAAGAGAAAACAAATCGAGAAAGAAATAAATCAAATTTTATAATCGATGATTTATGGCAGCCATTAACAACATTGTTTGAAACGCAATTTTCAAAACTTAAAGCTTATTAAACCACAACATATAACGCATCACATAAACAAACATAAACAAGTTACCATCCATAGGTTTACTTGCCCCTTTCTAAAATTTTATCACATACAGTAGTAGCAATGTGCCTTGATATCCTTTTGAGCGAAGCGAGCAAGCGAATCCACTAAAATGAATAGCATTTGAGTGCTAGTTAATGTTGTTAGCGGCAAATATTTTCACAACTTAACCACAAATTCGTCCGTTAGTATGATAGTTACATTACATCTATATATATGTATATATGTATATATATGTGAAAATTCACAACAGTAAAGGAAATCAATTCTGAAAGCATTTTTAATTAGCGGACCATTTTTACTCCATTAAAATTGTTAGTCAATTACAGTGAAAAGGTTTCAAAGCACGGGAACCGTAAAAATCTATTAAAAAACATAAAAGAAAATATTGGTTTGACGAAAGTATTAGGGTATGGAACATAGCATCGGGCCGAACGTTTAGACGTTTACGTCGACTAAATACTTGCTCTAAACACATTAGATATAAGAGTAACTCCTTACCCGTTTTTCAAAGTAGATATCAAGAATCATGTTTATGGCACTTGTAATAGGTGCACTGTTATCTCAGTCCCAAAATCGTGTGTAAAAGCCAATGTACCAGAAGCACCAACGTCGCGCATGCTGTTGCTACTAACCGATGTGGTTTGGTTTTCTTTTTCCTAGGTACACTCAATACAATAACGCAGCAATTAGTCTAAGTTTCCTTTCGAAATTTTATGGTCATTATAGTGCATGCATTAAAACTAAAGGCAAGAATAAACGTAACATAATTTTACATCGCACACACATCAAATTCATTTAATGAAATGATGAAAGCGCTTCAATAGAATAGATTTTCCAACCGATAGATCATATTCACCAGACTTGGCCGCAACAGGCTGTTACTCCTTTCCACGCACAGTCCACGTCGTACGCACTTTCAGTGCAACCGTTTTATTTATTTTTACATTTAACAAACGCCTTGATTTACTTACGCTTACCATATACAATGGGCAAATCTTTTGGCATATCTCTCTTTAATTCTGATTTGTAAAAGCATTGGAAAAAAACTGTTTGTTTGGCAAAAAAAAGACGTAGTGTCCTGCTGTTCATATTACATATCTTTTTTTTTTTTTTGTACCTTTTAATATCGAAAATATTGTTCGAGAACTTTTTTCATTTGCCTACCTTATCCTTCATAATATTTCTTCTGCCTAACTGTCCACTGTTTTGTTCAAATGTCCAACTCTGTTAAAGATACTCTCTAAAGATACAAATAGTTAGACGAGGGATCGATAAGGTGCCAAAACACACCTCATAGTAGATTTGAACACACCGTTTACGTATATTTATATCCACGATGAACTGGAGGAATATGATAACATTAAATAAAGTTAACGCTTGTTATATGAACTGTCAAATTATTAATTCAGAGATAATGATTAAACTTAGAAAACAACTTCAAGATAAAATTTTAAAACGTGTCTTTTGACTTCCGTAGTGGGAATAAATGTTTACTTGTGACATCATATTCTTCTCATCTTTGTGGCAAAATATGATGTTTGTGCCGAAACAATATCAGATGTTTCGAGGCAATCCATAGGAGCATCCATTTCCTGGGCATCGTCATATGAACTCTTGCTCGAATCGATCCTCCTGAAAACACTGTTACTAAGAGAGGTTTTACTTGTCCATCGCAGTTTTGCAAATTTGAAGAAATTAAAGTTTTATCAATGATCGAATGTTTGAATTTCAGTCTCTTCTCTTGCCTCTACTCATGGTCAGGTTATTGACATTTACTACACTTGAACGTTAACAAGTAATATAGATATGACATTGTGTTGTGCACCTATTGTGTTTATTTACTCATAAAAGAGGCTAAGCAAAGATTATCACTATAAGTAGAACAAGCCTAGCAGCGAAACTGTTACTGCAACTCAACGTGCAGCAAAAACTTTGCAAATTCCATTCAGATTTCATTAAACATACAACTAAAGTCAACTTTTTTCTTTTTACTATTTACAGGTAAGCAAATGTACAAATTGAAAGAGGCGATCTAGGAAAAGCAACGCAATTCGAAATCAATTAACAGTTAAGGTATTTAAAAAAAAGAAGAAAAATGTCTATATAATAGTGAAGTACGCTTAATCATTTAAATTTTAAAAAAATTGTTAAAGTGAAAACAAGCAGAAATGAGATAAACCAAAGCAACTTCCAAGAAATTTTAGTCTAAAGCGAAAAACCAAAGAAAACCCTGTGACAAAAAGCTGTCAACTACACTATGGCAGAAATTCACTCGGTCTGTTGCAACATATATTGTTCTTGGCTTCAGTTTTAATTTAAATGTCGACAATGCTTCTTACGTCTGAAAATAGTCAACAGACTTGTTCAAGTAAAGTGTTTTATTAGCTAAGGACTTTATGCTCATTAAATTAGTAAATATTTGCTTTAAATATATTTCAGAGAAATAAGTCTTCAATTTCTTTGTTAGCTATGGTTTAAGAGGCATTATCACGCAGCTATGACCCTGAAATTAAAAGCGCACTTTCCCTTTATTGATATTTGCTCGTACGCATTGTTTTGTTAACAAGATCGTTGCACGCCAAGAAGGACACAAATTTTTGAAAAATCAATAAAAAAAATATTTAAATAGCCAGAATAATAATAAAACGCTTTACAGAAGTGAGAGCGAGAACGACAGAGAGAGAGAGAGAGAGAGATAGAGAAAATTTAAAATAAAATCACGTTAAAGTGTTTTTATGCGTGCTGTGATTCTTCGGCGGATTGCATGGGTAAAATAAACAAATTTCTTCACTTTAACAACTTCAAGCAGAGTTAAAGTGTTAAGCTACAAGACATAGTTACATGGACCGGCGTATTCCATTCAAAGAATCATTTCTCATATCCGCAATATAAGCATTAATACATTTTTCCCGTAAATAATAATAATAAATTGTCAGTTGACTGACGCACATATACAAAAGGCACTTGCAAAAGAAAAATAAAAACAAAAAAAAAAATTAAAAAAAAAAAAACAACACACTTTCGCTTTAGGGCCACAGATTACTTGATATATTGTTTGTAGGAAAAGATTTAATGCTCTTTTGTTTTTGAACACAAAACAATATCAGTTGCTTTTATTTCCTTTACTAACATGTATATGCACACACACACACACATACATTTGCGCACTCACACACCCATGCACACTCATTCGCTTATGCCTATTCTAGTGCAGTTATGTTCAGTTATCTGCGATGTCGGTGTACGTCGTATGTACGTATATATTGCTGTTGAACTGAAAAACTACAAAAACACAACAAGTGTGCCAAATGTCATGTTTGGTGAGTTGCTTTTGAGCATAGCATGGCACAGCTAGAGGCAGAGAGCAAATATAGAACAAAACAAAAAACAAAACTATAATTTAATATACATATGTTGCCCATTAAGCGCCTGCTGGCACGCATAAGTGATTTGTAGCAAAATGCAGATTATTTTATTCCAGTTTTTTTCTCTTTTTTTTTTTTTTTTAGTTATCCTAAAAATAGGTCTTTACGTACGTGAGCACTTGAAATTTCGTTACTAGTTTGGCTTTTTCTCTTTTTATTTTCACTCTCTCTCTCTCTCTCTCTCTCTGTCTCTCTTCGCCAAGACCTAATTATATCGTTTAAATTTTTTGTATATTAAAAAAAAAAATAAGAAGTGAGCGGCCGCTTTGACATGCAAAACGACCAAGTTTGACATAATTAAGACATTAACAAGACATAAATTATAAATATATTTAGAAGTGATTTCTTATTGGATATGTAATCGTTTACGTTTTGTGGGCAAGCTTCTGCTAGCTTCTGCGAGCTTTTTTTACATTTTTAAATTGATTGAAAAATCAAAGCAAAACTAAAATATAATGTGGATCATCAAGCAGACGCTCATTTCATATGAGTATGCACTAAAACTTATTGGCTTAGAGGAAACATGAAGAAAGTTTAAAATAAGCTGAGCTATCTGAACACCTGCAACCTCTCCTTACAAAAAGTGCGAACTATGCCGTATGTGAGGTAAATGAAAATATATCTATGACTGATTAAAAATATCGATTTTCTTTGAAATAGTTCAAAGGATAGTTAAGAGCTAACTATTTCGCAGCGAGATGAATTTTCGTATAATGTTATTTTTTACAAGACATCCAAAAAAAAGTGATGAAAACCAACTTTAAAAACCTACAAGCTCACAATCGGTTAAACTTTCATTTCATATCAAAAATGTGCATTTCATTTAAGGTTAAATTAATAGGGGACG
This sequence comes from Glossina fuscipes, assembly GCF_014805625.2. NCBI lineage: Eukaryota > Metazoa > Arthropoda > Insecta > Diptera > Glossinidae > Glossina > Glossina fuscipes. Next base: position 31,500,277 of record NW_023998416.1, on the reverse strand, counting down.
CATTTGCCAAGTAGGATTGCTTTCTCGGCATTCCTTGCTCAACACGGCACTAGCTATGACCTGCATAATCATTTTCGTATGATTTATCAAATATAATACCGTATGTGGACTAAGCAGGATGTTGTTATATCGGATATACCCCACGAACAACTTATCATATATAACTTTAAGTGCTATAAGGTGTATTGTAGTTACTGGTTATGCTTAGGATTATAATCGCAATTATTAACTTTAGGGTCATACGTGAGTTAAGAGAGAACATTGTAGAGAACATTTTAAAAACAAATAAATAAACAATGCACCAGATCATATCCAAATACGGCCTTAGTTAATGCTCAAGCTAAGCGTATCTGCAAAATTAATCATATGACATGGAACGCATAAACATCGAAATTACATTTAAACTTAATTTTTTATGGCTTGAAGTATGACAAAGTATGAAGAAAGAAATAATAAAGAATTTTCACAGCTATCATTATGTAATTACTATCTTCTTTATGTTGAAGACAAATTAAAACGTCACAGCCGATAGTATTGTAAAACCGATCATTAAATATTTAACATCACGCGTGATACAATTCTTTACCGATTTTCTTAATAAAATACCAAATATAACGGTTCACATTCCATAAGAATTCTTATAATGCAGAAGCTACGAAAATGAAACCGACAAAGTCCAAATTTAACACAGTTCTCATAATAACATCTTCATGATAAAAATCTTCGTTGCCTCATAGAGTCTTATTTTTTACAAAGCGACCTGTCTAAGACAAGGTTCAAAAAAATTTCTTTTATTCAAATCAAGTTTTGCACATATGTCAATATACTAATTTCCAGGTTAAGAATATTTTTAAAGTAAGGCCTTATATGCGTGACGGTACTAAAAAAGATTTGATCTGATTCATTATTAATAAGTTTGATGCCGGTATCAACCGGTGGTCGCGTACCCAGTTTGGTCAAAATATTATAATAATAGGTAGACTTCCCTTCATATATAGCGATTTTTTTAAAATGCGGAGCCATACTAAGCAGGAGCCAATCCAACGCCTTTATGCGTTGATCAGTTTTCACATCTCATGAAAATATCTGGATATTTGGACGTACTGGTTCAAAACCAGTTAACAATTGATGTGAATGAATCGGTATGATAATAAGAGGTGCTGTTTGAATCCGCGCTCGCTGGTGCCAACAGCTAAATTACACGCTGTAGAACAAATGGTATATAGAATAGAAGCGCGGAAAGTAAAGCTAAGGCAAATACTGCGAAAAAAATTTATATTCATGAATGCTTTTCAAAGTGTAAATGTGTAAATTGACATCGATCGAATGCAATCTATGATTTTTATGTATGTCTGATCAAACAATGATCCGAACCGAACCATTTTCAATAGCGTTTACCCTTGGACTAAAATATGTCGGCATACCGAATTTGATCAAAATATCCCAAATATTGTGACCTTTAGGTTGAGCACAAGGAAACATATAAACTGACGGACAGGCAAGATGAAATCGTTTCAAAAAGTGATTCCGAATCTATCGGTGTAATGAAAGATGGACCTATCTCAAACCCTTCTGGGTATTGCATCCGCATAAATTTAATATATCCTTGTATTACAAGTGGTGCAGGATATAAAAATGTTGCAACTTAATCTTAAGGAGGACTCTAAGTCTTTTATTCGCTTCCTTCTGTCACAATCTTTTAAGAATATATGTATATTTAGTTAATCAATTAGTTTTCAAATTGGTCGAGAATTCTATTTAGACGCAAAAAATTAAAAAACGAAACGATGTCCTAACGCAAGTCATACACAATCTCGCGAAAGAAGTAAAAGATAATTGAAAAAAATGAATATCAAAAAGTGTAACATGTTATGTTTAATTATATTGTATGAACAGTCATTGCTTACAAAAATATGCTTTCAAAGTTTCTTTTTCCTTCTTTAATTAAAGTGGAAAATAAATAGAAAAACAGTAATGACTCTCATCTTTAGCTAACCTATTGACACCTTTCTATAATGTAAAAAAAAAAAATATTCTAAACATTATTACTTTTTATGTTAACTGAATTTGTAAAGTATTCTATGCTTAAAAACAAGAAAAAATATATAAATAAATAAATAAATTAAGTACTTGTGGTCTCTGTTGTGAAAAGTAAATGTTTTTCCAAGTCCTAGTTATAAAGTCTAATGAACTTAAATTATCAAGTTTGTTGCTTAAGTCTTTTAATTTTCTTTTGTTATGCTCAACAACAAATGATGTGATTCACAGTTTTACAAAGTCATTAAATATTTAAAATTCATTATTAACCGTTAAGCGATTTTTTTCTGTTTTTTGTTTTTTTATTTAAAATCTATCTACAACAACAATCACTTTGAGTTAAATAAGAGTCAACATATAATGGAAAACTGGTAGTTGGCACAAAAAGAGAAAAAAAAACAAAAACAAAAATGATCATAGAAAGCATCACATAAAAACAACGACAACGAAAAGTATAAATATAAATTAAAAGGTAAAAGACAGATCAAGAGAACCAGTAAAGGCAAAAACGAATGAATGCTTAAGCAAATGAATACAAAAAAAAATAAAATAAAAATGAAAAAAAAATACCTCCACAGTAAATGAAAACCTAAACCGGCAGGCCTTGACTATGCCAATGGCTATTAAGAGAAAAACAGCAACAAAAAAAAAAAAAAAGAAACAAAACTAACTGCATAACTGTTAATCTTATAAGTGTAGAAGAAGAAACATTAAAAATTCTTTTGAAAATACACAAATGCTAAAAGATATGGGAATCGGTAGGTGCGGAGGTAACATTTCCAAGGCACTATAACTTGTTTGACAAAAGCACCCACAGTAATTTTTGTGTCTAAACGGAGAGATGCTGTAATTTACTATAAAGGAAAAAACCAAAAACAAAATAAAGGCGAAGAATACCAGAATAATAAAAACTGGTTGCACAATGGAAGCATCTTCTTCTAACAGATCCAGCTTAAGAACGAGCACAACCGGTAGTAATAGTGTTAGTGTTAGCTTAGTTTGGTAGATAGGTTGTACCTAGAAACGCACGCGCACAATAAAAAGTATTAGTTTAAGTTTGAATTGCTTGAGAAGAATGTTCTACTGATGCTCAAGCTGTTGTTGACTTGTTTTACTTTGCTTAACCATGAAATCAGTGGATACAAAATAAGATTGACTTAGTTTAAGAGCATACAGTTACCATCACTATAGGCTCTGCTATTATTTTTTTTTTATTTCTCTTTATTATTATTATTTTTTATTTTTTATTTTTTTATTTTTTTTTTGTTACTATTACCAACTGCAAGGCTCCTTAGTTCGCTTTGTTGTCGTTATTTTGATTGTAGTAGTTGGTTTAAGTTGCTAGTGTTTTTACTATTCATTTATTCTCATTTCTTAGCAGAGGTTAAGGTAGAAGTCAAGTATGAGGAAATCAAGAAATTTGTAAGCTTCCTTTTCCCTATACTTTAATGCTATGACTATTCCGTTTGAACGGCTAAACGTTTATTCATTCGTTCATTGTTTGAATGATAAATATTTTGCACATGTCTTTGAACATTTATGAGCTTTCTAAAGATATGAATAACTGCAGATACAGGTTTCCGCAAAGGAAACGCCAGAGGATTTAATAACTCATTAAACTCATGCTATAATATTAAAAGACTTTACGCTAAAAAATTTGTTTTCTTTCCCTTAAGCTAACTCGGAACGGAAGTATCTTAAGCAAGTACCGTTATTTGATTAATTAACAATTTACTGAAAGGAATATTAACTTTAGTCATTCTTTTAAAAAGATTAGAAAGAATTTTGTGAAATATGCACGACTTAAAAGCTCGAAGTGGCCGTATTTTTATTATTATGCTTTGCTAATAGCGCTTGTAGTACGGAAATGTTTAAGCAGGAGAACTTTCACTAACTTTTTTTTTACAGCTCAGTAACGTTTCAAGTACAACTGGTCAACTGATTAACTGGTACTCGGTAAAACGTTTGCATCTCGATTACGGCCCCTCAGTAATATCATCGCACGATTTATTATTTTGTAGCTAAGCATACCAGTGAGTGTCCAGTAATATGGTGTACAAGTGATTGTCTTCTTATCTGAAAATAACTTTTAACTGTTTTTTATATCGGCACATATCACTTGCATTCAATCAAGGGCTTTGTTCTTGCCCATTGTCACTCGACATAATTTTGAATTCGTAATTGACACTTTGTAAAAACGTCGGCGCAGAGGGTATGTCGCGTATTGGCTTAAAAAGTTCGATTCTTTTTCGGACAATGACTTGCAAAAGTACAAAATTTGGTCTTATTTGTTGTCCCTCTAGTAAATGCATATTTCGAAATGAAAACAGAACAAGTGATCAACGGTAGAAAAAACTTTAGATCATCAAGCCGAGGTAATAACGCTTAACAAAAAGTTATATAGTTGTTAATTTCTAGGAATACATTTCGGAATTTAAAACAGACTAACAATCGAGAATGTCAGATATCAGAATCAGATTGTCCCAGATTTGTCACACCACTACTCTCCAAGCCTTTCATTATTATTACTCCTCACTTACTCAAGAGTATTAACTATGAAGCACAATAGTAAAAAAGCTTGCCTGTAATCATTCTAAGCGAATCCAAAAGTATTTTATCGACTTTTTTAACTCCTAAACGATCAGCTGATGCAAAATACTTTTCTAATTTACGACTATAGGATATAAAAGCTTATACAAGTTACAAAAGGAAACACAGAGAATTAATGCCGCACAGATGCAAAATTTTATAGTTTGGTCAAATGTTTATCAAGTTATTAAAGAAAGATTATCATTAAAAACTAAGAGCATTACATTGTTACAATTCGTTTTGCATAAATTGCCTTCTCTTGATGTATTTTGCGCTTTTTGTTGAGTATGTAATAGCGTAAAATGCGTAAAGAATACAAGCATAAAAATATGATTTTAAGATATTTCCGAGGAGTGATGGTTAATGCAGTTAGATCCGAGCTGTCTTTCTCGTCTGCAAAATCAATAAGCTGACGATCAAAACTTGCCGTAGGAATATAATAGCACCGTTCCGAGCAAAGTGTCAAGCCATTCGAGTGATTTATTGCGATTCTTTCTTCCGGGTCCCAAAAGTGAAACGAAGTGAAAGAAACCACAACAAAAAGACACATGGTTATGGCCGAACACAACGCGAAAAGATACCTCAAGGAGTCTTATTCCAAAACTTGATAAATTGGATCATAACTCTAACCTAAAAACATTAACAAAACCACACAGCTCATGCTCGCAAATCCTCTTATCAATCTTAGAGTTATTTGTTTAGAGATAAACATATCCTTTAAGCCCTTTAAGTTCGTCTTCTCTTCAGTTCGTAACATGTTCAATAATATGTGAGAGAACAAAAGGACCGCCTATGGGACTTCCGAAAGACTAAGCTTACCACCGCTCAAACATTTTATCCCAAAAGCTCAACCCAACCAAAATGATCGAAGACGGCATCTTATATGAAGCTAGCCACGTTTTCGCTTCTGAGTCTAACTTTGCGAATCCGACGAAGGCGCTGCGAGTGAATTAAAAGCTTAGAAGAAAATACACGCAAAGGAACGAAGACAATGCATACGACCCTGGATTAGTTATATATCAATCAAGGGGACGTGCTTTAAAGGCAAAAAAATAAATTTTTTTTGTTACATATAATACCAGATACGTAATGAAGAATCAAAAAAAATATAAAAAAATTTATAAAATTTACTAGTAATACTTAAAAAAAGAATTTTTACATAGACGTCTGTCGTTAAATAGAAAAGCAAGGAGAGGGGGAGAAGGAAAATATTGAGCTATCTAGAATGTCTGGCTTAAGTCATAGCAAAATAACTTGAAGGCTTTAAAAGTGTTTCTGATTTGAAATCACATTAATGTAGTTTATAGTTTACAGTTTATGGTAACGATTTTGTTGTTGTTAATTTGTGCATTTTAAACTAAAAATGTTTACTCTAGAAAGAAATAAGGGTGTTAACCGAAACAAATCTTTATTTTATTAAATTACGGTGCATAATAGAGGCCACAATAAAGACCTTCAGGGTCTTTAAGGAAAATACAAAGTAACAGAAAGAGTAACATTTCAGTGTGCACTTCCTTAAAACGCAACAGAACGCAAATCAATGCAATGCAATACAATGGAAAAATGCGAAAAAAAAAAACTAACATCTTTGTTGAATCATAAACATTTCAACACACTGCCTGCCTACAAACATGTAGGCGAATATAGAACAAGAACGAAGCGAAAGACAACAAAATAAAAAAAAAAAAAAAAAACCAAACATAACACACCCAACACTAGAATTACGTATAGGTAATAATTTAATACCAAATCTATGCAAGAACTTCTACGTGCATGTATACGTAAACAGAGTTATAGACCAATAAAGGAAAAGAAAAAGAGAAAAATTTTTCTAAAAAAAATTAAAAAAAGGAAAAACGAGTAACTATGTTTTTTAGTTGTAGTATTTATGTTATATTTTATCTGGTTTAGTTTATCAGCTAATAAACGCTTGAGTAAAATGTACACCTCAAGCACAATCGCGATAAAAGTCCACCAAGACATACCGGTGCGATGGTGTCTCTCTACAATATAAAAGACGAAACAACATCAACAAGAAAAGTAATGGCAAAGAAATCGGGACATAACAGAAAGCAACAATTTGGTCACATAACAATTTCATGTATTGCTTATGCTTATGCTTATGTGATTTTCATTTTATTTACTTATTGCGTTATTTTAAAATTTTCCCCCTTTTTTCTTGCGTGTGTATGCGTAGCGGCAATTATTTCAATGTTTCTTTAAATTTATTTAAATGCAATGAAAAGTTTCTATATCGTGATACAGTATAATATTGAATATCTGCACTAATGTAAAGCCGAGTTTCAGGCGAATTTTACTTAGTGATCACTAATCACTTAATTAATAAATTAATCCATTATATGGATTATGATCATATCATATCATCATAATATGGGTAGAATTAACTAATCACCTTCATTAGTTATTATTATGCCCCACATGAACCTGCAATTTTTAAATAAAATATTTTACTTACGTACGTAGTACCATCCATTAGAAATATTATCCGCATCCTCTATGCTGGAGCTATCATAAACTTTCGCAAGTGAAGTTGAAAAACATTCAATAACAGTTGTAAGCATTTTATCTTTTAATGATAATATCTTAGTAAGCATTTAAATTCAAAGTATAAATCATTAAAATCTGACATACATTCGCATGTTTTGTATGTATTCTTAAAGGCGTCTTTCACAATATCTCGAAATTCTTAAACAACAAAAAAAAAAAGTTACTATAAATTCAAACTTGTCGGCTTAACGTAACAACAAATTTTCAAGGATGATGGGTGTATATGCGGTCTTCGTATACAACAACGCTTATGCGTATTTGTCATGCGTGTTCATAGTACACTTTTATGGTACAATGACACACATATTTTTTTTTTGTTTTGTTTTTTTTTTTTTTTTTTTTTTTTTTATAATCATTCGTTCGTCTATGATAACGCGTTACTATAAACCGGATGCTTAATGCAAGCTTATTGATTTTGGTTTAATGAAGTGACGGCTTATGCGATGTAACAGTAGTTTGTCTTTTCGTATCGAAATATTTTATCAGAGAGAAGATGCAAACGGTGTTTATTCATGAATTTTCATATTGAAGAAATTCTATGAGATAAGCTAGAAGGTATTGAGTTATTTGCTTTTGAGGTCACGTTAAACTAACCAAAATGTCGACCTATACATAAAGAGCAGAGAGATAAGCTAAGTATATTTTGATAAATGGGGTTTGAAGGCGGTAGTTTAAGCCAGAAATCTTTCAATTCTTCTAATAGATCCTTAAGTACCGGTCAAAAAGGATCAAAATATCTTTGCACAAAAAGGCAAAGCATTTTTCTCCTGTGAGAGCTATTGGAGATATTTGCACATATTTTGGGAACGCTGACGACGAAGAGAGTCTATTTGGACTTCAAAAATTTAGATTTTAATTTAAATTTAAGTAGGGGAAGCTATTCCTTGGAAAGGCTCTTTCAAAAGCATTATCATTCAACCTATAGATTAAGGGCCATTGAGGTTATTATTTATGCGAGAAAAAGAACTGTTTGGTCGTTGCAAAGATATTGGCATTTAATCTATACGATATTCAAACCCTATAAACTAATTGCGGGAAAATTGAGTAGATATTGTTTCAGACGATCGCATATGTTATCAAGATCCAGTCAAGAGCTTAAACACACGGTTTGACTTAGGTGAGATTTTGCTGTTTAAAAGTTCCTGTTAAAAGGAAGGTATAAAATGTACAACAACTACCTGCTTAAAAAGGCGTCATTAACGCCTTAGAAGCGTGCAATGCGGCATTTGCAATAAACCTCTTCTTCTTATGCTTTGCGTCCCCTAGAATTTATGAGAACGGATTGCTACCAATAAAACAGTCGGACTTAAAAGCAGTGAACGTACCTTGTCAATATTATTCCCAAGAATTGTCAAAAGTTAAGAGGTCCTGGTTGAATATCAAAATACTCTTTCCATCCAGCGTGAGAGTAACACATACTTCGATCTCCGTAGAAATCTACAAAAGAGCGGTGCGATTTTTGATCAAATGTCTTCGAAATTTAAGGTTCAAAACCATCAATCAAGAGGTCACACATATACTCTCATATATTCTTTGTTCAGCAACTATGTTATAAACTCAAAGTTCTATTACCTTTTTGACAATATCCTAAGCCCGCGAAAGCACTTAGTGAAGACACACGCATCAGCACTAACTTTCTTAGAGTATTTGCAAATGTAATTAAATTATTGGATAATAAATCAGACTTAAAGTTAATTGAACTTCTACGGAGGTGTTGCCTTTGTAATCGGAGAGGCACACAGAAAGAATCGTTTGGAATCGTTTTATGGCAACGATTAACTAAGCATCAGAGTAAACATAAAAAAAGGCACAGACACTTAGTTACTTCAACGCATTTGACTTCACAAAGAGATAAGCGATTACAATAATTTAACCATTGAAAAACGGGTTTGGATTCCTGATATTTAAAAAAAAAATCTTTTTTGCTTTGTTACTTTTAGAAAAGCTTTTACGTGTCAAAGTATACCTGGCTAAATTTGATACGTATCCGATTTTTGTTTTCTGATATTTGAAACGACATCGACATGATGAATTAATCTAAGATACTGGCGTAGAGTATTTGGGTTTCTGTGTCCATGCAAGCATTTACGTAGATGGGTGCCTTTTTGCGCCTTTGTGTATACGAATTGATGCAATCATAATATTTTAAATTGCTGTTTGCGAGGATTTCTCTTTCATTTACTACAGTACTTCTGATTATATCTAAAAATAACTACAAAATAACAACAATAATGATGATGAAGATGATGGAGATGATGATCATGATGGTTTGTACTTAGGATCATTTTATAGAAGTGATCATACCAAGTAATGGTGTCATTTGCTCCAGTTAAATGCGATACACGATACAATACAATATCCAAGTAGATAAACGGACAGACGAACAAACGAACTATGAACACGAGCTAAATTTAGCCGCTTTATTAGTTACTCGACAGCATGTTATAGAGTAATCAATTAAATTAAAACTAAAATACGTAGACCATCGTCTGTCTGTCTTGGGTAAAAACAAAGAATAAAATATCCAAACAAACCAAGGGCCATAAAGGAATAACAATAACAATTTACAAAGAGGACATTAAAACAATTTAATATGTTAACGAGTTCGACGAGTAACAGCAGCAACGGCAGCAATAGCGACAGCAGCATTGTTCAATGCAATGTCAAAAGGGAATCGCATTTATGTTACTTCTTCAACATTTTGTCTGGAGTGTTATGTGTAAATGATCTCTCACTATCTATATTTGTAGATATGTTGATGTTCGTATTATTTTTATTTCATTATTTTTATTTATTTTTTTTTTTGCTGCTCTAAACGACAAACTTACACACATTTTTATGTACGAATGCCATAAAAACATATGTAATTTAATGTCAAGGATTTTCAAAAAAAAACCGGTTAAATTACAGGTAATTTTTTACAAATTTAATGCACATTCGCAATAACATATACTTTAAGATACGTTTATGGTTATGTAGTAACTTTTTCTACGTTATTCTCTACTCAATTAGCTTCATTCATTCATTAAAATCTCATAAATCATATGATGTTTAGGTCTGATGCCGACCCTACTGCTGTTGCTGCCGGTTGATTTAATTTCAACACGCCACGCACACACACACACACACACTGACGTACACAAACACACATGCATGCATACATATATAGATGTGTATCCATATATAAACTAGACGTAGGTACTGATTAAGGACACTTATGCTTTCAAGTTAGCTATAAACTATGTAAGTTCATGTCTCTGCTGAAATCCTGGAAATCTGCTTTAAAAAACGCATCCAAAAATCTACCTTAACATTAGTCTTAATGATTCCGCTGTTATTGCTGGTGTTTTTCTTCTTTTTTTTTCTTTCTAGTACTTTGGTTAATGAGTGCTATTGTAGGCTTGTTTAGCCAGCGGAATTCGTTTAAATAGTTTTTACTGGTCCCATTATTAATGCTTTTGGGTTCGTGGTTCTACATATCTTTCAACAACATTTTGTTAACAGATGTATCTTAAAGACCATAAGACCATATCATACATCATACATATGATATGATGGCGATAATTGATGGCTGGCATCTTTTACGCACATTCGGTGTCGTTTATTTATACGCGTACAAAAATTTTCGCATAAATCAATATAAATTTTTCAAGAGACGAAATAACAAAACTCGAACAGGTGTTAATTTGTAAAACTGGTAATAAAACTAGTAAAGAAGCTGAGCAGAACATATTTTGCAAGTTAAACAATTGGCACAAAGTCTCTTACGAATCGTCAAGGGAAAATTTTTTTACGTCTTCATATCACACTTTTGACAAGATATAAGTTTTAAACGCAAGGAGTCCGAGTTTTGCTTTTCTTTCCTATTCTCTCTTCCACATTAAATTTCAGTTATCTATGATTGGAGAGATATTTCATCTGTTTCCAGTTTCTATGATTTAACTATGTACGATAGACAAAAAAATAAGGGTAAACGAAAGGTTCACTTATAAAACATAAAAGTAATCGTGTCTCTTATATTATATATATATATATACAAAAATAACTTTAAAGAAGATTTCAAAAGGTCTAACGGATTTATGCAAAAGCAATTTTATGATTATTTTTATACCCACCACCGAAGTATGAGTACGAATAAAAGCCGTTGTGAAATCCATAAGGATGGTTCAGAGACCCCATGAGGTATATACATTTCCGATCGGCATTAAAGTCTGCATCAATTTAAGCATGCCCGTTTGTCCACGTGTCCGCCTGTCTGTTTGAGCGTTCATATAATACCTATGGGAAATATTCGCAAAAATGAAATTGGGCAAAGCCGTTGGAGCTGGTATTGAAGGTCAGCAAAATCAGTGAAACCCAACGCACAGTGCCAGTACCAAAGTGCAAACTAAGCTAAGAAGCCACATCGTATTCAAAACCAAAAAAATATGTTTTTTTCCGCGTTACTTATAAATCGCAACAAATGCAAAAATTGAAATTTTTATAAACATTCGATGGATAATCCTACAGTAGCTGTAATAAATGGAAAAAATTGACCTCACCCACTCAATTTTATAGAATATTCTTTTGTCAAATCTTCTGCAATATGCAGAAGGAAACCCTGGGGATCCTATATCGATAAGTACCATATACTGATATTTGTCCCTCCATCCGCCGACCTCTATGCACTTATATCACAAGCACTCTTAAGATCGCAAAATTTCAAAACTATTAAAAGCATTGGAGCTTATGTCAGTCAAACAATCAAAAGTCGAGAAGAGATTGGCATTTTTAAGCCAAAAAGTGGTGGTTTCGTCCATCACGCATAAACTACAACAATAGAAATTTTGTTTATGCTATAGGTGACTACAGCGTGTATAAAAAGAAAAAAAAAAGAAAAGCTGTCCACCCGGTATAGAAATTTATTTTTTTTTTTTGTTTTTGATGGTGATGGGCATAAAAGATTTGGCAACAGGCAAATGCAATATCATTACCTGTTCTTACTTGTTTCGTATTCATTTAATTCTATCTGCTAATTATGCGCTAATAATCGTTAATATATACGAACTCCTGTTTACATTTTTTTCTTCTTCTTACAAATCATCATAAATAAGGAACTAGCTTCTCGCGTAAACTTGTTAAAGTACTCCCACTCATTTTACCATAACCATAAACTCAAAACAAAATGAGCGACGATAGAAAAAAAAATTTATTAAAACTTTTGTGTGTGGAACGCCTTCAACTACTCCTAGTTGCCTAACTTGTGAAATTTGAAAAGCGAAGAAAAATTTCACATATACAAGTATTCAGCTACATACGTACAAGTACAAGTATAGATAAGCGTGCATGAATAAATCTCAAGTTTTCCAATCGACCAATCGGGTAAGCTGCACTTATTGTTGCCTTTGAGAGTTTTACCAAGTTACCACAAATAATATGGTTATTGATTAGTCGACTTAACCTAACTATAAGGAAACTTTCTCATTTATTTTATTTCATCTATTTCAAGAAAAACCGGAAAAATTGTACGCATTTCATAGCCAATGTCTTTCACATTTGATGGCATCTTCTCTTGCTTATAAGTACATATAAGTACATATATGTATGTGTATATGTATGGCTACATATTTGCATGCATTTAAGTATGTATGCATGTATGCTGCTAACGCAACATTTTTTTTTGCAACTAGGCTTAGTTAGATGAGTTTACGTGTACGACAAGCGAATTACTTTGTCTACCTGAGATGGCTGCTGCAAGAAAACAAAAATAAAAAAAAAAAGTGAAATATGTAAACCATATTAGACCTTATTGCTATTGGCGTCGGTTATATGCCGTACAAACTATAGTAATATTGTTTGCTGCTGCCGTTGTTTAAATCATTTTGCATTAGTGGTTTTGTCCAAAATGTAACATAACATGCAAGAATTTTGTTGACATTTACTTTGCAAAATAAAAATAAAAAAATTGACGCAACAAGAATTTGAAGCGATTCAATGGTTTACACATTATATAACATCAATAGCCAGATAGTAGTAGCAATAAGTCACAAACGAAACAACTATGACTATATAAGCAAAACGGTTTCAATATTTGGTATTCGATCAAGGTTAACATGATATGTAGGCCTTGTTATTGTTGCAAAGCAAATATGAAGGAAACTTTTTCATTATTCATTTATGCAACATTTACAATACGTGTATATCTGTGCCCATATGACTCATATGGTCAAATACTTACATACAAAGCTTAAATATATATGTGATGTGAAGCTCTTCACCTTTTCTAAACAAACTCCAATGTGCATGACTTTCTTTTATTCGCCTTTATATTTTCCCTATACATATACATATGACTTTTCAGTTATGAAGAGTGCTTCTCATCTCAGCAGAGCGTCTCATATAAGAGTTTATTCAAAAAATATTGCCAATCATTACTTATTCTTATTCATGTTTACATTAACATTTAAATCCATATCTGAATGGTACGCTTAATACGATTACATGCACAACCTAAATAAAGCATTCGTAAACAACATTCGAATATTCATTCCACATTTTAGGTAAATAGGTTTTAAAAAATGAAACTTACCTTTTTATAGTTATGCAAATTAGAGCAGAATATAAATGAAAGAAATCATTCTACTCTAGAAACAAAAGAAAATTAATGAAAAGTAGAACTTCAAATTTTTCAACAGAGGTCAATAAACGTTATTTGAAAAAATATCTGATTTGGCACCATTTCATTTGACTTAGACATGTATTTAGTTTCCAATAGCTTTAAGAAAGAAGAAAATTATTGAATGTGTATGAAGGAGATATATTGACAGAAGACGGGTGCCAGAATTGCCTTACAAAATTTCATTCCGCGAATCTTGATATTGACGTTTTAGAAGTTCGATTAAAGCTGATGAAATCAAAAGAGCGGGTTTAGCAGATGCAATTCGGCAAATAACATACCTGATATATTATAATACATTTATCGAATTCGACTGCTCAAACATCATCCTTCGGTTTGACGAAAACAAACCGAAATGACTTTTCGAGCAACCCTAAAACTCTAAAATGTTATACAAAAAAGTTTGGCAAGACTTTCTTAAAGGCCTACGTAAAACTAGTTACCAACAATTCGCCAAAAGATAAATGTACCTTTGTTACTTTCACTTTGATATTATTATTATTGCGATTCTTGTGCATTTACATATTATATAAATGAATTGCAACGTCGCCATAAACGAAAAAATTAGTTCCGACATCGGTATTTATATTCCGATATCAATTCAAATTTTTCGAAAAGGTCTCAATAATTACATTACATTACATGCGTGTCATGAATTTTTCCATTTTGGCAGACTTACGTCCAACTTAGTTGCTTTTATATAGACACAATTTACAAATATACGTTTCTAGAGACATTTCGATTTTTTTATGTGTAGGCAAGCGTACATACATATATATATATATATATAATCAAAGTTAGACAAGAGTATTATGTAGTTGCTTTGGTTGTTAATGTCAAGTCTACACTTGTTAGTAGCTTGTTTTCTGTTGTATACGTAACATATGCCTTGAGTTTTTTTTTTTTTTTTATTCTTTTCATTTATTCTTTCTTTTATTAGCTAATTGTATGTTTTTTGTTTTTTCTCTTCTTCTTACAGCAAAAATGAACATATTTTTGCCACTAGTCACGTGGATAGTGTTACTTTCGAGTACGGTAAGTGCATTTAAGAAATTGTCTTAACTTACACAATTCACACGTACAATATATAAACAATGAAGTATTGAGCTTAAGAACTGGATGGATGGAGGTTCCAAATATCTGATTATGGGTTTGAATATGAGTGCACTAAAAGGAATTATTCTAAAAAGTCAACACTTTTTAGACAAAATAAAGTTTAGATAATCATCGAAGTAGTTTTAAGTAAGAAAGAAATAAATAAATCAACAGAAATTACTTTATAAGCAAAATGATATCATCTTTGAGAACAAGTTGTATTCATACAGATAATAATGACGTAATGTTGGTTATAACGGATGTTGAGCATAAAAAAAAGAAACAAAAAAAAAAGATAAAATATAACTTAATACAACAAGACGTCTGTTAATGTTAATAATGAAGCATAAAATCAAATGTCAGTAGTCGTAGGCGGCAAGCGTTATGTATGTACCAGGCATTGGAATATCAAGTGTTGATATTTAAATAAAAGCAAAAAACAAAAGCTTATAGATAATCTTAAATAATTGTTTATTAATCTTTTTCCATCCATTAAAAGAAACTAATGTGAATAAATGAATATGAATGATGAGGCGTTACCCCAGAGTTACCTTGAGATCTTTGACACGGTCAAGTGCTTAGTTCGCAGAGGAAATGGTAAAAAGAACAATAAATAGAAATGTTCTTGAACTTGACAGTATATTAAATAATAGAAGAACTACAAGAACACATGCACTCACACATACGTACCCTATTAGAAGGACAAAGATAATATATTAGAGACAAAGCTATTTAGAAATACTTGCTACTAAGAATTTTATTTGTTAAATTTAATTTTTTCTTTATTTTTTCCTTCAATATGCGACTTTGGCTTTTTAACTCCGCCTAACATCTTATCGACAGATTATATTTCATCTTCTTCAAATTGTAGAAAAAATCAACCGAGTGTAACAATTAAACATGCAAACTGACATTTAAGGTTATGCCTGATATCAAACATCAAAAGAAATTTTATCCATAATGTATGTAAATATGTGTTCATGTGGGCTCATGTTTATGTATAATTAATGTATGTGTGTCAGCTGTTAATTTAATACATATGTAATTTTTAAAAAAATGTATGCCTGCGTTGATTTTTAAAATTTTAACTCAACCTTATCCGTGGAAATCGAAAGAAAGGCCATATAAAAGTAAAAAACGAGGTTTTGTTGTATGCTCCAACTAAATAAAGATTAATTGAAACCATTTCTTAACCTTCCTTAATTATTACTTAAAATTATGTTTACAACGAAAAAATGGTAGTTAGCATTAAAAATCTTCTCTACTCAATCATTAAAATCCTCTGAAGGAGGGCTCGTATGAAGTAATACACTTCACATACCACGTAATCCAATCATTGAAAACGCTTTGTTTCCGTAATCGGATAGCAATGTAAAAATAAAAGGGCAAAAATTTTACAGAAATTTCAGCACTTATACGCACCAATACGTTCATCGAAGCTGTATTGTATTCAGTGAACGTCGGTTTAAAAAAATAGGAACAAAGAGGAGAGGTTAAAGAAAGTAGGAAGATACGATAACTACATCAGAACAATACTTCAGTAAAGTGTTTTACCAATTTTGCAATCAAATCCTTACCGCTTTTTCTAAAAACTCTCATTACTCAGCTATGAGCAAAAATCTCGAACACCATTTATGACATTTGGTGATCAAAAGCGCGTAAAAAACTAAATTTGCTTTTGAAAATGAGCGCGTTCGTGCCTAATACCGACCATTTGCTGCATATTTTTTTTTTATTATTTTTTCAAAAGGAGAAAATAGCTTATTTCCAACTATTCGAATTTTTCAATTGGCTCCTTCTCAACCTAGAGCAATCTCATCTTTTAAAATTCTAGTTCGGACTGAAGACATGGATATGTTGTTACATAAACCATTGCGGCCGGCTGGATCCTTAATTGAGGAATTTATCCCTCGTGATCGACCTCGTAATACTAATGCAGTAGACCTTTCCCCTTCAATAAACTAAATATTTTCTCAGGCTCATTATCCCTTATTTATCCAAATATTAAGAGC
The DNA here is from genome assembly GCF_014805625.2 of Glossina fuscipes. Lineage (NCBI taxonomy): Eukaryota > Metazoa > Arthropoda > Insecta > Diptera > Glossinidae > Glossina > Glossina fuscipes. The sequence continues at coordinate 31,483,321 of NW_023998416.1, read as the reverse complement.
CTAAATTCAAAAAGTTCGTTCTACTTTCCTATATTCAGTGAGCACGGAATTTTCCTGTTCGGCCTTCACTGGAACTCGGTTAAAGCCTGATTTACATTTGTCAGAACTTTTCCATAATTGGTTTCAAGTTTTCAGAAATGAGCAGTTGATGATCGCAATGGTGGTGATTGAATCTCCCACTACTCCTGACGTTGAATTTATCGCCGTTCGACCGAAGTTTCCTAATAAACACTTATATAAACTCCCATATTCCCCCAACTTTGGATATCTCTATATTTAAGAAGCAGGCCGCCCTCATTGGCGAAGTGGCCAAGCAATATAAGCCTGCCGATATAGTCGTTGCGTTGGGTGACTTCAATTTGCCTCAAATCACTTGGTGTTACAGTGGTAGAGCTGTTGTGTTCTTAAATTAATTATTCGATCATAATTTAGTTCAATACAACGGTACGCCTAGTTGCAATGGTGGACTGCTTGATCTTTGCTGTGCCAATTTTCCTGAGATTTGTGTTAATAGTTGTCTTCCTTTTAATTAACCTGACAATCCTTATCATCCAGCAATGGGTATTTCCTTTCATTACAAGCATGATGGCTCGTTGAAATAAATAAATTTTATGATTTCCATAAAATCAATGTTTCAATTGCTAAAAACACATCTCTCACATATTATGCTTGATTTCTCAATTGGAAGTATTGATAGCTTGCTGTCGCCGTTCTACAATATATTAGATCAAGCTCTGTCTGCATCGTTTTCGATCAAGCTGTCCCGTCCTCGAACCAGGTGTCCCCCGTGGTTTAATAAAGCAACTAAATATTAAAAGAATAGGGAAAAAAAAAATCTTAACAAAAAATTTTCGAAAAGTGGTTTTTCTTTCGACTATTTCGCTTACTCAGTGGCAAGGCATACATTTAATTCACTCAATCACCAATACTATGGCAGTTTATTAAATTCTCTCTGTTGGAATACTTTTTCAAGTTCGTTAATTCCAAAAGAAAAATCTGTATCAATGCTTCGCATGTTTCTTTTAATGCCTCGGAGTCCTCGGATAATATTGAAACCACAAATTTCTTTGCGGATTACTTCCGACAAAACTTTTCAACTGCTAAGTTCGATTTATCAGCAAACTATTCATATCCGATTAGTAATTCGGTTTCAATTCGTAATTCGGTTTACGTTTTTAAAGGGTTGAACTCTCTAAAATATTTTTGTGCGCCTGGACCTGATGGAATTCCATCATCTTGTGCTATCGAGCTATGCGTTGTTATCCCAAAGATTTTTAATCAGTCCTTAAATTTAGGTACTTTCCCTTTGTGTTGGAAGACTACTTTCCTTATTCGTAGTCACACAACTTGTAGAGAACTACAGAGGCATTGCCAAGTTGAGTGTCTGGCCTAAACTATTCGAGCGAATTGTGAATCAGTATTTGGCCTTTGCCATCAAATTGTGTATTTCGCCTCTCCAACATGGCTTTCGAAGAAGAATCTGTTAGAGTTTACTTATTTTCAAGGCTTTTTCTAGTGGCTCGCGCACTGATGTCATAAACACTGAATTTAGCAAAACGTTTGAGTTGGTTAACCATAAATTATTTAGTGAAATGGTTAAGCTCTTATCTGCACAATAGATCATTTATTTACGAAAAGGCTGTACATGTTTTTGGTTTGATCTATACTCGAGTATGCCTCTGTTGTGCGGTCTCCTTCCTATAGGTGTTATGTAGATTCATTTGAATCTGTTTAAAAGCAATTTTTGCTGTTTGCCCTTAGAAATTTGTGTTGGGACCAGATTGCCCCGATAAATACACTCTAAGAAAGTGAGCACAAGCTTTAAATTTTTATATACGCAAAGTGTCTCATTATATTTGATGGGCACGCAAACAAAAAGGAAAAAAAATATGTGAACAATGTCTCTCGCAATTTCCGCGTGGAATTAGATAGAGACTCGGCGTGTGTAAATACTTCGTAGCATTTGATCTTGAGTTTCTAGTAAATTTCTAGGCATACTCTTTAAGAGAAAGAGAGAGATATTGTCTGACTTATTATAGCTAATTTAAAAGAAAAGACTAAAGGAATTAACGAATTCGTGAGGTCGCAATATCAGAAATGAAGAAAAAGGTTGATGTTTGTCAATTTGTGGGTCGGTTTCTATTGACTTTTGAATTTAATCTCACTATAATGGAAGGGAATAAATAATAAATAAATAAGAAAATTATATTTGGCCGTGACCGAATCCTTTATACCCATCACCGTTACCCTAAAAAGACAAAAAAGTACAAGAAGTAAATTTTCATGCTCTATAATATGAAGAGGGTGAGGCTGATTCTTTCATTTTCAAAATGAAAGCTTTTGCTTATAGGTGCGTGGGCATTGTAAACAGGCCTTGGGCTTTTGTACATTTATCAGCTAAAGTTTATGAGTAATGCGTAAAAAACCAATTTTTATTCCTTTTGAAAAACACAGGTGTTCTTAGTTTACCTAGTACTATGGGCGTGTCCTTTGTCCGATTTAGCCCACTTTCAGTACCAACCTGCGAACAAAAAATTCCAACTCTTCGGCCGAGAGAATGTTTACAACGGACATTGCACAAGTGGACAGACGGACATGCTTACGTCGATTCAGATCTCTGCAGCTTGCATCTGCGCGTTGCAAACCTTTTGACGAAATGAATATACCCCCCCTTGATCGGTGATAGGTATGAAAACAACACCTGGACAAACAAAGTGAAAGGCGAGCATGATTAAAAAACACCGATAAAATATGTACGCTTTATGGTATTTCCGAGTAAAGTGTACATGTATTGTAGAAAATTATTATAGTCGTAATAATGTGTGATGGATATAAAAAACAAAAGGTTGTGGTAAAGATTTATTAGATCTTTGTTTTCTTTTGAGTTTAGAAAACTAATTTGACTACAAAAACAGTCAAATTCTTCAAACCTGATATGTGATATCATTTAAGCAGAACGGCAATAACACCAAAGCGAAAAAAATGGTATTGGCAGAATGAATAATCGAGAAAGTTAAGCAAACTGACCGATTTTTATTTTATTCTTTTCAGACTTAGCAAGGTTCAAAACATTCCTTAATTTATTTATGACGACTGAGTAGAAAATATTTATGTTTATTTCGTACTTTTTTTTTTTTTTTGTTTTACTTTCTTTTCTCTCACATTTTTAATTTATTTTGTTTTAATTGATATTCTCTCTGAAGATAGCATATGTTAATAGTTTACTACATGTACGGTTATTAAAAATTTTAAATCTTTATTTTTTCAAAGCTCCTTTTTTCCAGTCATTTATATTATTTTGCGCGCAGATATAAGCTTCAAAAAATTTTTATTGATTTCAAAGTTTGCTGTTAAACGTTTAAATTTGTAAGAAATTTTTCTAACAAATTTATTGCTTTCTATTATGATAATTTTAGATTGTGTGTAATAATAAATAAGAAAAGAAAGTAACAAAGTTAAAAAAAAAGATCGTAGAACATATATGACTTGAGATATTAAGAAATTCATACATTGATGCATGCGATTTAAAAAGTCTTTGAAGCAGATTGAATTCTTTTTCGGATCACTAAAATCAATGCTCTAATAAGTGAACCCTTAAATGAACGCATACTACTTCGTGTAGGCCTAGTCTAAGACCGTCGGTATTCTCATTTAAAAATGCACAACGAATACCTCACCTTTTGACATGAAAAAGTGGGTGCGTCTTATGGTCCGAAGGTGACACTAAAATATTTTTTCAATAAATCATCTCTAAAATTGAGGTTTGAAATGAGCGACCACGATAGTTCAAAGGAAAGCAATACGAACGGTCTCATTAGCGAGATTAGTGATAGTGCCGAGAGTGAAGGTGAACTGAATATTGCTAGTACGAGTTAACAATAAATAAAAATGTTGATCAGAAAGTTTCATCAAAATGTATTTTTCGAAAAATCATCTTATAAATTTGAAGCGCTTCTTGTCGTCCGGTGCATCCTATAGTCCGATAAATATGGTTCATTCCGGAAATTAAAAATCCATCCACCTTTTATTTAACCTTACAAGCAATTTCAGAATTCGCTTGAATTTATATCTAGCTGCTTAATTTCATGTTCAAGCACTTCAAACCTCGTCATCACTATCACTATTTCTTCAAAATCAGTAATAGAATTACAATAGCAAAGAATTTATCTGTGACCACGCGTATTAAATTTTTATTGTTAACATTTATATAGCATTCTCAATTTTTTAATTGCATTTATACGCGGCACAAATTCATTCGTTCATTCAGTTGGCTTTGATTGCGAGATTCTTGTAATGCTATTTCCATTAAAAGCAGCAGTTTTCGCAAACGACGCAATATAATATAGTCATCCATTTTAGCGATACAGCTCAATGCAACAGGTGATTCCTCGCTGATTTTTCTTAATTCTATGTATATCTTAAGTCGTGCCTTCTATACACGAATATCGTAAATTAAAAACTTTCCAAGAGTTGTTGAATCAATCCCGATATAAATTGTGGTATATGCAAAATTCCCTTCTGGCAACGCTTCTCCAACACTTTGCAACACTTCCAAATTTGATAAATGGGTTTTGTGTATTGCCTTCCGGGAAGGAGAATTAAAGTTTCGCTCCGGATAAAATATAAAACTTTATTTCCTTTATATCTCAAAAGACAGTACGAATTTTCCTAATATATGTGTTGCAAGTATGCCCTGAATCTCGGCAATGCATAAAATTAGAGTATTATGGCAGTCCTAAAATTAAATTAAGAAGCGCTACACACATGTTCTTCTCCAATTTATCCCATCATAGCTGATTGTAAGTATTTTTCTTATTCTCGTTATAGGTGCATTCACAACAACTACATAAACAAATATCACCGTTCAAAAAAAATTTAAAAAGTAGTCGATTTCGTAACGAAGTATTTTTTCTAAATTTGGAAGATGGCTACTTCGGTTGTCAAGTAAACGAATCAACCGACTATTTACAATTATACGAACTATCGAAATTATGCGACGGTAACCAAGATTGTTTTCTTGGTTCCGATGAGCTTAATAAAGAGCTCAAATGCACAAGTAAGTAGAGACAAGAAGTGCTAAATATCAAAAGCCCTTAAAATGTAAATCATATTATACTCTTACTATAAATATATTATTATTGTTCGTCTTTTTAACAGATGACTGTGATAAGGATGGAACACAATGCATAAACGGTGTGTGTTTAAACGGCGTTTGTCATTGCAATGACGGTTGGGGCGGTTGCAACTGTAATGTTCAAGGTATATATCATAAGATTATTAGAAAATTTAAATTATAATTTATAAGCAAATAATGCGTTTATTTATATGATCTTGCAGATGACAACGAATGCAAATATCGTCCATGTGATGTATTTGCTCACTGCACGAATACGCTCGGCAGTTTCACATGTACCTGCTTTCCTGGCTATCGCGGTGATGGTCTTCATTGTGAAGGTAAGCTACACACTACATGTATTATATATGTACAACTAACATAACTGAATGGTTGAATGACAAATAAATATACAAGTATATATATACATCTGTATATGAAAAATTTGTTATTCAATCTTTTTATATATCTTTCCATGTAAACTTGCTGTTAAAGAAAATCTTAAAACTTACTTTAATAAGAGTAAAAAAAAAAAATCTTCCTTTCTTTCTTTTTTAATATGCTTAAGAAAAATTCTTTCAACCATGAAATCTTCTGTTCTTTGTTCTCTGCAATGTTGTTGCTTTTCTTCTTTCTTCTCTAACGGTTTAAAACTATAAAAGCTAACCTTGTACTATACTATCACAAAGCAAATTCAGCCAACTGTTTGTTACTTCTTTATGAATAACAAAAACAACAACAACCACAAAAATAGAGTATAATAAAATCAGAGAACAGCTCTAAAGAAAATCAAAGCAAAATAAAAACAAAACTCATATTCCATATTAGAATAATAATAATAGAGAAAAATAACACTACCACATGCTCTAAAGGTAAAATAATTCAAGCTTTAAAGTCAGTCTTTCTGTTTTATCGATAACGTTTCCGCCCCGTTACTTCAACTAAACCGCACACTCTTTATGTATTGCAAGTTAGTGCTGTAAGCGCCTCTTCTCCGGCTTCTTTTGTCTATGCGTACACTTTCATAAACATTTATTTCTCTTGTTTTCAGTTATAATTATATCAACGCTTCTATTCTCTTTGCCGACTTGATTTCTTCTTCTCCTTACATATGATTGTTTGTTAGAAAAGTGTTTTCTGTTTATACCCGCTTACATACGATAGCAGTAATGTTTGTTTTATTATTCTTTTATTTCTCTTTTGTTTTTAAATGAAATGAAAAAAATGTTGCTATATTTCATTTTCTTTGATCATAGTCTGGATTATCATAATAGTATAACTATGTGTTAACGTCACTGAATGTTCTCTATGCGTTATGCAATTTATTATGTAAACATATACGGAAGATGCAATGCATTAGAGTGGATCTTATTCTGGATAGTAATAAAATAATTTCACAAATGACGAAATTTAAAAATTTTTATGATTACATCAAAGGATTATGCAAGCTTAGATTATTTGGATCTTGGTTTAGGTTATCTCTCTATATTTCATTGTATTGAAATAGGTTAATGAAAATATTTTATTTATTAATTTTGTTTTTTAAGGAATTTATAATCGGTTATAATCATATACATATATATATATATATATATATTCAGCATACGTCCGGAAATATTGTTTACATATTGTTTTTGAATAAAAATATAGCGCGTTAACATTTACAACAATAGCGCTCGTCCTTGTGCAAAAACGTATCAAGGTGTATAGCAAATTTTGACCAAATGTCTTAAAGATTTCTATCTAAAGGTTGAAAACAAACATGGATTACCACTGGATCGATAAATAGGCTGAAATCAAAAAATTATTCTGATGATGCTGATAAGAAGACTCGAGTCTATCGCAAGTCACGTTGAATGTTTCATATATCAGCACAAATTTGATCTTTTCTTACAATAACTGGTGTGGTGTATAAATTTACTTTCCTATCAAACGCCAAAACTTAGACCAGTAGCCCTGTTGGCTTCCAGCACCACAGCAGTTGATTGTGAATGTGAGGCAATTTTGCACGCTTATTACACTCTACCGAAGGCCAATAATAGTGCAACAATTTAGATTTACTTGAGCTTCAATTGGGGAGTGTTGCTAACCGGCAACCCATTGGTCTTTTTTTATCTAATCACAAACAGACCAATAATTATAACTCAGGCTTTCCGAGCAGTGCATAATTGCGACTCCCTCGACAAAGTCAGCAAAGTGACAGAGTTCAAGACAAAACACTGCTCTATAAAGTTTCTAAAAAGATGCAATGAATATAATTTGCCGTTAGATTAGTTGCCCGGATTTAGATTTTGTGTGATGAATATAAAGCATAAATAAACTGAGTTCGCGGTTAGAAAGGAAAGATAGGGTCTTTCTCACCTTGGCAAGTGGACTCTTCTTCCGAATTGAAACTGAATGATTTGAAAATCAAAGATGTGAAATAGGAACATTTTCTTGTTCCCTTGCGGTGCGTGAATTAAGAAGTTCTCTATGAAAATTCTCGCAACTTACAAAAATCATATTTAGTTCTTTGGATGAATATTCTATTCAGATTGCAACAACTTCGATGTTCTGGCATACTCTCCGTAGTATATGAATACTTTTGTTATGATTATAAGGCATTTTCGTAAGAAAGCCTAACGCTCTCAAAATGATATTCTAGATATTCGCCCTTTTAATGTCGTTTCACTATAGTATAGGAACCGACAAATACTTCAACATCGTTTACTATTTAACCATACTTTTTGTAAAAATTCACCTTCGGTCTCGGCAATGGTATATGTCCTACAGAAAATTTATCGTCATTATACTTATAGCGATTAATGAACAATTGACAAAATTCTTGTCGATTTCCTCACTTCATCTCATTCGCCTGCCGATAGAGACATAGCGATGTAAGGAAAAAAAGTTGAGTTGCTATTAAAGAGCAGAATCTATTTGCTAAGAGACTGAGCATTTATGCTTCAAATTAATTACTTACTTTTGGCAGAAAATCGAAAAATTTGTAATCGTTAGAAACAAAACATTTCCGCATTAATTTTGTCGCTTACTTTAATCAAAAATTTGAAAATATATATATAGTTAGAACAAAACCACGAAAAAGGCCATCTATTTGCTGAAGGTACACCTTATTGAAACCATCACTCTAAAACTCTTTTCCAACGTTAGAAAATCAATAGTGTGCTAATAACATCCTTGTGTAATATAAGAACCTTGGATTGATTTTTTTGCTTTATCTAAATAATGATTCAATAATCAAGCTTACAACAATAATTTAAAAATGTAGAGAATGCTGTTCAAGGTGGCAAGATTGTTAAAGCGTAAATATGATTTTTTTTTTTGTTTTCTCAATCTGAGATGGAATGCTTCCTGAAAGCCATCATAGATGAAATGATGCGTAAAACTTTAGATCAATAAGAGATAAAACTTTAAATTAAAAGCATATGATGCATTACAGATTTTTTAGGAGTAGGCAAAAAAAACAGTAAATGTACGTCAAGAAATAAATTAGCACAGTCTGCAATAGATATTAGAAAGTCAGTGTATGGAGTGAGCAAGCGAAAAAAGTCTAATGATTTATGGCTACTGGCTTTAAAATGCCTTTGAAAACTTTTTTCAAATAATCTTCAAAGTACATTCTAAAAATACTATTATCTTAGAAATTAGAATTTGGCTCAATAATTACCGCTCTGTTCCGTGCTTTCCATTTGATATAGCTTCGAATTTACGAAGTTAAATACGCCAGTCCTTTAATCTAAAAACGGATTTTATCCATAGGTGTCCGTAGCTATGACACATAACACTGTGTTACTGTCAAACCGCCATCATTTGCTCCGTTTCCTTTCACTATTATTATTTTCTCATTATTATTTTCTCCAAAAAAAAGAAAGCGTTTTTTCATCGTAGTGTTGTTCAGGACGAAAAGTGAAAAGTGTTTTGAGAATCCCAATATTCCCGACTGTCCACATCCATTACGAGAAAGAATCGCCTTGGCAGGAAAACAATACTCTGCGTTAGGTAAGACTAAAAATGAGCAATCTGTTAAAGTCTGGTCAAAGATTTGGTACCGAACACTACTAGCGCAAGACGTAATCGATTTAACGGTTCACTGTTCAAAAAACGAACAAACCATTAAAAAAGTCAACACAGAGGGACTGTTTCGCACAGCATACATATATATTACAAGCCCGGATCGCAACACTTCGGATACACTCAAATGGAAAGTAATGGCTAACGTTTTATTCGCTAAATTCAAGTCCTTTCGTCTAAATGCTGTTTGCATCGATAGGTCACGGATTTGTTAAGCAATGCTTTGTTTCGTACGAGGAAAAAAACATGAAAAAACAACGCGAACAAAGCTCATGGCAAACGATTTTTAAAGCTGGGGAAAATTGTAGAGCGTAGGGCCGGGAAACATAATTACATAAATAATTTGTTATCATTTTCATTCACATTGTCTATGCAAAAATTCCGATTTCCTATTTACACCTATCTACATATATTTGTTGTTCTTATATGTACTCAATTATATATTACGTATGTACCGGGCGGACACATGTCCACAATATATTCAATATTTAGTGATATGGTTATAATTGAATTATACTTAAGTTTTTAAATATTATATTAGGTGTACCAATAAATTAGTATAGATATTATGTTTGAACAATTTAAATTTCAATTGTTCACAAATCTAAAGAGTTAGATTTCATTTATGAAAGTGCATTTTCTCTGTTTTTAAATGAATTAGACGTGAAAAAATGGAGCTCCAGATGCGGATATGATAGCTTGGCGTGAAAGCGCAAATAAGAAAGCAGTTTGCGATGAAATTCGCATACGTTCGTCCAGTAAGACGTCGTAGACCCGCAAGTTTATAAGCTTCGCCCCTTCCGCTTACCACTTATTTAGTTCGAGACAGTATAATTTTTGGAGGTCAGCGGTTCACTGAAGTTGAAGATGTCTGAAGATGGGTCGATGGCTATTTTGTCTGCAAACCGGCAAGCCTGTACCGAGAAAACATGCATAACTTACCCGATAAATGACTAAATACCACAGATAATGATAGTGCATAGTTCACTGAACTCGATCAAAAAATGGGACGAATTTGTTTATATACTTGTTGTATATATTAAATCAAATGGAAATTTAGTTTCTTACAATATTATATCACTTATTATCAATCATGTCCGGTTTGTCCTATTCATTTATTTACTTTTTATATTATTATTATTTTGTTATTTTTATTTATTGTTACAATTTCTACTTTCGTGAATTTCTTTTAATGTTTAGTTTTGAAAATCATATTTTGGCTGAAAATGAATTATTTGTAGCGAAAATTGGTTATAAATACACTAAGTAAAGCATAGGTTCGTTTTACTTAACAAAGTAAAAAGCATAGAAAAAATTGTTGTTCCTCTTTAATAATGATGAGCTTTTAATTGTAACCAACCTAGTCGTACGTATTCTTTGGGATTTGCATTTTTTGGTTTTTACAAACTACATTCGTGGTTCAGTCATTCATTTGCTCTTTTGTATTTTAAACTGTTGTTTCATCCCATTATTCTAGTGCAAATCCATACATTTTGGTTACAATTTTTTTAATGTTCCGGTATTTTTGCATCAATATCAAAAGATGACAGTGTTTCGAATATATAACATGGAAAGTTGAAACTTTTAACAATAAATGAAAATGTAATGCAAAATTAAGGCCGATAACCAACTATTGCTATAGCAAACCTCCAATCCAAAGGTTTTAACTTCCATTTTAAACGTTTTATACAAAAAAGGTCCTAATGCCACAACTTACATGCTCATAGCAAGCAGTTCTCCCTTTTCCCGTCCCTAGATATTAGTGCTTTTAATCATCACCCCGCGTACACGTATAGATGACATCTCCTGCCCGCTTTAAAAAAAGAAAGAATACTGGTCTAAAAAAACAAAGAGAAAATAAAATTTTGCTTTTCATTTATTTTCTTTGCTGTTTGCATGACTAAGCTTGTTGCCGATTACACTTTAAAGTAATTTGCTTTTTTCTGGCCGTTTTTGTCCATATCTCCCTTTTTTTTGGATTTAATTTAGTACAACTTTTAATATTCTTAACATGCAGAAGTCTGTACACAAAGTCTATAATAACTCGTTAGAATGTAGCTGAGTTAAGAAAGCCTTAACCTAAAATATCAACGTAAAAAAGCAACATATGCTTTTGCAGTTCACTTTCCACGCAAAATGGCAAATAACAGAGAGGCGTTCGGGGGGTTACCAAGAAGAACTGCCGTCCCACCTAATCTCCGCTTATGGAGATAAGGCAGGTGGGCATATGTTCACTAGAATAAGTTTGGTATATGTGAAACCCGCTCCAATAAGTAATAACTTCAACTATGACGTGAAAGTGGACAACCCTATAGGATCGGAATTTGCCTCAGTAACCATACGTTGACACTCTCTTACATCCATATTCACTCAATCACAGCATCTGGTGTCATCTACTCTTTTTCAAAGAACACCCTTACAGCATCGAATTACAAAATAAACGGCGTATTATAAGCGATATACTTAAGGGAAAGTTTGTGAATATATCCGAATACCAGCATATTGTGACTCATTATTTTATTATCCTTTCTTTATTGATGTCAACGTAAAAAAACTGGTCTGATACTCTGGGCGCTAATATCAAATGATGATATTGGACATAACATATATATGTAAAGGACCAGAAGAACACTATCCGATATGCATTTACATCGCCTATATACTGTCAAGGTTGAGCTATAAATCGCATTTGAGAGTGGGAAATTTCTTGCTCTTGCCTGTAGACATTCATGACCACTCACAGTGAAGAGCTAATCTGTTGATGGGTGACAACAATGCGTACAAAAATTTTGAACATCTTGGACATCGGCATAAAATAAATAATGCTCTGCTTAAATGAAGCAACCGTAACGACCAGCAGTCTGAGCGTCACCAAACTACAAGTCCATATCAAAGTTCTTCAACTTCAATTCTTATCCATTAATCTCCCTGTCGTTACTTTGCAATTAGTGCAGTTTGGAAGCCCAATACGAGATCATAGGAGCAACTTAGGGATGCTTGTCTATTGAAATGCAAATCTCAAAAACTTTTAAAAAAAATGAGATTTTGATACATTTTAACACTGGATAGGCGCGTCCAATCTTTCCCATTCCTGCTGGTAGTAGAGCATCGTCCACAGAACATACGATCAAATTTTTGTAGATTTACTTGTCGTAGCTTATGAGTAATAAACAAAAAATTGATTTCTTATATCAAATGAGAAATAGAGGTGTTCTTACTTTACTTAGCATTGTAGGCGCGTCCTTCGACCGATTAGGTCCATTTTCATAATCAAACTGCGTGCAAGAACTTCCAGCGTTCTTGCCAACGTGAAGTCCATAGCTTTAGTTTTGCGGCCAGCAGAATGCTTACGACAGACGTCACATGGACGGATAGACGAACATGCTTAAATCGATTCAGAATATGATGCTGATCAAGAATATATATGCTTTATGCAGTGAGCTTTGTACCTTTGTAATTTGCAAATATTTGGTTGCTGGCTTGCAGTATTCTGTAATTGAGAATGGATATGAGATATATTAATTCCATATATTAATGCCTTTTTCAATTTTCCAAAATCACGTTCGCATAACCATGATAGTACAGGATATTCTCTTTCATAGAAAAACTATTTGCTAATATAATATTTTAAAGGATTTTTTTAGCAAAAATTTTCATATATTTGTGTCAGCATATCGCTTGACTAATTTCCATCACTTATCATATGTATGCGTAGATGAGCACATTTACTTCCCGAATATGTGGTTGGTAGCTTATTACCTAACAATAATTGGTAAATACCAGTCTGTCTCTTGAATATTAAACTCATTTCATGCTTATATATATACAAATATTTTTGTGCCAACGGCTAGATAAGGCTTTTACTCATAGTCAAATGAGGTTAAGTGGGTATTGGCTTTTATGCAAAAATCGATGATATCGCAGAAATTCACGTTTAAACATAAACTATTTAATTTAATAGCTGAGACTATCAACGAAAAGAAGCGCAATCGCATTATCTTCTTAAACTTACTAAACTTTTCTATGGGTTTGTTTAAACGAATATTTAAATCATTGTCACGTTTTCAACTTGATTTAGCGTTAACTTGTGCTGCAGAGCAATAATAATAACGGTTTAAAAGTTGATTTACTTAAAATCAGACAATATTCTCTAGTCACTCTAAGAATGTTTAATGTAAATTCTAAAGTTTTAACCGCACATAGTTGCATACATTTATTTATTTATTATATAAATGTATGCAGAGGTTAAATAGAGCTTAAATTTTAATGTAAATGTAAATTTCAATTTGAAACATAAATAAAAAACAAGGTTTCTCCCTTTGTTTTTTTGCCTTTTTTTATTACTTATCTTCTTCTCTTAATTGCCTGCATATAAATCAAACATCACGTACTTTACGCGGGCCACCTTAAATCAACTCGTGTATGTTAATGCGATACTCATGCTTCAGATACTTATTACATGCCGCTATGCTATATATGATGATCGTGAAAAGAGTAACAAAAGTAACGTTTCACCGTTTTATTATAGCAGATTTTGTACAGCTGATAAATCCGTTACGCTTCCAAAACTTTAAACTTATGCATACGTGTGATGTAAAACGTCTACACATAGCTATACTCTATTATACTTACATGCACACCATGTGCATTCGGTTTATATTAGTTTGGGGAAAAAGCAATCCATTATTTTTTCGGTAGATGGCTGCACTAACAGATTTCTCGTAAAGTATCGATCAAATAATTTCCGATACTGTACATTTACATACTGTACATTTCGCAGTAAAAAAAATTCTTTTGCTGTTTTTTGTTTGGTGCATTCAGTTGTGAGTTACAGCGTGTTAAAAATGGAAGTGAACAAAGAGAAAATTCGATACATTTTACAGTTTTTCTGTGACAAAGGCGAAAACGCAAACCAGGCGGCTAAAATTGTGAATGGTGTTTATGGTTCCGATACTGTAACAGCCAATTATGTGCAATTTTGGTTTCGTAGATTCCGTTCAGGAATTTTTGATGTTAAAAATGCACCTCGCACAGTTAGGCCGGTCGTCGAAAATGTCGATAAAATCGGAGAAATTATCGAAGTTGACCGGCATGTTAGCAGTCGTAACATCGCCCAGGAGCTAAAAATCGACCATAAAACAGTTTTAAACCATTTACACAAAGCTGGATTCAAAAAGAAGCTCGATGTTTGGGTGCCACACCAATTGACAGAAAAAAACATGATGGATCGAATTTCCATCTGCGAAGCCTTGGCCAAACGGAATGAAATAGACCCATTTCTTAAACGGATGGTGACTGGAGATGAGAAATGGATCACATACGATAACCCTGCGCGAAAACGATCGTGGTCAAAGAGCGGTGAAGCACCTCAAACGGCCAGGAAGGTTTTGCTATGCATTTGGTGGGACTGGAAGAGGATTATTTATTATGAGTTGCTTCCATATGGCCAAACGCTAAATTCTGATCTCTACTGTCAACAACTGGACCGTTTGAAGATAGCGATTGACCAGAAACGGCCAGAATTTGCCAACAGGAGAGGTGTCCTATTCCACCAGGACAACGCTAGGCCACACACATCTACAGTGACTCGCCGGAAACTTCGGGAGCTTGGTTGGGAAGTTTTAATGCATCCGCCGTACAGTCCGGACTTGGCACCAAGCGATTATCATCTTTTTCTTGTATTGCAAAATTTCTTTAATGATAAAAAATTGGAATCTAGGGAGGATTGTGAAAATCGACTACTAGAGTTTTTTGCAAATAGAGACCAGGGCTTCTATGAGAGAGGCATTGTGAAGTTACCTTTAAAATGGCAACAAATCATACAACAAAACGGTGCATATTTGACCCAAATCGGACAATCCGAAGCATGTTATATAAAATCCTGAAGTTCATATAAAAATAATGGATTTCTTTTTCCCCAAACTAATATTTATATGTTTAAATCTATGTATTTTTTGCATGCACTTGCTTCTTCTAAAAGATACAATGGCAAAAATTAAACAGTTGCCTGAAGCAATTCTATAAAAGTTATTTAAAAAAAAATAATAATAATAATAATAGAATCATCTCAGAATGTCAAACGGATCAAGAATGTCCGTAAATTCCCGTGCATTTGCTTGTCTAATATCTCAAGAGAGTGAACTTTTCTTAGAACGATAACTTCTCTTAAGGCGCAAAGTCGGTCACTATGATTGAGGTACAGAAATAACCTGTGATTACCAGGATTTCGAAAATCGCTTTAATCCATTTTTAAGACTAGCTTGCGACAAGATTTTTGCGTCTTTTTTACTATTAGGTAATCTAACGCCATCTACGCGAACTGGCATCGAGACGTAAATTTACATTTGCTGTATAGATATTGACGCGAAGTGTCATTTGTTTCGGTTTGTGCAGAATTTCTTTAATTAATTTCAATATAATTCTAGGAAGCTTCATTTGCTGTTGAACGTTTGCTGGTTAATTGTTTTCAATTGTTGTTACATTCATCTGGCATTTTCCGCCAAATAAGTGACATCTTCAACAGTTCATTAACTGTGCGTAGAGATCAAGAGATTAACATTAACATTAAAGATTTATTTAATAAATTGTTTAAATCAATCAATGTGAACAAAGAAAAATATGCAAGCGGTCATCAACGCACACGGTCATATATAGTAAAAGGTCTATATAGAAAAAGAAGACTTCGGTTTTTTTTGATTTTTAAGAAATTCATTAAAGCTGCATATTATGATTAATGTTGGCATTACATCCGTAATAACAACAACGACGACAACAACAATGAACACTTGACAAAATATGAATGTAAGGAAAAAAGATCCCTAACGCAAACACGCGTACTTCTTATGATAAATTCAAGATTTAAATGAGTTGAAAAGAGAAAACGAAGTAAAAATGAAACTGAACATAAAACGGAATATGAAAAAAAGTAAAATCAAGAAATGCAATTACATTTTCTTAATGATTATTCGTTCACCATAAAATGACATATTCATGCACGTGTGCTGTTAAATAAATGAGTATATTTTTCTTTTTATTTGGTTTGTTTGAGAAATTCAAACGTATGTTGTTGATTCTAAATAAAGTATTCCTACCATTATAAGCTATAATTGAGATTGAAAGGATGTTAGCACATGCACCTTATATTGCTCTGCCTCTTATACACACCGTGAAGAACATTTTCCTGTTAATAAATATCTGGCTAAGTTATGGCTTCTAAGTTTATTGCATATCAAACCATCCGTGTATATAAGAACTCGTCTCCATTGCCGTTGTACTAGGGTGTTGTTAGTGTTTTGTCTGTTTAAGAATATCTAGTATACATATTACTTACGTACGATAATTTTTAGTTTATATTTTTCTTTTTCTCATTTAATCTCTATTTTTAATAAATGATTTATTATGAAAATTTTGTAAACCGACAGTTTTGTTGTTGATTGAATTTGACTTTAGCTTTATCTTTTCAAAAAATTCTAAAATTCTATCAGAACTAGATGAAGATGAATGGATTATATATCTATAATATAAGTAATAATCATCTTGACTTAAAATCATGTAATGATAATTAATGCAAGATTTTCATGCTAAATATGCACATAGCACGTTCAACATTATTGGATATATTGGAAATAGGAGCAGTTCCAATTCAAAGAGGGAATTATTCGTGAAGCCAAACATTTCGATGCATGTGAATGTTATCTCTAGGGATTCCGTAAGGAAACCGTCAAGACCACCACATGCGTGGAAATGTCAGATAATAATAACAACGGCACGCATGTTTACGTGGACATCAAAGCGTTAAAGTTATGTATTAAAATGCTAAATAGTTTATACGTAATTGTTTTGAAATGAAAATCTGCAATAAAACGAGACGTGCTAGAGTTCCCTTATTGAGATCATATGCAACGATTGTATGGTTGTATTTCTTTCTCTTTTTCTGTCCGTTATACATGTAACACGGTAATGGCGTGAAAGTAATATGGAAAGGAAGAGAGCGAGTGGCCGCGGCCTGGCATGTATAAGCCTGATCGCTAAGTAGTATGTCTACGCTCATATGCTGATCGTAATTAAAGTATGGCTATGCCGATTCGATATCCGCGCTTCCTAATTACTTGATTATACGTTATAGACTCCTGCTACGTTAGTTTACAGCAGAACTCAGTATTTACCATTTACGGCCAACATAAGCCTATATTTCATTTGACTTCTTTGGGGTGGTATTGCCGACCCTTTCATACAATATCAGCTTATATGCGGAGTCGCGCAAAGGTTCGATCAAAACTATTTTTCATAGCTGTTGCTTTTATGTCTATTCCCTTAACATATCTTAAAAATTGCGGTCTATCAATCAAACGTATGGGTCTACCTCAACTCGTCCTAGGCGTTGTTTATTATATCATTGTAACGCAAGCGATGTAGAATATTCTGAAAGCATTTAAATAAAAAATTTTGTAAATATAAAAACAAAAAAATTTCTATTTCGTTTACTTTTGTAGATATCGATGAATGTAAAGATCCTCAGGTAACAGCACGTTGTGTTGAGAATGCCGAATGTTGTAATCTGCCGGCACACTTTCTGTGCAAATGCAAAGATGGCTACGAAGGCGATGGAGAAGTTCTATGTACAGGTAAAAATATCAACCAAAACTAAATTCTTCATTTTTAGCAACATAACAAAGTATTACGTAATTTATTATTTAATAAAATACTAACCATTGCTTGTTTTTAATTTTTTAATAATACGGTTAGATATTGATGAGTGCCTTAAGCCAGAGGCTTGCGGTGTGAACGCGGGCTGCATCAACATGCCTGGTAATTATACTTGCACTTGCCCAGAAGGATTTTATGGTAGTCCTTATGATGGTTGCTATGACGTTGATGAGTGTACGCATCCCGATACCTGCGGCCCTGGCGCTATTTGCGTTAACCTGGAGGGCAGTTATCGCTGCGACTGTCCTGCGGGTTATGAAGGCGATGCACGCTCACTCGCTGGCTGTGTTGATTTTGATGAATGCGCGAGGTCGCCATGTGGCCGCAACGCTCAATGCTCCAACACAGAGGGCAGTTTTAAATGTATATGTCCCGATGGTTACTCCGGTGATCCCAATCACAACTGCGAAGGTAAGTTACCGAAATTATGTTATATTTTGCTTACTTGCTAAAGTATTTGCATTGTTTTGTGTTTCATTTCGTTTTCATTGCACCAACAAAAACAACAACAACAACAACAACAATAATAATGATAACAAAATTCGAACGTGTCGTTGTTGTTGTTTTCTCTTGAAATATCACTTATTTTGTGTTTGCAACAACATTCAACACATATACGCACCCATCTTAATTATACAACGGCAAATAACTCATCTGAAAACATTATTAACACAAAAAATTTGGGGAATACGTTGATTATACGCAAAATTAATGGTATCTTCTAACGCTCACTTATCCTTACATCGCGATATACACATACATACCTAACTACGTAGATATTGACGAATGTCTCATTAAGAATCCTTGCGGTGTGGGTGCCGAATGCGTAAATATGGGCGGTAGTTTCGAATGTCGTTGTCCGGCTGGCTTTATGCTGGATAATTATGTCAGCACTGATCATAGAAACAACAGCATCAATCATTCCGCTGGAATAACGCACATAACTAAAACAAATGCTGGATTTGCGTGCATCGATGTAGATGAATGCAATTTAGATAACGATGTTGCCAAGTGTGGCACCAATGCAAAATGTATAAATTTTCCCGGCTCCTATCGTTGCTTATGTCCAAGCGGTTTTCAAGGACAAGGTTATTTGCATTGTGAAAGTTAGTATTATAAATTTAGTTCGCACGCTTTTGTCTTGCTTTCATAAAAAAAAGATATTAAAAATTGCAAGCTCCGCTTGCAAAACCTTAAGCTTATCTACGCGGTTGCTCTTAAATTAGTGTGATTTTCATACTCTCACGAGAATATTTCTTAAATGTATCTCTTTACGATCATGTCATTCTAGAACTCAAGTAATTTTAAAAGCTTGCAAATTTTAATACTTTTATAGTCTGGCACAGTAAATCTTTAATATGTGCTGCACTCTTTATTGAATAAGTTTTTAACTACTTCGATTTTCTCTCTGAGTTAGAGCATTTTTAGTTTAAACTGTTCCTACTTTACGCTATTCCTAACAATTGTTAATTATACAAATTATTTTTAATTATTGTTTTCTGTTCGCCTTTAACATCTGTTTAACCTTACACTGTTCACTCTGCCACGCAATGAATCTACAATTAAAACAATGAACTCCTAATCGAATGGTTGTGCTCGTAATTGCGTACGTGTGATTGTGGCTCACTTAACTTTATTCGTCCAATGCTCAGATATCAACGAATGTCAAGACAATCCTTGTGGAGAGAATACTATTTGCACAGATACGATTGGTAGTTTTATTTGTTCTTGTAAGCCCGAATATACTGGTGATCCGTTTCGCGGTTGTGCCGACGTAGATGAGTGCGTAGCTTTGGAAAAGCCGTGCGGCTCATATGCCATATGTGAAAATACTGAACCTGGGTACGATTGCAAGTGTCCGCAAGGTTTTGCTGGCAAACCGGATGCTAAGACAGCATGTGAGCAGATAGACGTTAGTATACACTGCAGTTCAAATTTTGATTGTACTAACAATGCCGAATGCATAGAAAGTCAATGTTTTTGCCTGGACGGTTTCGAGCCTTTAGGATCTAGTTGCGTTGATATTGATGAATGTCGCACGCATATTGGCCTCTGCGGTAATAATTCTCAATGTATTAATACTCCTGGTTCATATCGTTGCGAATGTGAAGCTGGGTTTGTGGGTACACCCCCACGAGTAACATGCAAAGAACCTTGTCAAGATGTACATTGCGGCGAACATGCCTACTGCAAAGCTGATGCAAATGAGGCTTACTGCATTTGTGAAGACGGTTGGACTTTTAATCCAAATGATGTGTCGGCTGGTTGTCTTGATATTGACGAGTGCGATTCTGTCCACGGACCCTTTGGCAGTTGTGGTATAAATGCCACTTGCTCAAACTCCTTAGGAAGTTACAGTTGTTTATGTCCCTCTGGATTCTCGGGCGACCCCCATATTAAATGTGTAGATGTAGATGAATGCCATACAGGTAGTAAGTGCGGAGAAGGAGCTGAATGTGTTAACATAAATGGCGGTTATACTTGTCGCTGCCCGGACAATTCTATTCCCGATCCAGATCCCACTGTACGATGTGTAGCAATTGTTACCTGTCAAGTGGATAAAGAATGTCCTGGAAATGCTATATGTGAAAATGGCAAACGTTGTCTTTGCCCCGAACCTAATATCGGTAACGATTGCCGCCATCCCTGTGAGAATCGTAGTTGTGGGTCGCACGCTCAATGTATGCTAGCTAATGGTCAAGCACAATGCATATGCTCAGAAGGCTTTACTGGCAGTCCCGATTTGCCAGGAGGATGCAATGACATCGACGAATGCAAAGCAAATCCATGCGGTAGCAACGCTATTTGTACCAATACTCCTGGCGGTTATTTATGTCAGTGTCCTGGAGGCTCAAATGGAGATCCGTATCGGGAAGGTTGTGACGTTAGCAAAACTGGACCTAGTTGCTCTGCTTCTAATCCATGTGCTCCTGGAGAAAGTTGTGTTCAAGATACTTACACTGGAACAAGTGTTTGCATTTGCCGTCAGGGTTACGAAAGAAATGCCGGGACTGGCTTCTGCCAGGACATGGATGAATGTACGGCAAATCGTGTCAAACCTGCATGCGGCATGAATGCATTGTGCAAAAATCTCCCCGGCAGTTATGAATGTCGTTGTCCGTCGGGTTTTAACGGTAACCCATTTATTTTATGCGAGCAGTGTAATTCGCCAGAATGTCAATGTCAACCCCCTTTTAAACTGGTAGGAACCAGCTGTATTTTATCCGGTTGTTCTGATGGAAATCGTTGTCCTTCTGGGGCTGAATGTATATCAATTGCTGGTGGAGTCAGCTACTGCGCTTGTCCGAAAGGGTACAAAACTTTACTAGATGGTTCGTGCGCAGACGTGGACGAATGTTCAGAGACGGGCACTAAAACTTGTGCCTATGGAGCTGAATGCATAAATAAGGAGGGCGGGTTTTCGTGCGTCTGTCCTGGCGGCTATAACGGTGATGCTTATAACGGCTTATGTACTCCAGCACAACGTAAATGTGCTGCCGACAGAGAATGTGCAACAAACGAAAAATGTGTTCAGCCCGGAGAATGTGTATGTCCTCCCCCTTATTTCTTAGATCCTTACGATAATAATAAATGCAAAAGTCCCTGCGAGCGTTTCCCATGTGGGATTAACGCTAAGTGTACCCCAACTGATCCCCCACAATGTATGTGTGAGGTCGGTTTTAAAGGAGATCCCTTATTAGGTTGTACCGACGAAGATGAATGCGCTCATTTGCCTTGTGCTTATGGAGCCTATTGCGTCAATAAAAAAGGCGGTTATCAGTGTGTTTGTCCTAAAGGATTTACTGGAGATCCCTATAAAAGCGGTTGTATTTTAGAATCCGGTGAGTCTAAAAGCGCTTGCGTGGAACATGATGATTGCGCCAGCAATTTGGCTTGCGTTGATAGTACATGCATCAGCCCTTGTGCCAGTTTATTATGTGGCTCGAACGCTTTCTGCGAAACTGATAATCACGCCGGTTGGTGTCGTTGCCGCGTTGGGTTCACTAAAGATTCGAATGGAGAATGTGTTTCTCAGTGTAAAAACATTATATGTGGTGAAGGCGCTCTGTGCATACCAACTTCTGAAGGTCCTACCTGCAAATGTCCTCAAGGTTATCTTGGCAATCCTTTTCCCGGTGGTTCTTGCTCAACAGATCAGTGCAGTGCCTCTCGCCCCTGTAGTCAAAAGCAAATTTGTATTAACGGCCGTTGTAAGGAACGTTGCGATGGGGTTGTTTGTGGTATTGGAGCTACCTGCGATAAAAGTACTGGCAAATGCATTTGCGAACCAAACTTTGTCGGCAACCCCGATCTTATTTGTATGCCACCGATTAAATATGCTGAATGTAACCCTGTTTGTGGCCAAAATGCTCACTGTGAATATAGCTTCGACAGCGCTATTTGCGTTTGCAATACTGGCACTACTGGAAATCCGTACGAAAGCTGCGGTGCACAAAGCAAAAATATCTGCGAACCGAATAGTTGCAGCGCTAATGCGGAATGCAGAGCTCATGCTAGCGGCATCAGTTGTATATGCCCGCCAGGCTTTGCTGGCAACGGTTATATAAATTGTCACGATATTGATGAATGCGCCAATAAACCGTGCGGCCTCAATGCCGCTTGCCTAAATACACATGGAAGTTTTGAATGTCTTTGTTTATCGGGATATGGTGGAGATCCATTCACCAGTTGTCAACCTGTTGACAGTGTATTTTGTGCTGATCCTCAAACTTGCGAGTGTAACGACCGTGTCCAATGTCCGGAGGGTTACTCTTGTGAACAAGGAAAGTGCAAAAATTTGTGCTCAAAAACTACATGTGGTCCGAGAGCAGTATGCGATGCTGGTAAATGTTTGTGTCCTCTAGGTTATGTGGGTGACGCGTATGATTTGGAAAGCGGCTGCTTGATACGAGGGCAGTGCAGCAACGATGCAGATTGTAACTATTCTGATATTTGTTTCCAAATCAGTAGGGGACTGCGTAAATGCGTGGATGGCTGCTCTAAGATTCAATGTGGACCAAATGCGTTATGTGTTACTAATGATCATCGCTCATCCTGCATTTGCGCTGATGGATTCTATGGTAACCCCAGTAATCTGCAAACTGGCTGCCAACCAGAACAAAAAATCTTTAAACAGGAAGATAAGTGCAACTCCAATAATGATTGTGAATCAGGATACTCTTGCACAACCATTACCGAAGGACCGCGAGAATGTATTCATTTGTGCTCCAAAGTTCTATGTAGCACAAATGAAGAATGCAACGTTGACAGCTCTGGTAACGCAGTTTGCAACTGCGTGGACAGTTACGTATGGAACCCTGTAGTATCCACCTGTGAAAAACCGACACTTCCTGATTGTACTAATGACCAGGAATGCCCCAGCAATTCAGCCTGCCGGCCTGATGTAGTAGGAGTTCTGAAATGCGTTTCCATTTGCGACGAGTATACTTGCCCGACGAATTCTGTTTGCATAGCCCAGAATCATAAGGGACGCTGTGATTGCCTACTTGGCTTTACAGGAAATCCAAACGACCGTAACGGTTGTCAACCAATTCAAAAACATCAATGTCATGTCAACGCCGAATGTTCGGAATCGGAATCCTGCGTTAAATACGGTTCGGAAGACACTCTCACATGTCGTCCTGCTTGTGAAATGATCAAATGTGGCCCGCGTGCAGTTTGCATCACTAATAATCATCAAGCACAATGTCAATGCCCCCCAGGTCCTTTTGCTGGCGATCCTTATGATCCTTTCAATGGATGTCAAAGTGTTCCTTGTGTGTATAATAAAGATTGCCCTTCCACACAGCTGTGCAATCGGATGACACATACATGTTTCGATGTCTGCGATCAAGAATCTTGCGGCGATAACGCCGTTTGTCTAGCTGAAGACCACCGCGCGATATGCCAATGTCCACCAGGTTTCAAAGCAAATCCTATTCCTGAAGTCGAATGCACTAAAGTTGGAGGCTGCACTCCTACCACTTGCCACCACACAGCCATCTGCGAGATTACCTCAGATGGTCCAACTTGTAAATGCCCTGATCATTTTATGGGTGATGCTTACAAACTTGGCTGCCGACCTGAAGGTCAGTGTCCAAGTGGAGATGCTGATTGTCCTACAAATACAATTTGTACTGGAGGTCGTTGCGTGAATCCTTGTGAAAATGCTTGCGGAGAAAACTCTGAATGCAAAGTAGTCAGCCGTAAGCCGGTGTGTAGTTGCCCCTTCAGGTTCGAACCCATCGGCGAATCAGCCAAAAATGGCTGCTCACGATCTCTCTCCCAATGTAAGACAGATATTGATTGCGGTGGCGAAGTTTGTTTCAATGAGGAATGTCGGGTTATTTGTCGTGAAACAAGTGACTGTTCCAATGGCGAAAAATGTTTACAAAACGTGTGTGCGATGCCTTGCCTAGACCATAGCCAGTGCGGCCCAAATTTAGCTTGCCTGAAGGGCATGTGTTCCATTGGCTGTCGTAGTAATAGAGATTGCCTTACGGATCAATCTTGTATCAACAACAAATGCTCGAATCCGTGCCAATCAAATATATGTGGCCCCAATGCTATTTGTAGTATTGAAAATCATCGAAGCCATTGCTCCTGTCCCGAAGGTTTCGAAGGAAACCCTACACCTGATCAAGGTTGTGTCAGAGTTCCGTCTCCATGTCTTGCCTCTAATCAATGTCCCAGCAGTCACATGTGCATAGGAAATCAATGCAATTTACCATGTCAAAAAACAACTTCTTGCGCCATAGGAGAGCGTTGTTACCAGCAAGTATGTCGCAAAGTTTGTTATACCAGTAATAACTGCTTACCTGGGGAAATATGCAACAACGACGGCATCTGTCAGCCTGGCTGCGACTCAGACGCAGATTGCCCCCCAACGGAATTGTGCTTAGCAGGAAAATGTAAATGTGCCACCGGGTTCATTGGTACGCCCTTCGGATGTTCAGATATTGATGAATGTTCTGAAAATCCCTGCCATATAACTGCCCGATGTGAAAATTTGCCCGGATCGTATCGATGTGTATGTCCAGAGGATACTGTTGGAGATGCTTTTACAAAAGGGTGCGGAGCGCCTAAGGAGTGCTACAAGCATGATGATTGTTTACAAACACTAGCGTGCATCAATGATAAATGTTCAAACCCTTGCTCAGAAATTGCTTGTGGGCCTAATGCCTTATGTCTGAAATCTGAAAACCATCAGGCTTTCTGCGAATGCCCCTCCGGTTATTTGGGAGATCCCTTTGATTCCTCGGTCGGGTGTTTTAAAGTAGAATGTATTACTAATGATGACTGTGCCAGCGATAAGTCTTGCGATGAACAGACTAACCGCTGCGTCAGACCGTGCGATTTAATTACTTGTGGCAAAGGATCGTGCAACGTTGTTGATCACAAGGCTGTGTGTGCATGCTTTGAAGGATATCAATGGGTAAACGCTGTCTGCGAAGATGTCGATGAATGTCTTGCAAGACCATGCCATAGCAGCGCCTTTTGCCAAAATTTGCAGGGGACTTTCAATTGCCAATGCCCAGAAGGCCTTATTGGAGATCCCGTTAAAAATGGTTGCCGGGATCCCAATGAGTGTTTAACCGATACGGATTGTCCTAACACTGCTAGCTGTCAGAACTCTAGATGTCGTAGTCCATGCGAAAAAGAAAATGTCTGTGGTATTAACGCTAATTGTGTCGTTCAATCACACAATGCTGTCTGTACTTGCCCACCTAATTCACGTGGCAATCCTTCAATGGAGTGTGTTGATATAGAATGTACCGACAATGACGACTGCCATAGTGAGAAGGCTTGCCTAGATACGAAATGCGTTGACCCTTGCTCATTGTCCAATGCTTGTGGCTCACAAGCTCAATGCGCTGTCCAAAATCATATCGCCATATGTTCTTGTGAGAAAGGCACTACCGGCAATCCACAACTTGGTTGTGTTTCTTTACAATATTGCATTTCTGACGTCCAATGTGCTTCTGGTAGTATTTGCTCAAACGGTATCTGTTGTTCTTTATGTTCATCTAATCGAGACTGCATCGCCGATCAGCTTTGTATACAAGGTGTATGTCAAGCCACTTGTAAGACGAACGCCACCTGCCCAGAGTTTCAGTTTTGTTCTAATAATATATGCACTAAAGAAGTTTTGTGCCGGGAAGACACTGATTGTGCTCCCAATGAAAGTTGTTTTGTGGACAATTTCGGTCGATCTAGTTGCGAAAACGTCTGTCTTGGTAGAGCCGTATGCGGGCGCAATGCCGAATGTATTGCCCGCAGTCACTCTGCCGATTGCGAATGTAAAGTAGGTTTCTTTGGCGATCCTAATAGTGGCTGCCGCAAGGTAGAATGTAATATAGATAATGACTGTTCAAATGACAAAGTTTGCGACAATCACATGTGCAAAATCGCCTGCCTCATTGGAGAACCTTGTGGTGACAACGCTTTATGTACCACTGAAAACCATAAACAAGTATGTCATTGTCAGCCTGGTTACACTGGAAATCCCCGAGAACGCTGTGATATTATTGATTTTTGCAAAGACGCTCCCTGCGGTCCAGGGGCTAGGTGCCGCAATTCTAGAGGATCTTTCAAATGTACATGTCCACCTGGTCTGGTGGGCGATCCTTACAACGAAGGTTGTCGCACATCTGCAGAATGTGAGAACAATGAAGACTGTCCTCCGCATGCTGAATGTACGAAAACGAAAGGTGTGCCGAAATGTCATGACGTATGTGCTAGCATTAACTGCGGTCCTAATGCGGAATGCATTCCGAAAGGCCACAGAGCTCATTGTGCTTGCCGTACCGGTTACGATGGCAACCCCACTGACCGGCTAAATGGTTGCAAACCATTACCAATGCCTTGCCTTGTTACAAGCGATTGTCCAACAAATGCATACTGCTCAGACAGCATTTGCAAACGTAAGTACTAACACCAAAAAACAGGTTAAGGGTTTCTATAGACATGTGAATAAAATTGCGTAATGCAATAACAGTTGTAATTTAGCCTAACGTAAAACAAAGCTATGACGTGCCAAATTTTTAAAAAGCTTTACTTCAAAAACAACAACAACAGGTTACTGTGAACTTCACTGGGTTCACAGCTTACACATTCACATAAAGGAGAATGCAAGACTTGAATACTAACCACCAAGTGACATATTTCAAGACTCAAAGCAGGCATATGGTGGCAACCGCTGTTGGCACTTGTATAAATATATAGTAAATATAAGACATTCTATTTTCTAGCTGCTTGTATATTAGATACTGAGTGTTCAGGCCAAGAGGTGTGTCAAGGCGGACAATGTATTAATCCGTGCTTGCAACCTCAATCGTGTGGTATGAATGCTTTATGCTCAATCGAACGACATTTTAAACAATGCTCTTGTCCGGCTGGTTTTACGGGGAATCCTGAAGTGGAGTGCGTCCGCATACCAATGTCTTGTCATAACGATTTAGAGTGTGGGGCTGGTTACAGCTGCTATGAGTCAATGTGTTTCCCTCAATGTTCTGGCGACCAGGATTGTGCTCTAAACGAAAAATGTTTAAATGGAAATTGCATGTGTAAGTATTAATATTTGAAATGCGTTAAATAAAATCTAAGGAATATGTTCCTATAAAATTTTAGTAACATGCCGCGTGGACAACGACTGCTTTTTGGGTCATGTGTGTTTGCACAACAAATGTGTGTTTGGATGTCACAGCGATGACGATTGCAGTGCTTCGGAATCGTGTCGGAATGACAAATGTGTCAACCCATGCTCGGAAAACCCCTGTGGGCCAAATGCTGCTTGTTCGGTTACCAACCATCGGGCTACTTGTAATTGTTTAGAAGGAATGGTTCCTAATCCCACACCTCAGGTGGGATGTGTCCGTTCTCCACCGCAAGAATGTAATGAAAATCGTGATTGCCCCTATGGCTTAGCTTGCTTTGAATCAGTCTGTCGTCCCTTGTGCGCCGAAGACACCGGCTGTTTGTCTAATGAACGATGTCAGAATGGAGCATGTAAACCATTATGCCGGCGAGATGACGATTGTCGTAACAATGAAGTCTGTCTGGGTCTTTCTTGTGTTCCCGGCTGTCGATCTGATCAAGGTTGCCAAACACATTTATCCTGTTTTGATCAGCAATGTATTGATTCTTGCGCGGATGCAAGAGCATGCGGAACAAACGCTGTTTGTGAAGTCATTAATCATACGAAAATATGTTCTTGTCCCATCGGTCTGCTAGGAGATGCCGAAGTATCTTGTAAATCTTTAATCACTACATGTTCTTCAAATGCGGATTGTACCTCAACTCAACTTTGTTATGGTGGCACTTGTCAAAAGAAATGTCGCAATGATCAAAACTGCTTGAACGATGAGCGTTGTATGCGTGGTATTTGCCGTACTGTATGCAATGTTGATTCTGTTTGCCCGCAAGGACAAATATGCGAAAATCGCATTTGCCAGATTGGTTGTCGTAACGATTTAAATTGCGCACCTGATCAAACCTGCATAAACAAAGTGTGTAAAAATCCTTGTGATTCACTCGGTCAATGTGGACAATGTGCCAGCTGTTTGGTCGTTAACCATGGCGTCCAATGTAGTTGTCCCAACGGTTTCGTGGGTGACGGACTTACCGGTTGTCAATTGCCGGCTCAACGTTGCAATCCGTCATGCGAATGTGATGAAACTGGAACCTATTGCGCTCAAGCTTGCTCTCGAACAACGGATTGCGCTTGCAGTCAAGTGTGTACACGCGGCAAATGCCGTGCAAAGTGCGGAGCCAATCGTTCTTGTCCACTGGGACAACTTTGTGAGAGAGGAGCATGTGTAGCTGGCTGTAAGACTAATAACGATTGTGCTATGGATCAGACTTGCACTAAAGGCCAATGTTCAGACCCATGTACAGACAAACAGGTTTGCGGAAGCAATGCCTTGTGCACAGTAACCGATCATCGTATGCTTTGCTATTGTCCTGATGGATATGATGGCGAGCCGACAAAAGAATGCGTACAATTCGAATGTCAGCATGACAATGACTGCGAAAGCAATAAAAAGTGTGATAAAGGCAAATGTCGTAACCCTTGCCTAGAGTACGGAGCATGTGGATCAAATGCTCAGTGTCGCGTCATGAATCATAAACCACAATGTTCATGTCCACCTGACTTTTTTGGCAATCCACTCACAGAATGTCAACCTTTAAAAGGCGGTTGTGCCAGCAACCCATGTGGAATTAACTCAAGATGTTCGGAAGTACCTGGAAGTTACGAATGCTCGTGCATGGAAGGTTGCATAGGAGATGCTCAAAAAGGTTGTGTTTGTGAAGATCATTTAGTAAATGCCTGTCATGATCAGCCATGTGGACTAAATGCTGCCTGCCGTGTTTTGCAACACAACGAAGCTCAATGTTATTGTCCCGATGAATATCCAAACGGGGATCCTTATGTCCACTGTAAGATTTTAAATAGAAACCATGTGAAAAGTCACTACAAATTCTGAAATTTTAGGTTTCCTAACCCAACCACCAATAGATTGTCGTACTGAAGGTTGCCAATTGGGTGAATGCGTACGTGAAGGTTATGATTATGTATGCAAACAAGGTAAGTACATAAATTCGTTGCTTTATCTATGGATACTTCATAACATCTCAAAGTTTATTCAGCAAGAAATATTCAGATTCAAATCTTTAGATTTTTTAATGAAATTTATATGAATATATATTTTCTTAATAAAATTGTGTGAGTAACCGTTGAAAAAATTGCTTAGTTTAACACTTTGGTTTCAAATTTTAAAATGTGTCGTTTAATAAAAATTGATTAATAATAATTACTTTTTTTCTTTAGATATTTTTAGACTTTTTTAACCAACAAATTTTTCTACACAGTAGTGTGTTTATTTACTAAATCCAGTTTTGTTTGTTTCTTTTGTGGATTTTAAAACATTGAAGTTTGCTGTTACTTTAATTGTTCGAATAATTTTTTATTTTTTAATAACGAAGAGAAGAGCTAGATATCAAGAAACACACATAAAAATGAAAAACGTTTTAATGCAATACACTGGTACTCACGCAAATGAATTTCTATATAAAATATTATACATAAATTTTTAAAATTTACTTTTAAAAAATTTTCTACTTAGATTTTGGTACATAACCGAAGGAAAATAAATTTTTATTATTTTTATTCATACGCATATGGAGGTTTTCGTGGAATGTCGCTGTCGCTATCGCGGTCTCCCAATCTGTGCCTGAATTACCTTTAAGTTTTTAAATATTAATTCATCAATAATTAACGCAAAATTTACAAGATTTTTTATTTTCACATATGTAAAACATAAAAAAAAAGAAAAAACAATAACATCCACACATTAACAAAGAAATTAAAATACACTGTCACAAATTTCCCTCCCTTTATTCACACTCCTTAAAGTACAACTAAATAATTTTAGCCAACCTCTCTCCATTTCTCATACCACTACATTTTAATAACCACACCCACATTTCAATACTGCTTATTCATGCATATTAAGCGAACGTCTCCAGGATGCAAGAAGAACTTTGAAATTAATCTGTTTTTTAATGCAAAATGTTTATCGTTTACATCTAATAAGATTGCAATCATCTTCGAAAATGTTAATAAAACGAAATTGAAGTGCTAAGGCAATAAAATCTGCGCTTCGGTCACCTTAATCCGAAAAATATAGCAAAGCGGCGAAAAATTACCTAAATTCTTAATCTCAAACATTAAGCAGCTCTTCTTATCATGGATGCAAATAATTGAATTGAAATTCGTGTCTTCGCGTCTCTCTAAGATGTATTTGTAAAGAGAGTATAGAATTCTCATTTTGCAAAGCTGTCCTCGCAAATATAGTAAGGGATCGCTGTTTACTTACTAATTTTCGAAGCAGCCTATCGTAATAGTTACCATAGTTGTCGTGACTATAAGCTATATGTATTTTTTGACTCTACCAAAAAAGAACCGTATTGTTCCACCAAAAAAGAACCATGATCACTTTTTGTAGACTAACCTTTAAAGAACATAAATTTTTCTGAATAATCTTTAATCTTTCAACCTCCACTCCTCTCTGATATAGTAATAACGTATTTTTAATGTAATACAGTCTTTACATTAACGGGAAAATTGTATCACAACGTGAAACTTATTTTTTTACTTTTTTTTTGAACTTGTGGAGAGGGAGAGGATACTTTCATCCTTTCCAATCTTTCCCATGCAATTGTTATTATCTTTATCTCAGTACAGGGTGTCCCTCCCTCTCATTCTTTAAATAATATCCTAGAATTTTTATAACTCAATAAGAAAGGTTTTGCAGTCAGGAGTCTTTGCCCCTTGTGAAAAAATGAGGAAAGATAAGTGAGTGGCTCATTTCCATTGAATATTAAAGCTTTCTGCAGAGGCCTGTGGAATGGTAAGTCACGCGACAATCTCGCTTTTTTTCGATCTTGAGAATTCAGCAACATATATTCGCTCTAAACAGCTTTCTTATAGTGTTCAAACAAGTTACTTCTTCCGATGGTTTCGGATGGGTTCAGATCAGAGGATGACAGTAGACGTCAGTAGACCTAATTCTAATCAAGAAGCACTTCTTAAATGTAGGACGTTCTTTAGAATTTGACACACCATAAACCTATTTTAAAATGAACACAGATCCAAACTAATAATAGAAAGTAAAATTACAATGAATTTTAATAAAACTAACACGCACACAACCTAATCGCAAAAATCTTTTAGTCAATTATTTCTCAATAATCAAGTAGAGTGACCTTCAATGAAAAAAAAGAAACGAAAACAAAACGCGATAACTACTTACAAAACGCCGCGATAGCGATACGAATATTGAATAATAAAAAAATTATACAAAAATTGGTCACAAATGAATAGTGAATATTGAAAAATTCCAAAAATGTTCCTTTGATCAGCTCCTACACTCCCTTAACATAAATCCTACATATATATATATATATATATATATACATATATATATATATATTTTTTTTTTTTTTTGCTTCTTATTCAAATTTTTCTTTTTAAATTAAGAAAACGATTTTGAGATTTCTTAGAGAAAATGCAAGAATTAAAGCTTTTAACAGAAACCTGTAGAAGTCTCAGATTGGGAACTGTGGACGGGACCATTCTCACACATAGTTCACATATGCAAATAGTGCGAGAAAATAAATTCTTATCTATTAAATGTATACATTAAAAGATACAATCTGCGCACATATATAACCGCACGTCTTAATATTTGTTTTATTTTGTGTAACAAGCAAGTTACGATTATTTTATTAAAACCGTTATTTCAAGAGAGAAATTTTATTTTTTCATATGTATATACAGTTTAAGCTTGGGCACTGTATAAATTATTTTTAAAAAAAGAAGAACATATGTAACTAAAGATTTTATATTACTAACCCTTGATTAAAGCACAACAACCAAAACAATTCGGTATTTTGTTGAAAATTTTATTTGATATTTTTTCTCTTCTAGTTTAAGTTGTAAATATGTTTTGTTAATGTGTATAATACGAATTTGTCTTTGTCCCTTTCTTTATAGCTATCCCTTTTCGTCGTCTTCCGTTGCCTTGCTTTCACTCTGAGCTCTTCCTTCCTCCTTTCACTCTCTGTCTCTCTCTCCTTCTTTCTTTTTTTATCCCCTTATCGAAATATGGTTTTACTAATTAATGTCTCTTTTAAGAGCACTGTATATAGAACAACAAGAAATAGCATACAACCAAAAAACAAGAGGAGGAAAATTTTTTTCTTTTTAATACTCTCTCTCTCTCTCTCTTCTCTCTTCTCTCTTTTTATAAAAAATTATATTTCTCTCCCACTATCTCTTCTTAGCTCCTCTAACTTCACTTAACTTAAAAATGAAAACCTAGCAAAAAACAAAATTCAGTTTTTCTTAAAGTACAAATCAAAAATTTTCCAATAACGTGTCTCGCGTAAGGGCAGAGCGCATGTGTTGGATGTCGCGATTTTCCCAGAAATTTCTTTTTCTTATATATTAATGATTTAATAAAAAAAAAACAAATTGGGTTACTTATCGTTAGATTGTGAATTTAGCGTAATTAAAAATAATTAACTAAAGAAATGCAAATATAAACCAAATGTGAGATGACTCCCCTTCACAGTTCTGAAAATATGTAATTATTATTACTTTTTTGTTTATTTTTTTATTTTTTTTTAACTATTAGTATGGTTTTTAACTTTATCGTCAACTCTAATAAATACTCAAAATTACTGTTCTTTTAATTAAAAAGCAAATTAATATGAAAAAACTATACCAAAACTATACCAAAATATACCAAAACACTTTAAGCACTAAACTTTAAATTAAAATTACAAAAAGATTTTTCTAAACCACAAAATTCCCCAAAAGCCAAAAAGTTCCTATCTTAACCCAATTAACGTAACGCTAGTATTAAAAAAAAAAACAACCAAATTAGTTTTATTCAACTGAAACACACAACACCAAACTCTCAACTTTATTGCTTGACACCACTTTTTGTTTACATATGTCCCCTTCCTTGAGGCCAGAAGACGCTTTGTAGTCTTTTTCTGCTCTTTTACTGTTTCTTGAAAGCATTAACTGTTTGAGAATTATAACGAGAAGACAGTTTATGCTTATTAGCAACAATCAACAGCAACAAAAAAACAACAACAACACCCAACAACCTTTCTCTCACTTTCTCCTTTATACAACACCTCATATAATTATTATAGACACCGAACAATGTAAAGTCGACACGGATTGCCCCAGTGAGAAGTCTTGCGAGCAGGGACACTGTATTGATCCTTGTACTTTACGAGGTGCTTGCGGCGCCAACGCACTTTGCAAAACCGTACTGCATAGACCACGTTGTTCATGTCCAAGTTGCTTTATCGGCCGTCCACAAGTTGAATGCAAACCGGATCCAAAGTGCACAGATGAATCAACCAGCCAACCACGGGATCCTCAGGAACAGATATTATGCGCCAGCGATAATGATTGTCCAGATAGCCTACAGTGTGGCGAGTACGGGCAATGTGTAGATCCATGTCAAAATCCCCAATTCATATGTCGGGGTCATAAAAAGTGTGAAACCCGACGACATCAACCGTTATGTGTCTGTAAAACTGGTTTTATAGTGAACGAATATGGAGAATTGACTTGCGCTCCCGAAAAGCGCGAATGTTATCGTGATGATGATTGTGCTTCGAATATGGCCTGCTCTGAAGGGAAATGCCGTAATCCATGTATAGTACCTGTTGGACGAACGCCTATTTGCTCAGCCAATAAATCATGCGAAGTACAAAATCATAGACCACTTTGCATATGCATGAAAGATTGTCAACCTTCGGTATCAATTTGTTTAAGAGATGCCGGCTGCCCGACTGGTTTGGCTTGTCGTAATTATCAATGTGTCGATCCGTGCGAATTTGCTCAGTGTGCGCCGAATTCACCTTGCATTGTCGAGGATCACAAACCGATATGTAAATTTTGCCCGCCCGGATTTATTGCCGATAGCCGTTACGGATGTCAAAAAGGTAAAAACAAAACAAAAACAAAACAAACTGACAGCTATGAATCAATCACTTTGTCTCTGTGTGTAACTCTCTTAAAAAGAAATTCGCAGTTTCTCTACCTAACTCTTTCTTTCTCTTTCTCTCTGTCTCTCCGCCTCTACTCATTCTCTTTCCATCACTCTTTGTTTTCGCTCCAAGTTTCTTGTGTGATCATCAAATTTTGAACGTGTGCACTTTGCCAAAAAGGGAAAGTATCTCTTTCTTTTTCTCTCTTTCTCTTTAAAAATCTCTCTTAATATCTCTTATTTTTTATAAATCCCTTTGACTATTTCTCTTAATCAATATACCCTCTAAGTGGAAAGTAACACAAGAAACACAGAACATGAACATCAAAAACAAATCAATAAACTCACTCTTGTTTACCTTATTTTTTAAAAATATTTTGAATAAGTAATAAAACGCCTTTAAATTCATCATACATACAGTTCAAGATGAAACGTCCGTCCGTTACATATCCAAAATACCATCATCTATGGAAATCAATAATAACTTCACAAACTTAAATAATATATCCTTTAAACATTCACACACGCTCATGCTCACCACAGATAATTTAAAAAAAAATAATATTTTTTAATAAAATTCAAAATTTACCTTAAATTCAAACTCGAACTATCTTTGTCTCGCCTTCTGTACACCCAAACCAACCCAAACTCTTCCTGTTCAACATTAACCACTTAGTTGAAAACGAAGCTTTTTCAATTTACTTAACATATAAATTCTTGTGTTCATTATAATTTTATTCAACAAAAAACTTCCTACTAATAAAAGTAAAAGGTAACCTCCGAACGCAAACGCTTGTAGCTAACATTATGTACAAAACAAAAAAAAATACATAATACTAAAACTAAGCCTTTTGTATGGAACCCTAAAGCGAATTAAAAACTCTAGCTTAATAATTCCTAAAATTCTTCCTAATTGGATGTTTAAAAGGACTTAGGAAACTTGGTAGATTCCTTTATTGAAAACTTTAAACCGTTTTACTTCCCGTTTGTGTAAATAAGCAAATTGTATATTTTTGCATAAATTTTCTATTAAGTCTTAATAATGATTTTTAAAACAAATTGTAATATATTATTTTTTTCTTTACAAATATGTACAAAAAAATTCTCGTTTACTTAAAATTATTCTGTAACCACAAAAAAACTCGAACTACTTCCTATTCAACACAACTCACTCTGCCACTAATTACACTATAAAAAAAAAATATTCCCAATCAATGGTGTGAAATACGTGGACGAAAATCGATTACGCGGTGAAAGCAGTCGCAACGACCACTCCTACCGTGGGAGTCAACAAAAGCTGCTCCATCAATGACGATTGCTCTGTTATGGAACGATGCAGTACTGAAAATATTTGTCTAGATATTTGCCGGTATGAATGCACAGAATCTAAAATTTGCGTAGCAAAAGAACACGTGATTGTCAATTGTATATGTTCGTCCGGTTTTATTGGAAATCAAACCCACCGGTGTATATCGATAATCGACGAGAAAACGCTGGAAACGACATTGACAGTAATGGACTTTAGTTTGACTACAGATCAACAGCAAATTACACCGTCTTACGCTATGGATTCCACAATCCAAGACAAAAAGAGAACTGAATTGACTGAACAACCCATCAACCTCCAATCCACAATGATTACAGAAAAATTTTCTGAAGAAATTGAAGAAACTGCCGAGACTACAACATCGTTTTCTTCAGTAAGCTCACATGATTTGGATGAAATGATAACAATTCCTAGAACTACAATAAGATCAGGTGCACTTGAAACCGAATTCTCAAAGCAAACCCCGACTTTTGGCACAACAGCGGCAGCCAAACAAGTATATGGAGATATTGAAGACAAAACAACAACAGCATTTTACGCTACAAGTATTGCAGAAAAAGACGCATCAACAATAATTTTTGCAAGTACTATAATGCCCTTGAAAACTACATCAATCTCGTCAAAACAAACTCTAAGCCCTGAAGCAACAAAAGCAACAGGAAAATTGTTCAAAAAAACTGAACCCACAATCTTAAGGCCTTACGATTTTAGTACGCCAGAGACAGCCAAAACTGAATTATCAACGAAGTCACCAAGTCCAGAAATCTCAAC
Source organism: Glossina fuscipes (assembly GCF_014805625.2). Lineage (NCBI taxonomy): Eukaryota > Metazoa > Arthropoda > Insecta > Diptera > Glossinidae > Glossina > Glossina fuscipes. The sequence goes on along the minus strand of NW_023998416.1, from coordinate 31,446,756 downwards.
GACAAGTGAAAATTTATCTAAAGAAAGTGAATATCACACACCGACAACTACAAATATTAGCATAACTCCACAAGGTAAGCTCGAAACGGATGCAAGCACTTATGACAATCAAGCAATTACAACTACAAGATTCATAACAACGAAACAAGAGGCAACCATCAGTGCTAGCATACACCCGTTTGATTTTACAAGCACCAATGCTCCGGGAGATTTGATTAAAGAAGGTCAAACAACTGAAGCTTCATATGAAATGGAAATATCTTTAAGCGCGAAAGGGATCACCGAAATGCCCTCCACTACTTTAGAAGGAGAATTGAAGTTTGAAACTTCGAGAAAAACTGAGATTTCTGAAACAACAGAATCTAAAGTCCGCATTCCAACTACTACTAAAATTTCTAGAATTCCATACAGTACAACAACAACCATGGGGGAATTGAAAACAGAAACTAAGTTATCTACAGCAGTAACAATTGCAGAAGAAACTGATAGTCCAGATCAATTTGAGTATTCGGGCCCAACGAGTGAAACTCCGTCTAGCACTTCCGAAAGGAAAGTCGATGTAATGGAAACTAGTGTTACAAGTGGTCCCTCCGAAGAAACAACAGTATTTGAATTTGCGATCGCATCCATAACGCCAGTAGCGGAAGTTAACATTAAGACTGAGAAGATATCATCATCAGAGGTTTCAAGCACAACTGAAGCAACTGGCCTTCCTGTCGTCTCCGAAATAACCTCGACAACGCCAGAAGAAATCAATTCAACCACTTTAGGGAAAGAAACCTCTACTATCAACGAAAATTTTTTAACAGAAAGAAGTTCTGTCGAAGGAAAAGCCACCACGATAAGTGAAACATTTGCTGGAACAATAAAAAAGATGTCGACTACTTTTGTAAACTTAAAAACGCCTTTTGCAACCTCTGAAACTTTTGGAATCAGCAAACAAACATATCTTCCTGAGCCTACGACTCCCGCAACATTTGAAAGGGATGTAACGGCAACAACTCTGACAACAAACAATGCCATTGCCGTAAGTGAAGAGGCGTTTTACGGGACAAAACCTGGAAATAACGGTGAAAAAGTAATTAATATGATAAGTGAAATTCCTATGGCGACAACTTCAAGTGATATAACGGAAATGAAAGACATCAGTCTGTCTGAAACTACCAAAAGCTTTTATAAAACTTCAGAGGAAGAATTGGAAACTACAGAATCTCCTAAGACTACAGCTACAGGAACTTCTGCAATAAAAACTGAAGCATCTGAAACTCGAACTAATGCTCGAGAAACTACTACAGCAATACCAGCTAGACTCGCTTCATCCACTAAGGTCGCAATTAGTACAGAAAATGATGTAACAACAATCAAAATCGGGTTGGAAGCAATAACACAAGAGGTATCCAAAATAGGAACAGTTCATACTTTTTCAATTCCAGAAGTTACAACAGCTCATGAACTTGTTACAGCTTTTACGACCACAGGAGAAACAGAGGAAACTATGGCAACACGCAAAAAGCTATTAGAAATAACAACACCGTACTACGTATCTAAACAATCTGAAGATGCCCCTAGAACTGAAGACACAACTGAAGCCGTTGGTACCGAATTTGTTCAAACACTTACGGAAAAAACGACAATGAAAGAATTTTCAACTACTCCAAAATATAAGGTAGCTGCAACAACGACCGAAAAGGACGTTAAAAGCCAACCCGTTGACGTTTCAAAACTTGCAAAACAACTGTCATGGGCGGAATTAAAGAAACCCCAATGATAACAAGAGCTGAAACTTCCACTGAAAGCGAACAAGTAACGACGTCGTCTTCGTTAACAGACGAAACTACAAAAGCAATCACATACCTAACCCCTTTAACAAGTGCTCAGACAGTACCTGTTTCGTTCATGGAACCAGCGACTAACACAAGTTTTACAAAGTCCGCTGAAACTACAACCGAAGCTGAACTTTTTCCCAAAGCAGCGACGGAAAAAGATATTGTCAAGGAACACGGACCAACTACATTTGCAACATTTAATGTAACTGGAAAGGACAGTTACCTACATGAAACTTTAGAAACAACACAAGCAAGATCTGAAACCGAAATGCCATTTGCTACATCACTAACAGAATTACACAAACCAACAGAGAAAAGCGATCTAATCACACTCAAGGCGGATTTTTTTACATCTGCTGAAACAACAGAAGGCGATATCAAACTTCTAGGAACAACTACACAGATTTCCACAGGAAAAACAACTCTGGAGATAATTGCGCAAGCTCCACTTATAACATCAACCGAAAAAATTTTGAAGTTTGAAACAACTAGTCCTCCGTTAGAGTCAACAATACCTACCGATTTCATTGAAAAAACAACTAAGGAAATAACAAGAGCTGAAACTTCCACTGAAAGCGAACAAGTAACGACGTCATCTTCGTTAACAGACGAAACTACAAAAGCAATCACATACCTAACCTCTTTAACAAGTGCTCAGACAGTACCTGTTTCGTTCATGGAACCAGCGACTAACACAAGTTTTACAAAGTCCGCTGAAACTACAACCGAAGCTGAACTTTTTCCCAAAGCAGCGACGGAAAAAGATATTGTCAAGGAACACGGACCAACTACATTTGCAACATTTAATGTAACTGGAAAGGACAGTTACCTACATGAAACTTTAGAAACAACACAAGCAAGATCTGAAACCGAAATGCCGTTTGCTACATCACTAACAGAATTACACAAACCAACAGAGAAAAGCGATCTAATCACACTCAAGACGGATTTTTTTACATCTGCTGAAACAACAGAAGGCGATATCAAACTTCTAGGAACAACTACACAGATTTCCACAGGAAAAACAACTCTGGAGATAATTGCGCAAGCTCCACTTATAACATCAACCGAAAAAATTTTGAAGTTTGAAACAACTAGTCCTCCGTTAGAGTCAACAATACCTACCGATTTCATTGAAAAAACAACTAAGGAAATTGTCCACGGAACTCCGAAAACTTTTAAGCCCTTTCATTTGGACGAGATTTCAACGAAAACCATAAAAGAGCTGATTACAACAACGGATTCGGTTGCTACTACTCAAAAAGCATTTGATGTTACGCAACCAACGGTTTTCACTAAAACATCTGTGGTTGATGATAGCCTAAGCCCCGACACTATCTCAATCACAACAAATATTGCTTCCACAATTCAAGAAAGTTCAGTTCCAACTTTTAAAACAACCAAAAGTATCTCAGACACTACAAGGCCGCCAGAATCCACAACGCGACCTGCTTTGTATGAAACATCGGTTACAGATGAGCAAAAGCTAAGAGAAACAACGATGGAAACTGAACGCCCATTATTCGAAACTGCAGCATCCTTGAAAGCTCACTTAATAACAACTGCAATACCCACAGCAATTTCAACGATCAAAGAGACGGCAATGAAACCACCAACAGTTTCTGGAGATGAAAAAACAACAGTAGCTATTACTGGACTGACTGAAGGGTCCACTATTTTAACAACCGAAGCATCCATTACAAAAGCTGCTAAAGAAACTTTACAAACCACAACGTTAAAAATTTCCAAAGAGAAAGAGAGAATTACGCCGAAATATGCACACAAGCCTACAATAACAACTGTTGATACTACGATTAAGTATTCTAGCACGTTCAATCTACAAGATGAAGAGAGTAAAAAATCCACTCAATCTTACTTTAGCTCTTTAGTGCCCACTTCTGCAAGTACCATTTCGGACGGAGCGTTTGGTGGCATTACTGAAACTAATTTATTTGATACAAGTGGAGGAATATCTGAGAGAAACACAACGACTCCGAAAACGCTAAAAGCTACTACATCAAATAAGTCCGATATACCTCAGGAAACTGCGCTGACGGGAGAGCCAAGAGAAGGCATCACCACCATTAAATTTTCTACAACTTCAGCCATTGAAGAAACTGAAACTAGTGCTATGCCACCAATTTTGTTACCTACATCAAGCGCTGGGATTCCATATTTAAAAACACGAATTCCAGACATAGCGCCAGAGTCATCTACAAAAAAAACTGAAATCTTCTTCACGATTTCAACTGCTACAACAAATGAACGGGCTCCGATAGATCATAAAATTAAATTTCCCCCGACATCGACTCCTAAAGCTAAAAAGACTTCAACAGACCATCACGAAAGCACTACTAGCACGAGCGAAGATGCAAGTACAAAAACGTATCAATTTACAACAAAATTATTGGACGAACGTACTACCATTGTCAGCAGGTTGTCAGCGGGTGTTCCAGTAAGTACGGAGACTTCTATAAGCACAACCCAAACCCCGATTACTCCTCATAAGTACGAAGAACCCTTAGAAATATCACCAACTGAGCGAACAAACACAGATTTTACAATTTCCTCTACTGAAATAACGGAAACAGTTGATGGGATAATAACCAAAGCAACAGAAGAAGCACCTTACTCTGGAACAGTAACACAAGCCATCTTTAAGGCCAAAAACGGATACGAAGTGTTTACAAATGATTCAACGAACCTACCTTTGTCTACTGATCGTACTACTCCACAACAAGACACAACGCTCGAAGGCGAAACCGAGGCATCAACTATAGAACCTACTAAACAAGAAATAGAAACAACAACAGTTTCAGTTAGTGAAGCTATCACAGCATCGCAGAAAGAACTAACAACTGAAATTGAAACAATTCACCAATCTACGCTTTTCCAAATACCCACATTTATAATGACCCCAACGGATCATACTACTCAACAAGTGAAAGAATATCGAGAGCTTTCAACTGATGCAACTGTCACATCATCCATGCCAACATCGAGTTCCACCACTATACAATATGGATCAATAGACAAACGTAAAAAGTTAACCGAAATAACAACGTTCACCTCCGGAACAACTGTAGGAGGTTTAGAGGAACCAATTAGTGAAACAGAAGCAGAAATAATTGAAATTTCTACACTTCCCGCTTATTCGTCTTTAATGACTCTTGCTTCTAGTCCAAAAATTATAGAAGAAAACTTCACCACAAATGTGGCAGATTCAGTAACCACTACCACTCCAAGTACAAGACCTGCAGTGATTGCACTGGTAACAGAACCCAGAAAATCGGATGTTCTCGAGATCACGAGCTCTCCCCTTGTAAGTTTAAAGATTACTACTGATCTTCCAAAGGTTGCATCAAGGGAAATGGAGGAGCCGATGACTGCTGAAAGTCAGCGTTCTACAATTCCTCCCACGTCGACAGAACTCCGCCAAACAACGGAGGAGATCATAAAGCAATTTACGGATATTTCTAAATTAATGGATTACGAAACATCAACGCGATCAACCCAAATCATTTCCGAAAAGCGAACAACTGTAAAAGATGCAACGGACGAGGGTACAACTCGAATATTTGAAGCTTCAACACAATTCCAACAACCAACAATTGTGCAATTCGATAAAAAATCTTATACCACATTTGCAACAAAGTTTTTTGGAAGAACAACTGGTATTCCATATGTAGCTGTCACTCCCTTCATGAAAGAAATGACTGATTACATAACAACAGAACACTCGAAAAAAGAAGAAAGCTCTTCAACCTATCCTAGTGCAGAAGAAACCGCAAAAATTTCTCCGAACACGTCTACTTTTTTCAATTCATATGGAAAAGATACACACAAACCTGAAGAAAGTACTTCTGAAATCCCTCAAAACGGGAAAGAAGAAGAACAAACAACAAATATAAAAATTCAAAAGCTCACTACCCTAAAACCAACAGCTACAAAAACTATTTTCCCGGACAAGGAAATTGCAACTTTGACCATTGAAGAATTGGAAGATACTTCAAAACTTTTTACTACGCCAAAATCTCTAACCGAAATCATGTCGACATCATCAGAAATAGAGACGAAAACTCCGCCGTCCACAGGTTCCTTCGTTACCACTGAATTCATTGCCAGAACTGGGGATATAACCAAAGTTCCCGAAAGTTTGCCGTTATCAAACCCACAAAATACTGCATTATTAGAGAAACAAACAACTGAGATGCAAACTGAGTTAGGCGATATTGTCGAAAGCACCAGTAATACACCTAGTGTTTTCTCCACAGCACAAGGACCAACTGAAGAGACAGACACCGAACGAACTACTAAAGTAACAACCAGAACAAAAGTCATCGCCACGGAATTTCCTACCACTGCTCTTCTTTCAGAAACCACCCAGAAAGCTTCAAGTTTTAGCGACGCAGCCGTTCTCTACAGCTCTGTTGCTTTTGCAACGGAGAAGGAAACTTCTACGATGGAATCTTCTGTAACGGATGTTACATTTCCGAAAGAGGAAAAAACAACATTAACTGAAATCACGGAATCCTTTACTCCAGCAGGAGAATTAACAGAAGCAGAAGGTACGATCTTTTCTACCACGACACCGTACAAAGTAGCAAGAACAACGGAAACTCCAAAAGAAGTTACTAAATTTTCATCTGTAACCGAATCATCAAAAGAAACCTATATACCAAGTGAACTATCTAAAACAGAAATAACATCAATGTTTCCTCCAGAAGAGAAATCAACCGAATTTCCAGAAAAACGGAAAACTACTTTGCCTTCCCCAAAAAGGGAACAACTTCATGAAACAAGCGAAACTCTTGAAGGCGAAATGTCAACCATAACTCTCCGTGAAACTCTAGGCACTGTAGAAAGTACTACTGCACAAATTCCGTCACCATCAAATGAATCTTTCAAGGAAAAAAATGTTACAACTACTTCTCCCAAGGGTATAACTAATTTACCTATGATTACAGCTCAATCCACAACTGAATCAGATAATCTTAATGCAACAATCCCAGCGAATGAAAATAAAAAAGAGTCATCGACTCTTTCAACGCCCAAATATCCTGAAGTTGCGGCACCTTCAATTACAACAACAGAAATGCAACCGTTTTACACAACAAGAACAACTTCTCAAAAGAAGAATGTAACTTTTCCAGCTACTAGATATACTTCAATCTCAGACGCAATTACTTTGCGAGCTGAAACTTCCTCAAGTATGACAGATTTCCCAGCCGCTGCGACCATTAAAAAATGGAAAACAACTTCCCCTCGTACAGAATTTGTGACCTTAAGACCAGCTGCAATTCTTCCGAGCGTTAATTACACTGAAACTAAACCGACTATTTTACCGAAAGCGACCACTAGACGTTTCGACTTAACAACGCTAATGACTATGATGACTGAAAAGCCTATGATGTTTGCTACAACCACACAATTAACGGCAAGAACAGACCTATGCTGTATCGATAATAATGACTGTCAGGATGACGAGACATGCATTGGCCGGCATTGTAGACGACCCTGCGATCACTATGATAAGCTTTGTAACCGCCATAAACCTAAATATACACTGTGTCATACCGTGAACCACACGGCCATGTGTTACTGCCATAATACGCAACAAAAAAATCTAACAACAAACGTTTGCCGTGTAATAGCAGGTAACTGATAATATTTTTTACATGTAAATCAACGTATACTCAGAGCCGTATATGTATGGAATGGAATGGAATGCAAAAAGATATAAAAGCAACAGAAAAATATAATTCAACTTATGATGTGTTATGTGAGGTTAAGGATTCCGCAAAAAAAAAAAAACGGCCTCATGAAACACCCTACGAGTAGGTGCCATTTGGGCCAAAAAAAGAGAACAAACACATTTGCTACTACATCATCAGGATATTTCTTCTGACCATTACGGGTTTTCTGCCATATTTATTTGTTTATTTGCTCTCAATTACACTGAAATGATATTCCACACCATTTACAAATCATTACCGCTAGTTATACCACAAATTGAATGTATTTTCGTTGTCGTTTTATCTCTCATTCTCTCTACTCTACTCTATAAGTTATTGTTATACGTACATTTTTTTTTTTTTTTGGCATTTTTTGTAAAAGTAAATGAGTTGAAGTATATATATCCTATACTTCTCCATTTGTTGACCTTGCATGAAGAAAAAATGAATGAAGAGTGTGAGCTGAATCTTAGTTTCCCTTTGGCTGCTTCTTTTTCTCACTGTGTTGCAATGTTTCTCTGTATTTTATTTTGTGCAAGAGTATGGTTTCTTTGAATAAATTTTTAATGTTTCTTAGATATAGAAGCCTTTGTAGCAATTGCTAAACCATTTCTATGGGTAAGAAAGTAAAAAAAAATATTATTAACTGCATGTCTTCTTCTACGACGTGTAACTTTGAAAATTATTTGCATATAATTAAAATTTTAAGTTATTTTGATATTTTTTACAAGGCTGTTGTTCGAATTTTATCGCACGATAACGTAGTAAAAATAAAAAAAACTTGAATCGCATTAATTAACGCACATCACGTAACATCATGGTACGCGTCTCGTGTTACAGCCATTCGGCGACATACTATGTCGTTTATACTTGAAACGGTGTATAAACAAAAGGAACCAAGTCGGAAAAAGATCTAATGGAATTCTCAATTATTTCATTTCACGACAACGAACTCAAGTAAAAAAGTAATTTTCTGAGCAAAAATCCTTTAGAATAAAGTGACATTATAATTTGTTTTATTGGTTTCCTTCGTTTTTACCTTTTCACGTAGTAAATCTTACAAAATGTATTTTCATATGCAACTATGCAAACGGGGACGCAGTTAAAAAATTACGTTTTTATTTATTTTAATTTAATTTAATTATGCTTCGATTGCTCGTAACGTATCAATTTTTATCATACGAATCAGATGAAAACATTTCGCGTAATGTCATGTGATAAAAGTTTTCTTACATCTTCGTAACTACAGCCTGAAAGAAATGTTTAACTAACCTGGTAAGAGTAGAAAGGTAAACAGGTGCTGGTGTATGCGTTTTGTTTTTATTTACTTGTATATGTTATATTTGCTTGCTCTTATTTTAATTACTAAGCGACTTTCTCTTAAATATCATTTAAAGAGAATTCTTAAAATTTAACGAATTAGTAATTTGACAACTCAAGATGAGTACTTGACAAACACTTTTTTTCTACACACAACGTAATTCGTACTTTAAGAAGAATGCTACTCTGAACATTCTATTTAAGGCCAATGAGAAGCTTATACGACAGGCAAAGCTAATTGGTCTCTTTTCTTTTTTTCTTTGTGCTTTTTTCTTTCTTTTTTTTTCTTCGTTTTTTGTTTTGAAATGGACATTATATTTGAATTGATGAACGTATAGAAATCGGTTGTTCTGCAAACCATGACTGCCCCAGTCAAAAATCTTGCATAAATGCAGTTTGCACTGATCCTTGCACACTGGCTAACCCGTGTGGATATCAACAAGAATGCAAGGTTATCGATCATCAGCCTGTATGCTCACAAGGTAAATGCATCTTTCACAAAAACAAAGTGGTATTGAACTTAGAAAATACTAGGAAACTGAGAACTAGGACAGAGTAGCCGCTTTCCTTTTCTTTTACCTCTCTTCTCTTTTTTATAGTCTATGCTACTTATTGTACAAGGGTATATTAATCTATTACGAATAAATACAATATCCAGAAGGATTTGAGACAAACATACATATCATTATACCGATCTAATCGTATGTGCCCGTCTTGGAATCTTGTCTTTGCACTTTTTGAGATATTTTGAGGGAATTTGGTATACCGACGCATTTTGGCCCAAGGACGAACACTATCAAAAATGGTCCGAATCGAACCACTTTTTTAGCCATATCCAATATAACACCTTATATTGAATTTTATATGAACAACTTTATTGAGTGATTGTTAAAAACGAGTAATGTTTTAAAAGAGGAATTAAATGAACTTTCATTTTTATCTCCTCTTATGTCAAGCATTACACTAGTGTTCGCAGAATTAAGTAATTATTGCAAGTTTCGATGTCATTATAATCACCAGCTTTAATCCTTAAATGCATGACATTTAATTTTTGATAAGTAAAATTTGAAATCAAACGGGAAATGTGTGTAGTTAGTGCAGAGAATACAAAAACAACAACTGTATAAGGATTGTTCTTTAATTTTCAAAAGGATATTAATTATTTCTACATCATCGTGAACAATGGCTCCTCGAGTTGTACAAATCTACTGCGTACAATAATACTTCAAAGATGAATAATGTATTCATTGTGCTACAATACACAAAAATCCACAAAAAAAAGATATTTTTGGCGTTTAAATGTGAAGGAACATTGCCTTCCTTGTTTTATTCGACGCTTTTACCTTGTTCCTGTTCGAAAACAATTTTTCCGGTTTGATTTAATACCCTTTGTCATATAAATAATCGTAATTCGTAACACCCACCGAAACGAGATTGTACAGCGAGATAGCACGCCGCATGTTACAAATAAAGGAGAAAAGTGTCAAGATTCCCGTAACGTTCGGAAAGGATAAAATAACATGGTAAAATTAAAACTAGAAAAAACGCTATGCTGCTACATAATATAATACAAGGTTTTAAATATACGATGGAGATCTGCATCGCCAAGGGTTAGATAATATGTAGCATCTGACTTTTCAAATACATTTGTTTTTCTGCACTTTGTACTAAGCTCTTCCACATTTCGACGAATGTTCTATTTTATCACAGTAGTGTACTGATATAGTCTCTAAGAAAATCTACTAAATTAAAAAATTATTAAAAATTAATTTTGCTTTGTCACATTAGTCACTGGCCGTACACCCGGCTGCGAGCATTGCCCGCCCGGTACTACTTGTGATCCCTCCACGGGCGCCTGCATCAAGGGTAAGTCGATAACTTTATAAATAATTTTTCACTTGCATTTTTAATTTGGCTTTTAACAAATTGTTCATATAATAAATAACTGGAAGGAAAATGTATAATGAAAAAAAAATTCATTGCAAAACATCAAACAAAACTACTACTAACAATATTTGTAAATATGTGAATATATGATTTTCTAAAATTTTAAATGTGTATATATGTTTTTCTTCAATACCTATCATTTCCGCACTACCCTAAACACTCCATAATCCATGAAAAATCCTCTACATATGCGAAAAACATTCCTTGTGTATATATTAAATGTTTTTAGATAAGAGAATCATAACCGCAAACACTAGCACAAGTGAAATAACTACTAGAACTCCTATCACTACCATTACCAATACTACTAGTACTACTTCCAAAAATACCACTGCCATTAATACCACATTTGAGTCTACCATAAGACCCAACGTAGAAATTGAGGATGGCACTCAAATTAGTACGAGTAGTACGACAATGCCGCACAAACCAAAAACTACTAAAAAGGAAGATGAAGGAAGATTTATAACTGTTACAACCGAAAAAGCAAAAACTACCCGAAAAGAAGATGATTCTTTTGATTTAGCAACGACAACAACAGAAAAAATGAGCATCACAACAGCAGCAAAAGATGAAGACATAAAAACGACTACGTTGCCTAGCCGAACAACCACTTATGCTGCTGGTCTCACCGCAACGTCGAAATCTGGACCACCCAAAGGCTATCGTGATGGTGAAAATAACATAACTGACACTACGGCCTTTGAAATGGCTTCCACTCAAGCAGCTAACACATCAACAACTCTTGCAACAAGCAGCATCACCCCTTATGCTAGGGGTGAAGATGTGAAAGGTATATTTAACGTGCGCACGAGTACTACCCCTAAAATGAAAACTACAAGAATTGACACTTCTAACGAGTTTGATGATTACAATATAACGACCATGTTTACTACAACGCCACGCTATGATGGTATCACCTTTCCTGTAATAATGGTTACAGATGATTTGGAAAATGAATCATCTGCAAATAAGAGTTTTATATCAAAATCTTCAGATATTGAGAAAATGTTAACAATGTTTCCGGTTATAACACCTGAATCGACTACGCCAACCGATCATCCACGTACTATGCCAGCCATCGTCAAGCAAACACAATCTGATTTGGTAGAACCCATTGTAAACACAGCCACCGGTATTATAACTAATATCATAACCCAAACCAGAGACATTGCCAGCACCACTAACAAATCCGTTATGGATTCGAACACAATGAGCACTATAAAATCGAAAATTATAGAAGACTCCTCCTCCACCATATTTCCAGTAATCACAGAGAAAATAACTGAAATATCTGAAATACCCGGGACGACGGCCACTATGCCCGGTGTAGTACTAGAGCCAATGATATCCGTCACAACAAATGCAAATCCTCTTATGACAATAGACAATAGTATATACAATAATGTAAACGTAACCATTACCACCACAACTCCAACAGTTGTCACAGTGATTAACACTACTTGTACAGTTCATACTAATTGTGGCCTTAACCAATTGTGTATTATGGGACAATGTCGTCTTAAGTGTCGCGGTGATGGACACAATGAATACGATTGTGTAAAAGGTATATTTTTAGTTTAAACGTAAGACTATTGGGCAAGACAAATAATATTCAGTTTAAAACGAATTTGTCAAAACCCATCATCATAAAATGTTTTAAATAAAAGAGGTAAAATCAGCTTAGCACAGAACTTGGATGCATCTAAAACGTTGTTAGATAGATTTTCGCAAAATTCTGAATGCGTCGGCTTTTGAGCTTTTTATGCGCTCGATATTAGACTAATTGAACATTTTCTAGAGAAAATAATACAATAAAGTTATAGTCGAAGAATGACTTTATTCTTCGTTTTTAACGAACGAACGCGTGTAAGATTACGTTACAGTTTACTATAATACATTCACCATTTCACAATGAATTTCCATTGCTTTTAAATCTATTGAAATTTCAAAAACGCCCGTTCACATGGGCGTTGGAATTTGAAGGAATAATAAGTAAATATATTTGAGTAAATTCTCAATCAACTTACCATTGCAGTTGATCGAAAAGGTATTTGCGAATATATATGCGCCCACTTCAAGTGATATTCCTTGGAGAAAAAAATCTAACGTTTGATGATGGTGGGTACAGAAAGAAATTCTTTTTTTATTTAAATTTACAGAATGAAAATTTATTTATTTCTAAGTGCCATAGGCAAAATTCGTAAAACAAAAATATACAAAAGTTTTATATTAGTTAAATCCGCCTGAGTGGCCGAATAGGCAAGAGTCTCAACTCAATGGTCGTGGGTTCAAATCTCAAGTGCGGTAGTATTTGTATTAAAGCTGAGAGCCTTAGAATGCTAGTACTTTAGGACTTTAGTTTTAGAATTTATTCTCTGGCTAAATTTATAATAATAATATTAATAGGTTAGCTGAGACAACTGTCTGTATAGGCCCCAAAGGATATCCATAGATCAAATTATATAACATAATCCAAATTTCTTTTCGAAAGCAGTTAATAACATAAATATATTCAAAATTTTCGTCAAAAAATTTGATCAATTTTCGTTCTCATAAAAAATCGTGCACTGCGGAAATAAGAATTCCTGTGAGGAGAGGAATATAGCGTTCCTTACATATCAAAATGAAGGAAAAAGGTACCACATTTGTAAAACACATTTGCCGGTGGTTGAATCTGTCATATCTTCAAAAAAACTGCAATTTTCTAACTACTCTCTTAGATCAACTTTAAGGATAATCAATAGCTAAATCGTTACTACAAAAAATCAAAATTCGAAGTTTATTTTAAATATGCATCAATGTTCTGTAAACCTACAAGACGAAAACAGTTATGTCGATGTAATATTTTATTAATACCTGGAATAAAACTCCGACCGGAATTAAGTTTTGAATTAATTAGCGTAACATCCAAAAGAATTTTACGCACACCTGTATATAAAATCTTTGAGCACACGTTTGTTATACATACACATTTTTCTTATACTCAACTGTACATAAAACATTCTACCCATTGAGACTTTTATGTATTTCCTTTAGCAATAGATATGTACATATTATTTCTTAAAAAAAAAATAGAATACTAATTTTTATTAATAATTAATAGTTAATAACATTTAACCTTTAACATTTCTAACCTGAATTAAACTCGAACGTGTAGAATCGCCTGGTACACCCAAAACTCCCGAGCCCTGTCAATCAAATAACGATTGCATAGAAAGTGAAGCATGTTATATGGGCTTGTGTCAAGATCCTTGTGAGTTTGCGAACGCTTGTGCCGCCTCAGCAAAATGTAAGGCAAAAATGCATCGACCTATTTGCTCGTGTCCACCCGGACATCTTGGCAATCCCACCATTAAGTGCATGCCCACAGAAAAAGCAAGTAAGCAATACCTAACAATTAACAATTAACTGGAAATTAATCATGCAATCTTTGTTGGGATAAATGATCAACTTGATTCATCATCTTTAGTTACCATTTTTAAATTTTGTTTTGCTTTACCCATTGAAGCTATTTTATGTTTATATCTCTCGTTTAGTTGAATGTTTCGAAGATTCAGACTGCTCCATCACTGAGGCGTGCATTAATCAACGATGTCAACATCCCTGCGATGTTCATGACCCTTGCGCACAAAACGCCATCTGTGTGAATACAAACCATGCAGCTGATTGCAACTGCAGTTATGGCTACGAGGGTAATGGCTATATAGGCTGCCAGCCAGGTTTGTGTTGTCTGTTTCCCTTTTACATTTATTGCCCGGCACTCAATTCAACTTATCTTAAATTTCTTTTGTTTCAATTACTGCAACACTGTATATTATGGCAAACAAACTGTTTTGCACGTGTATAAAATACACTGAAAACACACACAAACCCAACTGATACATCTTAATCCCCTTGTACATATGAATTCGTTACCATTCCCAATAATTCCGCTTCTCCACAAATAAATTGAATACAACTAAATAGCACCGAAATATTCGCCTGTATGTCAATACAATGAGGATTGCCCGCCAAGCAAGCTATGCGATCGTCTGAATCGCCGTTGTATCAACCCTTGCCAAGAAGATTCGTGTGGAGAAAATGCTGAATGTATACCGGTCAATCACGGTATTGAATGCAGATGTTTGCCGGGCTTTGTCGGCAATGCTTACTTAGATTGTACTGTTTTGCAAAGCTGCCGGTCAGATTCAGAATGTGATGTACATCACGCTTGTATGAACGGAAAGTGTTCCTCGCCCTGTAGCTGCGGTTCGAATGCATTGTGCGATGTAGTAAATCATCGTGGTATTTGTAAATGCCCACCAGGTTATGCGGGTAATCCAAATATAACGTGTAGTCCACCGAACAATCTATGCGAACCTAATCCTTGCGGTCTTAATGCTTTGTGTGAATTAGATAACGGCAATCCGATTTGTTATTGCCCTAAAGGATTAACCGGTAATCCTTTCAAAAACTGCAGTAAGTATAAATTTTGAAATATTTTGTAATCACGCATACTATGCGTCGCTATCTTCAATATTTTCAGTTCCAGAAGGCGGCGAATGTGCACCAAATCCTTGCGGACCGAATTCGGGGTGTCGTCTTGTGGAGAATAGACCTATCTGTTTTTGTTTACCGGAATATGAAGGTCAACCTCCACAAATACCTTGTGATTTACCCAGCAATCCTTGTGATCCTTCACCTTGCGGTCCGAATACACAGTGCTCTGTTCTTGCGAACGGCTTTTCCAAATGCACCTGTTTGCCTGGTTATGTTGAAAGTCCTAATACGATACGCGGATGCATTGAACCTGTCAATCCTTGTGATCCTAACTCATGTGGGATTGGTGCAATATGTGATTCAACCCGTAATCCGGTTTGCTTCTGCCCTGACAATAAAATCGGCAATCCATTTCGCTTGTGCGAAAATCCTTCATTGTCGGTTGAATTATGTAGACCTAATCCTTGCGGACGTAATGCTGATTGCTACGTAGCGGCTAATCGTGAAGAATGTTATTGCCGCGCGGGTTACGTTGGAGACCCATACCTAGGTTGCCGGGATGCACCGCGTTCAGCTTGTGTAACAAACCCCTGTGGACCACATGCACAATGTGTAATATCTGGAAATGGACAAAATACTTGCGTATGTCCTGATGGACTATCCGGCGATCCTACGTCCCTGTCGGGTTGTCGTTCTTACGAATGCGAAGTTGACGACGATTGCTCTGTAGACAAAGCATGCATTGGATTTAAATGCCATGATCCTTGCCCCGGAGCTTGTGGACACGGTACCAATTGTCTTGTGGAGCATCATCATCCCGTTTGCACTTGCACCGCTGGTCTGACGGGAAACCCAGGGATCTTTTGTTACGCACTTGATATACCTAAGCAGCAAAAGAATCCCTGCATTCCAAGCCCTTGCGGCTTAAATAGCGAATGCAAAGTTCTTAACAACCGAGCCCTCTGTTCCTGTTTGCAAGATTACTTGGGAGATCCCCAAAGTGGCTGTCACCCTGAATGTGAAATAAACTCAGATTGCGATCCAGCACAAGCTTGCATCAATCGAAAATGTGTAGACCCATGCGCCGGTACCGTGTGTGGCATAAATGCTTTGTGTGGAGTACAACAGCATACTCCGATATGCCGTTGTCTTGACGGCTTCACTGGTAATGCTTTCCATCAATGCATTACAATTGGCGCTCTAAAAAATGTTTCGCGCGATCCCTGCAATCCTTCACCATGCGGTCCTAATGATGTTTGCTCTGTTCACGGAGATGGAGTTGCTCTTTGCGATCCATGCTTTGGTCATGATGCTGAATATGACCCTCGGTGTAGACCGGAATGTATATTTAATTCGGATTGTCCTTTCGACAAGGCTTGCTTAGGCCGAAAATGTTTGGATCCATGCTCGGGCTCGTGCGGTCGTGGAGCTCTATGTTACGTTTACGAACACAATCCTATTTGTCAATGTCCATCTGGATTTTACGGGAACCCCTACGAACACTGTTCTATACCCTTAGTTGATAAGCCTGCCTTGTCGCAAACTTGCGCCAAACGGCAATGCGGTTCCAATTCGGAATGCAAAAGGCAAGGTAACACTTTAATCTGTGTTTGTCGTCAAGGCTACTTTGGTAACCCATACATAGGATGTCGACCAGAATGTGTCTTGAATTCGGATTGCCCTGCCGATAAAGCTTGTGTGAATACTAAGTGTTTGCACGTCTGCAACGGCATATGCGGTGTAAATGCTCTTTGTCGTGTAGTTAATCATGCTCCTATGTGCATATGCTCACAAGGGTACACAGGAGACCCTTTCAAATCATGCAGTCCTCAACCACAAATTTCTCTAACATATCTTCCGGTAGGCGTACCCCCAAATCCGTGCGAGCCTTCGCCTTGTGGACCTAACTCGAGATGTTTGA
The DNA here is from genome assembly GCF_014805625.2 of Glossina fuscipes. Taxonomy (NCBI): domain Eukaryota; kingdom Metazoa; phylum Arthropoda; class Insecta; order Diptera; family Glossinidae; genus Glossina; species Glossina fuscipes. The sequence goes on along the minus strand of NW_023998416.1, from coordinate 31,429,525 downwards.
TTTCGCCTGAAGGTTATGCGGCTTGTTCCTGTTTGCCTGGCTTTAAGGGCTCTCCACCTGTTTGTCAACCAGAATGCGTAGTGAGTTCAGAATGTGCTTTGTATCAAGCTTGTATCAACCACCACTGTGCCGACCCCTGCCCCGGTACTTGCGGTGTAAATGCTCGTTGCCAGGTTCTTAATCATAATCCGATATGTTCATGTGATGTTGGCCACGAAGGAGATCCATTTATATATTGTGCTCTAGCGAAAGAAAAACCAAAAGAAGCAGATCCAAAACCAATCAACCCCTGTGCACCTTCACCCTGTGGGCCAAACTCAATATGTCAAGTGAAACAAAATAGACCAGTATGTTCGTGCGTAGCCAATTATATTGGAAGTCCACCATTCTGTCGACCCGAATGTACTCTTAATAATGAATGTCCAGCCGATAAAGCTTGTATACGTGAGAAATGTGAAAATCCTTGCACTAATACTTGCGGATATAATGCTCGATGTTCCGTAATTGCTCACTCAGCTTATTGTAGCTGTGAAGACGGATACGAAGGCGACGCCTTTGTGGGGTGTTCTAAGATTATAAGTAAGTAAATCGATGTAATCAACTAAAGAAAAGTTTTTCCATACTGTTTTCTATTATAGAGCCACAAGATCGTTTGGATCCTTGCTATGCTAACCCCTGTGCTGAAAATGCAGTTTGCTCTGAACGAAATGGTGTTGCTCGATGTGTATGCATTGAACCCTACATCGGTGATCCCTATACTACAGGTTGTCGTCCAGAATGTGTGTTTAATAGTGAATGTCCGTCGCAATTAGCTTGCATAAAGCAACATTGCCGAGATCCCTGCATCGGCACGTGCGGTCCCAATGCTGAATGCTCTGTAGTTAATCATGTGCCAACGTGTAATTGTCAGCAGGGCTACGTAGGAGATCCGTTCAATGGTTGTAAAAAGGACACACGTAAATTGAAAAAAAAAAAATTCATTATGCGTAGATGCGCACATTTGTCTTATTTAATCTATTTTTGGTTTAGAAATAAAACCTATCAGTCCATGTGAACCGAATGTATGTGGGCCCAATAGCATTTGTCGTGTAGTTGATGGTCGTCCTACCTGCTCCTGTCAAGTGAGTTATTTGGGAGCCCCTCCTAATTGCCGCCCAGAATGTGTAGTGAGCTCTGAATGCATTCAACATTTAACTTGCATCAATCAAAAATGCGTTGATCCCTGCATAGGCACATGTGGCTTTAATGCCAAATGTCACACCATCAATCATAATCCGATTTGTTCGTGTCCAGAAGACATGACTGGTGATCCTTTTCAACAATGTTTACCAAAGCGTTAGTATATTCGTCATATAAACTGTGATTGTTTTGCAAAAATTTAATTTTGTTTCATATTAGCTAAAACGCCTCCCCCAGAAATAAACGCATGTATACCGAGTCCTTGTGGACCTAATGCTGAATGTCAGCAGGTTGACAATCGCGCTGTTTGCTCTTGTTTGCCTGGGATATTCGGAGCGCCTCCAAATTGTCGGCCAGAATGTATTATCCATCAAGACTGCCCTTTGAATCGCGCATGTATTTCTCAACACTGCGAAGACCCATGCATTGGAGCTTGTGGATTTAATGCCATATGCACCGCTCAAAATCACAAACCCGTTTGTTCCTGCTTAGAGAGTCACGAAGGAGATCCTTACGCTGGCTGCAGTTTACGTGCAAGTAAGCAATACTTTCTTAGATCAGTATTATATTTGTTTTCTCTTCTTTTGTTCCCTCTAAGAGAGCGGTTATTAAATATTCTAATATTAAGCTTTAATTTTTCCAGTTCTTTTAAGGGTAATTGGTCTTTGTATATATGTATCTACGACAAATTGAAATCTATTTATATGTTATGCATGTATATATATATATTCCTTTTCACCATATGTTTTTGTACAAATGTTTGCTTTAACAGTAGACCTCCATATTACATACACTATCATTTTCCCAGTTCTTACTTTTTCTATCGTGTAAAACATTACAGTCATTGTGCCAGATCTTCCAACTGATCCATGTAGTCCATCACCGTGCGGTTCGAACGCTATTTGTAGAGAACGCAATGGCGCTGGCTCTTGTACTTGCCAACCTGATTATTTCGGCGATCCCTACATCAATTGCCGTCCTGAATGCGTGCAAAGCAGTGATTGCTCACATACAAAATCTTGTTTAAATATGAAATGTGTAGACCCTTGCAAGGATTTATGCGGCTTTAACGCTATCTGCCGAGTCGCTAACCATATTCCTCTATGCTCTTGCAATATAGGCTACACCGGTAATCCTTTACGTTTATGCCACAAAATACCTCCAAGTAGGTTAAAGGAGTTTATGACGAAAAGAAACAATATATTTACTATATGTCCCGTTCATAGCTACATATTTGCCCGCCAAAACCCAAGATCCTTGTCGCCCTTCGCCATGTGGGTTGTACAGCACTTGTCGTGCACTAGACGGTCGTGCAATTTGTTCTTGTTTGTCTAATTATATTGGCAGACCGCCCAGTTGCAGACCGGAATGTGTTATAAGTGCTGAATGTCCATCAGACAGGGCTTGCATTAATCAACGTTGCGAGGACCCTTGTCCAGGCACTTGCGGAAACAATGCCAAATGTCGTGTGACCAATCATTCTCCGATTTGTAGTTGCTCTCCTGGTTACGTTGGCGATCCATTTCATCAGTGCGTACCGCGCAGAAGTATGCTCAACAACCTTAATCTCTAAATAAAATACTACTGACTCTTATTTCTGTAGTAGCTTTCGAAGAACCTAAGGATGCCATAGCTCGACCAAATCCTTGTATACCCTCTCCTTGCGGTCCTAATTCGCATTGCCTGGTCGCAGCGACAGGAGCCGTGTGTTCGTGTATAACTAACTATATAGGTAGACCTCCCAGTTGTCGCCCAGAGTGTACAATCAGTTCGGAGTGTCCCGCGCATATGGCATGTATTAATTCTAGGTGTTCAGATCCTTGTATAGGTTCGTGTGGGAACTACGCTCATTGTCATGTTAGTTCCCACTCACCCGTCTGTATGTGCGAACCTGGCTTTACAGGAGATCCATTCACGAACTGCTTCAAAATGGTTAAAAGTAGGTTTCACTAAATTAGCAATTGTTGCAAATTTCTAACGAATATCATCATTTGATTAGTTCCCGATCATCCTGCACGTCCTTGTCAACCTAATCCTTGTGGTGTAAATGCTTTGTGTGAAGAAAGAAACCAGGCTGCCGCCTGTAAATGCATAAGAGAATATTTCGGTGATCCGTACATTGAATGTAGACCCCAATGCATTTTAAATGCAGATTGCCCCAAATCAACAGCTTGCATCAACAATAAATGTATCGATCCGTGCCCAGGAACCTGTGGTTATAACGCAGAATGTATTACTTTAAATCACATTCCAAACTGTCAATGTCTTACTGGATACACAGGAAACGCTGCTTCGGGCTGTTATCTTTTACCAGAATTACCGAAATGTAAGATTTCGCATGAATTGGTCATCCAAAACTTTCGATAAAACTTAAGAAGTTTCAATCTAGAGTTTTGTTCTATTGCTGCTTCGGCAAAAACTTAACATTTTTTTCCATTGTCTTGAATTTCTCAGTTGACATTACTGAATCCATTAATCCCTGCGTACCTTCACCTTGCGGTCCATACAGCAACTGTCGGTCGCAAAACGGTCATGCTGTATGTTCATGCCAGATTAGCTATGTAGGAGCGCCACCCAACTGTAGACCAGAATGTATGGGAAGTTCCGATTGTCCACAAGATAAATCATGCCTTAATGAACATTGTAAAGATTCTTGCCCAGGCACTTGTGGTGCCAATGCTAACTGCCGAGTGGTCAATCATAATCCTATTTGTTATTGCATGAGTGGTTTCACTGGCGATCCGTTTATTCGCTGCGTATACGAAGAAAGTAAGCATTCCAAACTCGCTTCTCATTATCATTACTTTGGAAGATTAAATTTAAAATATCATGTACATTCATTTTGCATTTCGCTTTGAGTTGCTTATATTTATTTTACTTTATTTTCACTCTCTTTTCTATCATTACTTCGTTTTCCGCAATTTGCTGCATGTGCTTCCTTTCAAAATTCATCTTTGTACATAATTGCACACTGTCATGTCTACATAAAGGACGACCGATTGTAAAGGATTCAGTTAATTCTTGTATTCCATCACCATGCGGACCTAATTCGCAATGTCGTGTTTCAAATAAAAATGAACAACCAGTTTGCTCTTGCTTGCCCAATTACATTGGCAGAGCGCCAAACTGTCGTCCTGAATGCACTTCAAATTCAGAATGTCGCAGTAATCAGGCCTGCGTAAATCGACGGTGTAAAGACTCTTGCCAAGGCTCTTGCGGTTCATTTACTACTTGCATTGTAAATAATCATAGACCTATATGTCGTTGCTTGCCCGGTTATACGGGCGATCCATTTGCCGAATGTAGTCCACAAAGTAAGAATATCTTTAATGTATAAATTAAGCCCTTTCACGCGACTGCTTATTTTCCAAAATGATTTAATTTCATCTAAAATCTAATCCCTTTAGTTATAATAACTCCTGAAAAATCGGAACCTTGTAATCCTAGTCCTTGTGGTACTAATGCTGTTTGCAAAGAACGCAACGGTGTTGGTTCTTGCACTTGCTTGCCTGAATATAGCGGAGATCCGTATACAGAATGTCGACCAGAATGTGTTCTAAACTCGGATTGTGCAAAAAATCGAGCTTGCGTCAACAACAAATGTCGTGATCCATGTCCAGGAGTGTGTGGTGTCGGTGCTGAATGTCACGTCATCAATCACTCTCCTAGTTGTAGTTGTTCCGCAGGTTTCACTGGCAATCCTTCAGAATACTGCCGTAAAGAAGTCAAAAGTAATGAAACCTTTTTTTATGTTCGTTGTAATACACAGTTTTGATCTGATTTTAAATCTTTAGCAATTGAAGCAACTCAACTTTGTAGACCTTCTCCATGTGGTCCTTACAGCAAGTGCCATGAAGTTAATGGTCATGCCGTATGCTCCTGTTTAACAAATTATATTGGTACTCCCCCCGCATGTCGGCCTGAGTGCTCAATTAGTTCAGAATGCTCTCAGGATAGAGCATGCGTGAATTTACGTTGTATAGATCCTTGCCCGGGAACTTGTGGTGTTGAAGCTTTTTGTAAAGTTACGAACCATAATCCTATATGCTCTTGCCCACCTGACTACACCGGAGATCCCTTTATAAGCTGCCTAAGAGTCGATAAAAGAAAAAAAGACGACTTTCCAGCTAATCCCTGCATACCATCTCCTTGTGGACCTAACTCTCAATGCAGAGTGGTTGGTGAAACTCCAGCATGCTCTTGTTTGCCAAATTTTGTGGGTCGTGCTCCCAACTGTAGACCCGAATGCAGCATTAATTCAGAATGTCCAGCAAATCTGGCCTGTATTAATGAAGTTTGCAAAGACCCATGCCCTGGTTCATGCGGTTTCAACGCCATTTGCAATGTTGTTAATCATTCGCCTCTTTGTACTTGTGACGCTGGTTATTCAGGAGATCCATTTGCCGGTTGTGCTCCTGCTAGTAAGACTTTCGAAAATGAGTGTAAAATCGAAAATCAAAATGATCATTTTGTTTATTTGTATGCAAACGGTCAGTTCCTCCCGAAGAAAATTTGACCCCTTGCAACCCCTCGCCATGTGGCGCCAATGCTGAATGCAGAGAACGCAATAGTGCTGGTTCTTGCACTTGTATTGAAGGCTACTCCGGAGACCCATATAGCGGTTGTCGTCCTGAATGTGTAGTTAATTCTGATTGCCAGCGCGATAAGTCGTGCAACAATAACAAATGTACAGATCCATGTCCCGGAGTGTGTGGCATTAATGCGGAATGTCGTATAAGCAATCATGTACCCACTTGCCATTGCTCAAATGGTTATACGGGAAATCCTCTCAGTTCTTGTCGTGTTATACCCGAACCTGAACCAACACCAAGTATGTTTTGATTTTTAATGCTTATCCTGATGTGATAAATAGAAAGTTAAAATGCCTTCTTCGATTAGTTTCTAAAGACGTCAATCCATGTATTCCTTCACCGTGTGGGCCTTACAGTCAGTGCCGCGAAGTAAACGGTCATGCAGTGTGTTCTTGTTTAACAACTTTTATAGGGTCTCCACCAAACTGCCGTCCAGAATGTATTATTAGCTCAGATTGCGCGCAAAACATGGCTTGCCAAAACCAAAAATGTATAGATCCGTGCCCGGGCACTTGTGGCACTCTTGCACGTTGTCAAGTAATAAATCATTATGCAGCATGTTCCTGCCCACCTGGTTATACAGGTGATCCTTTTAATAGATGTTCCAAAATTAAATGTAAGCATTCCTTTCTTCAATGTGTACACATTGAAGTTAGAAAAGTGTATCGAGAAAATGTGACAAAACTTTAAATATTCGTGCATCAACCTTTCTAACTTCAAATCCACCTACCTATAAATCGTTCTTCAAACTAATTTGTAGTATTCTACTTCCATGTGTAATCTATCTATACTGTGTAAAAAATCTTCAAACTATCCAACTACTATCGTACTCCTATCTACACTATCATCCTGTAATACAAATGCAAACAAATGCAAACAACCATCTCTCGACAACCTACCACACTACCTATATCAACTATTTCTATGTGCCTGCCAAAGTAGTGGATGTTATTTCGGTAGAAAACACGGGTGATCCGTGCGTACCTTCACCATGTGGACCCAACTCGAAGTGTATCGATGTTGGTGGTTCCCCTGCATGTTCCTGTCTATCCAGTTATATGGGACGGCCACCTAATTGCCGTCCCGAATGCATGAGTAGCTCTGACTGTCCAGCCAATCTAGCCTGCATGAATCAAAAATGTTCTAATCCTTGTGTGGGCACTTGTGGTGTTCACACATTGTGTACAGTAATCAAACACAACCCTACTTGTCAATGTGAATTGGGCTATACTGGAGATCCGTTCTCTGGTTGCGCCGTTATAAACATAAGTATATACTTTTCTTTCCTTTTCTGGGGGATGTAAACTGAAGGGTATTGAACTCTTTGAAAATATTTATACAATCAAGAGAGAAATATCCATTACTACCCCTGGCGTTACATCAGAAATCGCAACGACTATTTATTTTACACCGTGTAAATTTTTAGTTTCTTCCACGGAACGCCCTCGAGATCCCTGTAATCCGAGCCCCTGTGGTGCGAATGCAGTATGCCGTGAACGCAATGGAGTTGGTTCGTGTTCATGTCTTACTGAGTATTTTGGCGATCCCTACAGTGGATGCCGTCCTGAATGTGTACAAAATACGGATTGCGACCGTTCTAAAGCCTGCTTAAATAACAAATGCCAAGATCCTTGCCCTGGTGTATGCGGAATCAATGCCGAATGTCGGGTTTTAAACCATGCCCCAAATTGCTATTGCTTTGAGGGTTATACCGGAGATCCTCATCGCTCTTGTTCCGTTATGGAAGTCACTACAATAACCCCTCTTAATCCATGTCAACCGTCGCCGTGTGGTCCTTATAGTGAATGCCGAGAGACAAATGGACACGCTGTTTGCTCTTGTTTGGGCAATTATATCGGTGCACCTCCTTCGTGTCGACCGGAATGTGTCGTTAGTTCTGAATGTCCCCAAAACCGTGCTTGTATACAGCAAAAATGCGGAGATCCTTGCAAGGGAGCTTGTGGTTCAAAAGCCAAATGCCAAGTTGTCAATCACAACCCTATTTGCACCTGTCCTCTTGGTATGACAGGGGATCCCTTCGCAGAGTGCATAGTTGCCAAATCCATATCGCGTGATTCAGATAACCCCTGTGTGCCATCTCCATGTGGACCAAATTCTTTGTGCAGAGAAATCGCTGGGCAAGCTGCATGTTCTTGTCAGGCAAATTATATTGGAAGACCTCCGAATTGTCGGCCTGAGTGCACAAACAATGACGAATGTCAAAATTATTTATCTTGCCAAAATGATAAATGTGTGGATCCATGCCCAGGTTCTTGTGGTTCTAATGCTGTTTGCAAGGTTATACAACATAATGCTGTTTGTTCTTGTGCTGATGGTTATGAAGGAGATCCAGTATCTGGTTGCTCACTTATTCCTCCAGTATTGCCCAAACAGCCACCTAGTTCTCCTTGTGAACCTTCGCCTTGTGGGCCACATTCAGAATGTCGCGAACGTAATGGAGCGGGAGCCTGCTACTGCCATGAAGGATATGATGGCAATCCTTATGATACTGAGCGGGGATGTCGACGCGAATGCGAATCAAACGAAGATTGCTCGCCTGCACAATCTTGCGTTCATTTCAAATGCGTTGATCCATGCGTCAACATTTGCGGGGAACTCGCGATGTGTTCCGTTGAAAACCATGTTCCCACTTGCATGTGTCCTCCGGCTTACACAGGAGATCCATTCTTTCAATGTAAACAAATTCCCATTACACCGGCACCTATATTAAACCCGTGCGTTCCTTCACCATGTGGGCCCAATAGCATTTGTCGTAACATCAACGATCAAGCAGTTTGCTCTTGTCAATCCGGTTTCATAAACCAACCACCCAACTGCAAGCCGGAATGTATTGTTAGTTCGGAATGCGCCACTGAAAGGGCTTGTATCAAAAATAAATGTATGGACCCATGCTTGCATACTTGCGGCCATATGGCAATGTGCATTACTAAAAATCACAGTCCTATCTGTACTTGTCCCAAAGGCATGACTGGTGATCCCTTCGTTCGATGCTCAAAAATACGTAAGTTCACACTTCTGTTAATATTTTTTGCAACCCGAATTTATTGTTCAATTGTTTTAGCGCACACTATTCAACCAGAACCAACTGAGCGTCCTCCATCATGTGTGCCTTCCCCCTGTGGTCCTAATTCGAAATGCCAAATTATTGGTGGCAGCCCAGCATGTTCTTGCTTGCCAGACTTTATCGGGGCTCCCCCTAGCTGCAGGCCGGAATGTGTTCTTAATTCCGAATGTGGGCCTACTGAAGCCTGCATTAATCAGAAATGTAGAGATCCATGTCCCGGATCTTGCGGATTTGAGGCTAAGTGTCATGTTCTTAATCATTTACCAATATGTAATTGCCTTGAAGGTTACACCGGGGATCCGTTTATACGGTGCAGCCCGGTGCCAGTTATAGAATCTCCTAAAATACCTAATGACCCTTGTGATCCAAATCCTTGCGGAGCGAATGCCGATTGCTATAATGGAGAGTGCCGATGTCACAACAATTACCAAGGCAATCCATACGACGGCTGCCGTCCTGAATGTACTTTATCAGCTGACTGTGCGCAAGACAAAGCCTGCATTCGCAATAAATGCGTAAATCCTTGTCCAGGAACTTGTGGACTTAATGCCATTTGTGAAGTTTTAAACCATATTCCTGTATGCTCGTGCATCAAGGACTATGAAGGTGACCCGTTCACAAACTGTCGCTTAAAGGAACAAGAACCTGAGAAACCAGTCCAACTCTGCTCTCCGTCGCCTTGCGGACCCAACAGCCAATGCAAAAATGTTAATGATCATGCGGTATGCTCATGTTTAGATGGTTTCATGGGAACTCCACCACAGTGTAGGCCCGAATGTGTGGTGTCAAGCGAATGTAATGCTCTGCAGGCTTGCGTCAATAAAAAATGTGTCGATCCTTGCTCTGGCGCCTGCGGTATTAATGCTCGTTGTGAGGTTATAAATCATAGCCCTATTTGTGGTTGTCCTCTCGGGAAAACGGGAGATCCCTTTAAAAGGTGCTTGGACTTACCAACTCCACCAAAGACAAAACAATCAGAAAAACCTCAGGACCCGTGTTTGCCTTCCCCATGTGGGCCAAACTCAATATGTAAAACGAGTGCTAGTGGTCCTTCATGCCAGTGTTTACCCGAATTTTTCGGATCTCCACCCAACTGTCGTCCTGAATGTATCATCAACCCTGATTGTCCATCGACACAAGCTTGCATCAACAATAAATGCCGTGATCCTTGTCCAGGATCGTGTGGCACGAATGCAGAATGTCGTATTATTAGTCATAGCGTATCTTGCTCTTGCCCTAATGGATTTGCTGGCAACGCTTTCGTGCAGTGCGTGCAGCAAAAAGAGGAGCCTATTAAACCATGTGAACCATCTCCTTGTGGTCCCAACGCGGAGTGTATAGAACGTAGTGGAGCTGCCTCTTGTAGATGTATCGATGAATACCAAGGAAATCCCTATGAAGGCTGCAGGCCAGAATGTGTACTCAGTTCCGATTGTCCAACAGACCAAGCGTGTATACGCAACAAATGCAAAGATCCATGTCCTGGAATTTGTGGTTCCAATGCTCTATGCTATGCAGTTAACCATGTACCTAACTGCGTATGTGACGATGGCTACACGGGAGATCCTTTCACAACTTGTCAGCCCGAGCCCAAATTACCGCTGCCAAAACCAGGTAATCCCTGCCAACCATCACCATGTGGGCCAAATAGCAAATGCCGTCAAGCAAACAGTTTGGCCGTATGCTCCTGCTTAGATGCCTTTATAGGAACTCCTCCTAATTGCAAGCCGGAGTGTACAGTCAATGCTGAATGCTCCCAGACCAAAGCATGCCACAAATTCAAATGTGCCAATCCATGCGCTGGAACATGTGGTATCGATGCCAAATGCGAAGTTATTAACCACAATCCAATATGCAGTTGTTCTTTAGGTATGATGGGAGATCCTTTCACTAGTTGTTATCCAGCACCACATATACCTGTGGGTAAAGATAAGCCTATTGAACCAAGAAATCCATGCCTTCCCTCACCTTGTGGTTTATATTCTGAATGCCGAGTTAATGGTGACCAAGCTTCATGCTCCTGCTTACCAAACTATATAGGAGCTCCACCTAATTGCCGCCCTGAATGTGTGGTAAACACTGACTGCTCTTCTGATCGTTCTTGCATCGCGGAAAAATGTAGAAATCCATGCGATGGTTCGTGTGGTATTAATTCGGAATGTCGCATACAAAATCATTTGGCGATATGCACTTGCCGCGCTGGTTTCACTGGAGATCCATTCAGCCAGTGTGTAGAAATCACTGAAGAGAAGACACAGACACCAATTTACTTTGATCCTTGTGGTCTGCAACCTTGTGGTGCAAATGCTGAATGTCAACCTGACGGAACATGCATCTGCTTCAAAGATTATCAAGGAGATCCTTATTTGGGTTGTCGTCCCGAATGTACTCTGAGCACTGACTGTTCACCACATAAAGCTTGCTTAAATAAAAAATGTGTTGATCCCTGCCCGGGAACTTGCGGTCAGAGCGCACAATGTAGTGTCTCGAATCATATTCCCATATGTAGTTGCCCAAAAGGTTACACGGGCGATCCTTTCATAAACTGTCGACAAATGGTTCGAAACGAGCTTGTTCCTGTTGACCCCTGCCAACCCAATCCATGTGGACCAAACAGTTTATGTCATGTGTCAGCTCAAGGAGCTGTTTGTGCATGCCAACCTGGTATGTTGGGTTCACCGCCAACTTGTAAGCCGGAATGCATTGTGAGCTCAGAATGCTCTTTGCAAACTGCATGCATTAGTAAGAAATGTGTGGATCCATGTCCGGGAGCTTGCGGTCAGTTTGCAAAATGTCAAATTGTCAATCATAACCCCATTTGCACTTGCAATGATGGCTATACGGGAGACCCATTTACACGCTGCTACCAGGAAACCAAAAGCACTGAACCTGTAGTGCCAATCGAGCCTTGTATACCCTCGCCATGTGGACCTAATTCAGAATGTCGGGTAATGGGTGATAGCCCAGCTTGCTCTTGTGCGCATTCATTCATTGGCACTCCTCCAAACTGTAGACCGGAATGCACCATTAATCCTGAGTGCCACTCAACTAAAGCTTGTATACGACAAAAATGTGAAGATCCTTGCGTAGGTTCATGCGGCTTCAACGCTCATTGCACAGTAGCCAATCACATGCCAATATGTACCTGTGAAACTGGCTATACAGGAGATCCTTTCAGCAGTTGTCAACCTATACCAGGTAGGAATTTGCATATACTTTCATTGTTACTCTCTAGGCATAACCAAAGACAGGGAATGGTTTCGGGTATAACTTGAATATTATTAGCGGCTTATAATGACAAGCTAATGGAGCAAGCTTTTTCTTGAATAATTTACGCAAAACATGGTTATGCCTAAAAGTAAAGCAAGAAAACGAGGAAACTGTACGGGAAAAAGAATGATGAAACGGACAAAATTTAATTTAATAAAATATTAATTTTTGATCTAGTTTTAATGAAGTTTCACAAATGTAACAAATGCTTCGCATTTTCTTTTAATGCAGTCGTTTTTATTACTATACCGCACAGTTTTCTCCTGCCCCTTGTAATGCACACAAATTAGAACAATCACGAAGGTGTACTTGCACCAGCAACGCAATTACGCTAAAGCACAACTGCTTTACGTACACTAGTGTGTTGTGGCTTTGTGTTGACGTTAATTAATTTGTTCTTTGTAAGCACCAAAAACACCATTATTTTGAAACGTCAAAAGAAGAAGTGTTCTAATTTGTTGTTTTTTAAATGTATTGTAATTGTAAAAGAAAAATTGAAATTTTATCATCTACGGAACACGATGCTTCGCATAAAGAATTGCGATGAAAGCGAAGCATATAGAAGAATGAAATATTCATCAGCAGTAAAAAGCAGCAGTGTTAGCTTCAATGTATACAGATTTATACTCTTCCTTTTCAAATGTAACTTTCCATTTAAGAGAGATCTAGGTGTACAATATAATAAGAAATTCTCCACTGCAGCAATAGAAGCATGTACTTTCGCGGATAAATTATCTTAGTATCAAAATTTCAATTGGTTTTCCATTACATTGGGAGGATTTTTGCTTCATGCATTGTCACGATGCATAATGAATACGATAAACTGCTGATATTGGCAAAAAATTTATTTAATTTTTTCCGACAACCCTGGCAAATGCAGAATTGAACTTGAATCGCTAAAGATTCATGTTCTTTTAAGATATTTTCAATTTACGATTTCTTACGTGTTTCAAACCGAAAAGCAATTTCATATTTATTTTCTTAATAATAATTTGATTGCAATTGAGAGCATGTTGTTTAAAATCTTCTGAAAGTGTTTCGTAGAATATTGGATAAAATTAATGTTTTTCTCATTTTGATTTTCTTATTTTATTTGTTTTTATATATACTTATTTACAATTTCGTATGCATTCACACATTTCTACACTTAATTATGAAATAAAAATTATTTAAACATATACATAAAGCAAAACATGCCTTTTGCCTTTGCCTTGCCTTAATACTACGCCTTTATGCCTTTGATTTAACTCCCGACTGAAACTTCGAGTGCTTTTTTTATTTGACCCAAATAGTTATATCAGGCAATTACTTAATACCTATGTAGTAAATCTGACATTATCAACGAAATCTGAATGCTTTAGGCCTTAATAACTTAGAAAATTAACTGAGGTTGAACGTTATTAATATACAACGCTGTTGCATTTTTGGAATCCTTAGCTTTTTTCTTGTACCATCGGCCACTTAAAGCCTTTGGCACAATAATATATTGCGAATATTCGGTATAATATAAAAATAATTTTGCAAAGTTAAAAAGTAAAAAGTAAGGTGATGGCCACCTTATGTTCAACGCTGGATTTTGCCGTTTCTCTAATTGTATATTCTAATGCTTCGACTTATACAATATTTTTTTTTAATTAAATACTAAGCGTAGTCTAATAATTAATTTAGTAGTTTAATAATAATCAAAACTTATATGAAAAAGTAAAACTGATTAATAAAGAAATTTTAATAAACTAAAAATTTGCGAGCGTTTTATTAAACGTTAATAACGCCAGCCTGCCATATATAAAATATTGTACGCGGTATGCATAACTGTTAACAATACTCATACACTTACACAATAATTATCATTTTAATCCACCTCTGTTAAACGTTGATACACCGTAATAATATGTGCACTATTTTGCTAACCGCCAAGTAGTGTTTAATTTAGAGAATTGGAAATCTTAAGACAATAATTTTCTCATCTTTATTAAATGGGAGTACGTAGTGTCATCTGGGTATGTACGTTGCTTACGTTGGTACTAATCCTGATCTTATTCGTTAAGGTAATAATTAATAATTACCTCTCTTCCTTTTCTTCTTAAACGCTTAACGGAACAGAACGTATTGTTAATGAACGTATTACGCCCTGTGAACCAAATCCTTGCGGTTCGAATGCTGAATGTCGCGAACAAAACGGCATTGGTTCATGCCAATGTCTACCTGAATATTACGGCGATCCATACCAATCTTGCCGTCCTGAATGTCTTCACAATTCTGATTGTCCAAGAACCAAAGCTTGCATTCAGAATAAATGTGCCGATCCCTGCCCCGGTACCTGCGGTACAAACGCTGATTGCTCAGTAACCAATCACCTACCAACTTGTACTTGTCGCGCCGGTTTTATAGGTGATCCGTACCGGTATTGTCACTTAGAACCAAAACAACGTAAGAAAACGCTATCACATTCTACTAAGAGCTGCAATCACCCCTTTACCTCTTTAGCGAATGGTCGACCAGAATTCATAAATCTTTGTTCTCCATCTCCTTGTGGCCCGAATTCTCAATGCAAAATATTCGAGGGTCAAGCTATCTGCTCGTGTCTGGAAAATTACCTAGGTTTGCCGCCGAACTGTAGGCCAGAATGTATTTTAAGCACTGAATGCCCAACTGATAAGGCTTGCATAAAACAGCGCTGCCAAGATCCTTGCCTCGCGATTTGCGGCACCAACGCTCAATGCCATGTGCGTAATCACAGCCCAATTTGCAAATGCAGACCAGGATTTACCGGCGATGCATTTACCAGATGTTTTAACATACCACGTAATATTTCTTTAATCAGTACCGTTAGAAGAAAAAAACTTACAGTTTGTATATATCATAGTTGCCCCTCCAACTCTTAAAATAAACAGCGGTGACCCCTGTATTCCTTCGCCTTGCGGCCCGAATAGTCAATGTCGTAATAATGGCGGCATTCCTTCTTGTTCTTGCTTAACATCACACGTAGGAGCTCCACCTAATTGTCGGGCTGAATGCACTATTAGTGCAGAATGTTCTGAGGACAAAGCTTGCATACGTGAGAAATGTATAGACCCATGTCCAGGTTCGTGTGGTTACAATGCCATTTGTGAGATAGTAAACCACACTCCTATCTGCTCGTGTCTTCAAGGGTTCTCCGGAGATCCGTTCACCACTTGTAGTCTCATTCCACAAGAAGACGACATTAGTAAGTCTTTATTATCTGTGCTTGATTAAAAATGTCCAACTTCTTTTCCTTAAATAAAGTTAAAGACCCCTGCCATCCCTCGCCTTGCGGAACAAATGCCCAATGTCGTAATGGTACATGTTTCTGCCTTCCTGAATATCAAGGAGATCCTTATATTGGATGCCGACCTGAATGCGTTTTAAATTCTGACTGCATTCGGGAGAAAGCTTGTTCGCGTAATAAGTGTATAAATCCTTGCCTCGGGACATGTGGAGAGAACGCATTGTGTGATGTTGTTAATCACATACCAATGTGCCGATGTCCAGAAAACACAATAGGCAGCGCATTTATCAAATGTTCTCCACAAAGGAGTAAGCTTTTCTTAAGTCAAGCGCGTTACTTTTGAAATAAACATATTAAAAATTTTATAGAGATTATAACAGATAGAAATCCCTGCCAGCCTTCTCCATGTGGACCTAATTCAAAATGTCGCGTTATAAATCAGCAGCCTTTGTGCACTTGTATACAGGGTTTTATAGGGTCGCCTCCAACGTGCCGCCCAGAATGCACATCAAATTCTGATTGTACGCCCACACAATCTTGTCTTAATCAAAAATGTCGCGACCCCTGTCCCGGAACTTGTGGATTAAAAGCTGTATGTTCAGTGGTAAATCACAGTCCGTTCTGTACTTGCCATACTGGATTTACAGGCAATCCTTTCGTCAGCTGTCAACGAATTAGTAAGATGCTATAGCATTAAAATACTTGTTATAAAACTTATCATTGCGTTATCATTTTGTTATAGTTGAACCAATAGCTACTGCGGACATTAAAAAGCAGCCTTGTCAACCTTCACCTTGCGGTCCCTTTTCAAAATGTCGCTCCATTGGAGAAATTCCTTCATGTTCATGTTTAGAATTCTACATAGGAATACCGCCGAATTGTCGCCCTGAATGTGTTACCAGTTCTGATTGCAGTAAAAACTTTGCTTGTATCAATCAAAAATGTGTTGATCCTTGCCCTGGACGTTGTGGGTTAAACGCAGAATGCAATGTTGTCAGTCATGTCGTGCAGTGCATTTGTATTCTTGATTTCGTAGGTGATCCGTACTTACAATGCCATCCTACAAAAGAAAACGAAAAATTAGAAGCGTTAACGCCATGCCATCCCTCCCCTTGCGGGTCAAATGCCGAATGTCTTGAACGGAATGGGGCTGGTTCATGTAAATGTTTATCTAATTACTTTGGCAATCCTTATGAAGGTTGTCGTCCGGAATGTGTTATGAATTCAGACTGTCCACCCACCAAAGCATGTCAACAGCAAAAATGTTTTGATCCATGCCCAAGCACATGCGGCAAAAACTCGTATTGCCAAGTTATAAATCATGTACCCACTTGCAGTTGTCTTGCAGATTACACAGGTGATCCTTACCGCCTGTGTTCCAAAATAGCAGAACGTAAGCTTTATTTATGACCATCCGTCTTTTCATCTTATTTATATTGTATCGCTATTCAGCAATAGAGGAGAAATACATTAATACGTGCCACCCGTCACCTTGCGGTCCTAACTCACAGTGTCGGGAAATCAACGGACAAGCTGTGTGTTCTTGTCTACCACAATTTGTGGGCACACCACCAGCGTGCCGACCAGAATGCATATTGTCTTCAGAATGTTCAACGGGTGAAGCTTGTGTTAATCAAAAATGTGTAAATCCTTGTTTAAAATCTCCATGTGGGCAAAACGCGGGTTGCCGCGTTCGCAATCACAGTCCCATTTGTTCATGTAACAAAGGTTTCACAGGAGACGCTTTTACAAAGTGTTTTCTTCTTCCGCGTGAGTTAAAATATATTGGCATCAAAGCCAACCACTAATCAAAATTTTTTTATAAATTAGCGACTAGCCTTGAAATTCAGCGTGAAGACCTACGTGATCCTTGTTCACCCTCGCCTTGTGGCCCGAACTCTGAGTGTCGCAATAAAAATGGTTTGGCTTCTTGTTCATGCCTGCCCAACTTTATTGGCCAATCTCCAAATTGCCGTCCCGAATGTTCTATTAACTCTGAATGTCAAAGCCATCAAGCATGCGTCAATCAAAAATGTAGAGATCCCTGTCCCGGAGCTTGTGGTCTCAACACGTATTGTCGTATTATCAACCACACTCCTACATGTGCCTGCAGTGACGGCTTCATTGGAAATCCTTTTGTTAGCTGTTCCCCTATACCTCTGCCATGTAAGACGTCCATATCGTAGCTTGGTGAATCCTCCTATAACTATTCCTCTTTTATAGCACCATCAAAAATTTTATCAAAAGATCCATGCACACCGTCCCCATGCGGTGTAAATGCTGTTTGCATGGAAGGTGAATGCTCTTGCTTAAAGGAATATCAAGGTGACCCATATGACGAATGTCGCCCAGAATGCATATTAAATTCGGATTGTCCACGGAACAGAACTTGCATACGTAATAAATGTGCAGACCCTTGCCCTGGTACCTGTGCCATCAACGCCGTATGCGAAGTTTATAACCATATACCAATGTGCCATTGCCCTAAACTCATGACTGGAAATGCGTTTTTCAAATGTCATGCCATACAATGTAAATGACTTTCTTTTTGTTTTAAGAAATTTATTTCCTGCTGCTAATATTTATCTACACCTTATACTTTAGTTTCCTTGCCAAATAATCCTTGTCAACCTTCGCCATGTGGTCCCAACAGTCAATGCAAATTGGTAAAAGAAAGCGCCGTCTGTTCTTGCCTACCAAATTTTATCGGAAACCCCCCAAATTGCCGACCTGAATGTACTTCAAATTCTGATTGTCCTCCTGATGAAGCTTGTCAAAATATGAAATGTCGGGATCCTTGTCCGGGGACTTGTGGATTTAATGCGGATTGCAGCGTTGTCAAACACATACCATATTGCAAGTGTCGCTCCCTCACAACTGGAGATCCATTTGTTAGGTGTCACGAGATATTGACAGTTATGAAAGACGCACATAATCCTTGCCAACCCTCACCGTGCGGACCTAATTCGGAGTGCCGCCTTAAAGGAGACACTCCTTCCTGTTCATGCCTTCCGGATTACTCAGGATCACCTCCCCATTGCCGTCCCGAATGTGTCTCTAATTCGGAATGTGTCCCCACGCAAGCTTGCATTAATAAAAAGTGCCGCGATCCTTGTCCGGGCTTATGCGGGCAAAATACAATGTGTCGCGTTTTTAGTCATACAACAACGTGTTTGTGTTTGGAAGGCTTTTCAGGAGACCCATTTGTGTTTTGTAATCCGCTACCAGAGGAACCTACGGAACTTCTCCATCCCTGTGACCCAAATCCTTGCGGTCTAAACGCTAGATGTGAAGAGCGCTCAGGCGCTGGATCTTGTCAATGCATAGACGGCTATTCTGGAAATCCTTATGAACTCTGCAAGCCAGAATGCGTTTTAAACACAGATTGTGCATCTGATAAGGCTTGCCAAAATCAGAAATGTGCAGATCCCTGCCCTGGCACATGCGGAGATAACTCTGAATGTCAGGTTATCAATCATTTGCCGTCATGTAGTTGTTTACCAAATTACACCGGGGACCCGTATACATATTGCTTTGTTATAACTAAAGAATGTAAGAATACCACAATATTCTACATTCACCCACATTGTAAATTTTTCACATTTTAGTAGTACGTGAATACGTAAATCCCTGTCAACCATCGCCTTGTGGTCCGAATTCTCAATGTAAGGAAGTTAACGGTCAAGCTGTATGCTCATGTTTAACCGATTATGTTGGTAGTCCGCCTGCATGCAGGCCAGAGTGCACATCTAGTTCTGAATGCAATGCTAACGGAGCCTGTATTAATCGTAAATGCTCAGATCCCTGTCCGGGAGTTTGCGGTCAAAACTCCGACTGCCACGTACGAAATCATAGCCCCATTTGTACTTGTAAGAATGGATATACTGGCGACGCTTTCACACGTTGCTTCCAAATGCCTTCACAACAAAATGAGCCTTTACGTATTAAACTGGATCCATGTACTCCTTCGCCGTGCGGACCTAATTCACAATGCAGAGATATCAATGATAATCCCTCGTGTTCTTGCTTACCTGGTTATCTAGGTATACCACCACATTGCCGACCAGAATGCTCAATTAATTCGGAATGTGGTAGTCAGCTAGCATGTATTAATCAAAAATGCCGCGATCCTTGTCCTGGTTCCTGTGGTGTTAACACATTATGCCACGTTAGATCTCATGTACCCATATGCACATGCCGAAATGATTATACTGGCGATCCGTTTGCCATATGTAATCCGATTCAACTGGAAAGTAAGCGTTTTTATTTGTCGACTCCTAAAAGTCAAAATCAAATTAATTGCAAATTTTGTGTAGACCCAGTACCCATCAAAGATCCTTGTAACCCTTCGCCATGCGGAGCAAATGCACATTGTGCCAATGGAAAGTGCGTTTGTTTAGCACCCTTTATTGATGATCCTTACTTCGGCTGTCGGCCGGAGTGTATCCTACACACCGAATGCTCGCGAAATCTTGCTTGTATTAACCACAAATGTGTTGATCCTTGCCCTGGAACATGTGCTTCAAATGCTATTTGCGAAGTTATTAATCATATACCGAATTGCAGGTGTCCAGAAGGTATGCAAGGCAATGCATTTACCTTTTGTTTACCTGCACCAAGTAAGATTTTATCTCTCCACCAAATTCAACGTACCCCTCCTAATTTAAAAATCGTTTTTAAAGGAATAAATTTGCCATCGAATCCTTGTCAAGGAAATCCATGTGGTCCAAATAGTCAATGCCGTGAATTCAACGCCCAGGCTGTGTGCGCTTGCATAGAAGGCACTATCGGAAACCCACCACTATGCAGGCCGGAATGTACAACAAATACTGATTGTCCCTTAAATGAAGCATGCTTAAATCAAAAATGCCGAGATCCATGTCCCGGTGTTTGTGGCCGGAATGCTCTCTGTCATGTTAGCAATCACAACCCTTATTGTCGCTGCCCAGAAAAATACACTGGGAATTCTTTTATCAGCTGCCAACTTGCGACGGCACCTCCTATGCCGTTAATCCAACCTTGCCACCCATCTCCTTGCGGCCCTTTCTCCGAATGCCGGGAAATAGCAAGCACCCCATCATGTACTTGTTTACCGGATTATAAAGGGACTCCACCGAATTGCCGACCTGAATGCTTAACAAGTTCAGAATGTCCTTCAAATAAAGCATGCGTTAACCTGCAATGTAAAGATCCTTGCCCGAACTTGTGTGGATCGTCTGCTATGTGTCGTGTTATATCACATACACCCAGCTGCTTTTGCCCGGAAGGTTATGAAGGAGACCCGTTTGTTCACTGCGACAAAAAGCGCTCAGATCCTCTCTTAGATAATAATGACGCTTGCAATCCGAGTCCTTGTGGAATAAATGCCGTGTGTAAACAAAGGAAAGGAGCTGGCTCCTGTCAGTGTTTACCAGAATATTACGGAAACCCTTACGAAGGCTGCCGTCCAGAATGCTTATTGGACGCTGATTGCGCCAGCAACTTAGCTTGTCAGAGTACAAAATGTCAAGACCCTTGCCCAGGAACATGTGGCCAGAATGCCGCTTGTGTAGTTTTAGATCACAAAGCTACTTGCATTTGTTTAAACGGTTACAGCGGAGACCCATATCGCATTTGCCAGATTGAAAAAGAAAGTAAGTGACTAAAGTAAACACAAGATCGGGTTTATACATCGCCCTTTAAACGTTTACTCCTCGTAGCATTAAAAGAATACCTTAACCCTTGTCAGCCGTCTCCTTGCGGTCCAAATTCGAACTGTCGCCAAATAAATGAACAACCAGTTTGTTCTTGCTTGCCTGAATATGTAGGAAGCCCTCCATTATGCCGCCCGGAATGTACGAGGTCTTTGGAATGTCCTCATAACAAAGCTTGTATAAATCAAAAATGTTCGAATCCTTGTCCTGGGACATGTGGTACAAACGCAAATTGCAATGTACGGAATCATAGCCCTTTGTGTTCTTGCCGTAGCGGGTTTACAGGCGATCCCTTTTACATTTGTCAAGCTATACCAAGTAAGAAAGTTAATAGCATACCAGCACCCGTAAATGTTTTGTTTATGAAATATTTTGTTTATAACTAGCTGTTCAACCAGTGCAAGCTAAGAAAACTTCTACCGATCCTTGCATACCGTCTCCTTGCGGGCCGTTTTCTCAATGCAAGCGTGTGGGCGATTCCCCTTCTTGCTCTTGTTTACCAGGTTATATTAACTCTCCCCCAAACTGCAAACCTGAATGTCTCATAAATGCTGATTGTGTCAATAATCAAGCTTGCATTAAGGAAAAGTGTCGCGACCCATGCTTAGGAGCTTGCGGCTTAGGGGCCCTTTGTAACGTTAACAATCACACTCCGAATTGCGCATGTCCTTCAGAATACACTGGTGATCCATTCACATACTGTCAACCAGCCCTCGCAATGCCAAGTAAGCTACCTTCATCGTTGAATTTGCACATCATTGCTATAGTGCTATTTTTATCATTCTCTTAGCTACCCTTGAAAAAGACGATCCCTGTAATCCTTCCCCTTGCGGGCCAAACACCGCATGTAACGAGGGCACTTGTAGCTGCTTGCCAGATTATCAGGGAGATCCCTATGCAGGTTGTCGTCCCGAGTGTATCATAAGCGAAGATTGTCCGCGAGAACTAGCTTGTCTTAAGAATAAATGCGGCAATCCTTGCATCGGTACTTGCGCTGTTAATGCCATCTGTCACGTTTTTAACCATATACCCATATGCACTTGCCCACAAGGCATGGCAGGAAATGCTTTCGTTTTGTGCAATCATGTGCCACGTAAATATTCTAAAACTTTTGCAAATAAATTTGACCTCTAAATTTTGTATCCCTAACTATAGCGCCGACTAAAATTAACCCCTGTCAACCAGGTCCTTGCGGGCCCAATGCACAATGTCGTGTAGTAAATTCACAAGCGGTATGCTCGTGCATGCCCAATTATTTAGGTACTCCACCATTATGTCGGCCAGAATGTACTGGAAACCAAGAATGTCCCTCAAATATGGCTTGTATGAATCAGAGATGTATAGATCCTTGCCCAGGAGCATGCGGACGAAATACCCAATGTTCTGTCGTTAACCATAACCCGTTTTGCATTTGCTTACCCGGATTTACAGGCAATCCATTTGTTACTTGTGAACGTAAGATAGAATCTTCCCCAGCAAGTGATGTTAAAAAAGACCTCTGTAACCCTTCTCCCTGTGGGTCGAATTCGAAATGCCGAGTAATAGGAGAAACTCCTTCCTGCACTTGTTTAGATAACTTCATAGGTTCTCCTCCGAATTGTCGCCCACAATGTGTCTCCAACTCTGAATGTGCTTCTCATTTCGCCTGTATTAACCAACAGTGCAAAGATCCATGCGTGGATTTATGTGGAACTGCAGCCGTATGTCGTGTAGTCTCTCACACTCCAATGTGCACCTGTCCAGAAGGGTTTACGGGAGATCCATTTGCAAGCTGTATACCTAGACCTGTAAAAATTCAGGAAGAGCATCTCAGCCCTTGTAACCCTTCCCCGTGCGGTTCAAATTCCGAATGCTCAGAAAGAAACGGAGCTGGGGCGTGTCATTGCCTTCCGGGATATTTCGGTAATCCATATGAATCATGTAGACCGGAGTGCATCTTAAACTCAGATTGTCCCATGACCAAAGCCTGCCAGCAACAGAAGTGCCGCGATCCTTGTCCTGGCGCATGTGGAATAGGTGCGGACTGTATAGTAATTAATCATCTACCGACCTGTAACTGTCTTCTTGGTTACACGGGAGATCCTTATCGCTCGTGCAGTAAGCCAAAAGAACGTAAGCGCTTTCATTACCTTTATACGGATAATCGAAGCTAGAAGAATTACTAATTTTTTGCCCCACAACTTACTCCTTTTGTTTAGCTGAAAAAACAGACTATATTAACCCATGTCGACCATCGCCTTGTGGACCTAATTCTGTGTGCCGCGAAATTAACTCCCAAGCAGTGTGTTCTTGTTTGTCTGGATACATTGGCATTCCACCTACATGTCGACCGGAATGTACATCAAATGGGGAATGTAACTTAGAAAAAGCATGTGTAAATCAAAAATGTTCCGATCCGTGCTTAGGCGTGTGTGGAGAAAATGCACGCTGTCATGTCAAAAATCACAGTCCTTTATGTTCGTGTCATCCTAATATGACAGGCGACGCCTTTGTACGATGTCACTCCTTACCACGTAAGACATTACATATTCCTAGCCGTGCTTACAAATATAGCCATTATTCTTTTGTACTTAGCTTCGCCACCCATGAAGTCTGTCGATATTATCAATGATCCTTGCTTACCTTCACCATGCGGTCCATATTCTGTTTGCCAAAATCAAAATAATATGGCTTCGTGTTCATGCCAAATAAACTATTTTGGTAGTCCTCCAAATTGTCGACCAGAGTGTACTATTAATGCCGATTGTCCGCTCAGTCAAGCATGTATTAACGAGAAATGTCAAAATGCTTGCTCCGGAGCTTGTGGCCTTAATGCGGAATGCAATGTTATTAGTCACATACCAAATTGCAAATGTCAAGAAGGTTATATTGGGGATGCTTTTCTATCGTGTCAGCTTGCCCCAGCACCGAAACTTGATGAGCCAAAAGATCCTTGCCAATCTAATCCGTGTGGTACCAACGCTGTATGTAGTCGCGAAGGTGTATGCTCATGCTTGGCCGACTACCAGGGAGATCCGTATACAGCCTGCATGCCTGAATGCGTACTGAATTCAGAATGCTCTAAAGATCAGGCTTGTGTAAGCCAAAAATGTCGCGACCCTTGCCCAGGCACTTGTGGTGCAAATGCCATCTGTGAAGTCTTTAATCATATACCAATGTGCCATTGCCCACAACACATGAGCGGTAATGCATTTGTTAGCTGTGTACCAATGCAAAGTAAGTTCATTGCATCTATCGAAGGCTATTTTAATTATTGCCCATTCCCGCAGCTGAATTGTATAGCAATCCGTGCCTGCCAACTCCTTGTGGTCCTAATTCCCAATGTCGTGAAATTAATTCGCAAGCTATCTGTAGCTGCTTACCTAATTATTTAGGTAGTCCACCCAATTGTAGACCTGAATGTGCTTCAAATACAGAATGTACTGCAGATCGCGCTTGTCAGAATCAAAAATGTGTCGATCTATGTCCAGGAACTTGTGGCCGTTTTGCTAAATGTACAGTAATCAACCATAGTCCCTTCTGCACCTGTATAGCAGGATACACGGGCAATCCATTCAGACAATGTCAACGTATTAGTGAGTGTTAAGGACAGAGTACAAAATCCTTTTTATAATTTTACATATTTTAGTTAAACCAATACTAGACTTGGAGCCATCAAACCCTTGTTCGCCTTCACCTTGCGGTCCTAACAGTATATGCAAGCCGTTAGCTGGTACGCCCTCATGTGCTTGCCTTGATCAGTTTATAGGTCAACCACCAAATTGTCGTCCAGAATGTGTAACCAATTCTGAGTGTAAATCTACCGAAATATGTTCTGATCAAAAATGCTTAAATCCTTGTCTTAACCTATGCGGTGAAAATTCTCTGTGTCGCGTTGTAAGCCATACTCCGATGTGTTACTGTGAGCCAGATTACACTGGTGATCCTTTTTCCGTTTGCTCACCTACACACACAGAACATATGGAAATCACCAATCCTTGCAATCCCAATCCCTGTGGGCCAAACGCAGAATGTCGCCAACAAAATGGCGTGGGATCTTGTCAATGTATGCCTGAATATTTTGGCAACCCCTATGAGGGATGCAGACCAGAATGCTTAATTAATTCTGACTGCCCATCAAGTAAAGCTTGCATTAGCGAAAAGTGCCGCGATCCATGTCCTGGCACTTGCGGTGAGAATGCCGAATGCTTCGTTCAAAACCATTTACCTACTTGCAATTGCTTAGACCGTTATGTTGGTAATCCATACCATCTTTGTACTAAAGCAGAAAAACGTAAGCACATAAATGTGATTCGAAATACCGTTAATAACCACTAGTTATACTTTAATTAGCTGTTACAAAGGAATACGTGAATCCCTGTGACCCCTCTCCTTGTGGTCCCAATAGTCAGTGCCACGTAGTTAATGAACAAGCCGCTTGTTCTTGCTTAGCTGAGTTTGTTGGAGCTCCCCCAGTATGTCGACCAGAGTGTGCGATAAGTTCAGAATGTTCATTTGACAAAGCATGTGTAAAGCAGAATTGTGTTGATCCTTGTCCAGGAGTGTGTGGTCACAATGCCATATGTCGAGTTCGCAACCACGCTCCCACATGTTCGTGTGAAGATGGCTTAACGGGAGATCCATTCACTCACTGCTATCACATGCCTCGTAAGTCTGTGTTTAAACAGAAGGATCGAAAATTCAATTAATAAAATTTTAGCATCTCCTCCCTCTACGGCACCGGAACCCTTGCGCGATCCTTGCATTCCTTCACCTTGTGGGCCCAATTCCCAGTGTCATAACGCTTACGGTCAAGCGGCGTGTACTTGTTTACCTCAATATTTGGGAGCGCCACCAAACTGTCGGCCAGAATGTTCAACAAGCTCCGAATGTCCGTTAAACATGGCTTGTTTGAATACGCATTGCGTCGACCCTTGTCCTGGATCCTGCGCTTATAACGCATTATGCACTGTTCATAGTCATATACCAAGTTGCAGTTGCCCTGAAGACTACACAGGTGACCCGTTCGCAAACTGTCAAATTGTTCACAAACGTAAGCTTTTAAATTATAAGGTTTAAAACGCCCATTTAATGAGTTGAAAACGAATCTCTAGACAAACTTATTTTAAATAACGATCCTTGCAAACCCTCACCTTGCGGACCAAACGCTGTATGTAAAAATGGTCAATGTTCCTGTCTTCCTGAATATAGCGGAGACCCTTACATAATCTGCCGACCAGAGTGTGTTTTAAATACGGAATGCCCTGTAAACAAAGCCTGTATAAAAAACAAATGCAAGGATCCTTGTCTTAATATCTGTGGACATAATGCTCGATGCGAAGTTTTCAACCACATACCCATCTGTAGTTGTCCAGAAAAACTGACGGGCAATGCTTTTGTCCAATGTAATCAAATACCAAGTATGTTCAAAGTAATTTAAACAGAAACATGCATTAACCCAAAACTACTCTTATAGTTTCTCCAATAAGCAATCCTTGTCAACCTTCACCGTGTGGTCCTAATAGCAGGTGTAAAATATACCAAAACAATGCCGTATGTTCTTGCATTGAAAACTTTCTCGGAAATCCTCCTTCATGTCGCCCTGAATGTTCCATCAATTCCGATTGTACTCCGCAGAGAGCATGTCAGAATCACAAATGTATCGATCCCTGCCCAGGTACCTGCGGGTTAAACTCTCTTTGTAATGTAGTTAACCATTCTCCGATATGTGCATGTTCTGAGAGTTTCACGGGAAATCCGTTTGTCAGCTGCCAACCGATGCCTAAGCTTCCAATTAAAGAAACGGATAAGTCCCATCCTTGTTTGCCAAGCCCATGTGGACCCAACTCAGAATGCCGAGTTGTTGGAAATTCGCCTTCCTGCTCTTGTTTACTTAATTTCGTAGGCGCGCCCCCAAACTGTCGCCCAGAATGCGTAGTAAATTCTGAGTGTCCTTTGAACCGTGTTTGTCTTAATCAAAAATGTGCCAATCCATGTCCCGGTGTGTGTGGACGGAATACCCGATGTAATGTTGTATCTCACGCGTCAGTATGTACGTGTACAGCCGGATTTATCGGAGATCCTTTCACTGGTTGCACATTACTATCCATGCCTTTGAAGGATATTGTCTCGCCCTGCGAACCCAATCCATGTGGCGCAAATGCCATATGTCGTCAAGTGAACAATGCGGGATCCTGTCAATGTTTGTCTGAATATTTTGGCAATCCCTATGAAGGTTGCAGGCCCGAATGCGTTTCCAATGAAGATTGTCCTTCAAACAAGGCTTGTTTAAAACGAAAATGCCGCGATCCTTGCCCTGGAGTCTGCGGATTAAATGCAGTCTGCGTTGTTATCAGTCACTTACCAACATGTGAATGTTTATCAGAATTTATTGGTGATCCATATCAAAACTGCCAACGACCTGAAAAACGTAAGATTAGTATATGATTTAAAGCTTCTTTCTACGATACACGAAATTCTACAACATACATTTTGCAGCTATTACAAAAGAGATAATAAACCTTTGTCAACCATCACCCTGCGGTCCCAATTCACAATGTCGCGAGGTTAACAAACAAACAGTTTGCTCTTGCCTCCCATCTTATAAAGGAGTACCGCCTACTTGTAGACCAGCATGTACTATCAATTCAGAATGTGCTCAAGATAAGGCCTGTGTTAATCAGAAATGTGTTGATCCCTGTCCTAACTCGTGTGGAGCAAATGCTGAGTGTGAAACTCGTAACCATTCTCCCATATGCAGCTGTCGCTTAGGATACACTGGTGATGCTTTCATCCGTTGCTCTCCTATTCTACTGAGTAAGAAAATATTCTTAAAATGTTAGTGTCACAATTAGCACACGTTTGTTTAGCATCAGCACCTCCAGACCACAGCATTTCTTCAAATCCTTGTGTTCCATCACCATGTGGACAGTTTTCTGAATGTCGCGATATCGGTAGCAGCGCCATTTGCAGCTGTTTACTTAACTATGAAGGATCGCCCCCAAATTGTCGTCCGGAATGCACCATCAATTCGGATTGCCTTAGCTCAAATGCTTGTATTAATCAAAAGTGTAGAGATCCCTGCCCCGGAGCTTGCGGTCTGAACGCTGAATGTTACGTTATTAACCATATGCCGATTTGCCAATGTCGCAAAGGATTGGTTGGAGACCCTTTTGTGAATTGCAATCAGCCGTTGCCTACTTCCACACCACCATACTTAGATGACCCCTGCCACTATTGTGGAGCAAATGCGGTTTGCCGTGATGGTCAATGTTTCTGTTTATCAAACTACCAAGGTAATCCAAAAGTAGGGTGTCGTCCACAATGTGTTCTGAGCACTGAATGTCCACTTGACAAAGCCTGTATACAACAAAAGTGTCAAAATCCTTGTCAAGGACTATGTGCTTCAAATGCAATTTGTGAAGTTCATAATCACGTGGCTATGTGTCATTGCCCGGATAAAATGTCTGGGAACGCCTTTGCTTTATGCCTTCCTGTCCCACCAATTAAATTTACGCAGCCATGTCGCCCATCTCCTTGCGGTGCCAACGCTCAATGTCGAGTCATAAATAAACAGGCTGTGTGCTCCTGTCTAGCCAACTATTTTGGAACCCCGCCAAATTGTCAACCTGAATGTACAACAAACAGCGAGTGTACGTTAGATAAAGCCTGCTTACAGCAAAAATGCCAGGATCCCTGCCCAGGCGCTTGCGGGTTCAACAGCGAATGCTTCGTACATAACCATAGCCCAATTTGCCGTTGCATGTCTGGCTACAGCGGCAATCCATTTATTGATTGCCAATCAATTAAAAGTAATTGAATCTATTAAGTTTGATTTGTTACTCAAGTTTAAAGTTCGCTTTATCTTTAGTTTTACCACTATTGTCAAATAAAGAGAAAGATCCCTGCCAACCATCACCCTGTGGAGCAAATTCTGAATGCCGTGCTAACGGAGAAAATCCTTCCTGTAGTTGCTTAAAAGAATTTATAGGAATCCCACCAAATTGTAGACCAGAATGCGTTAGTAATGCCGACTGTTCTTCATCAACAGCTTGTATTAAACAAAAGTGTGTCAATCCTTGCTCTGGAGTTTGCGGCTCAAATTCGCAGTGTCACGTTGTAAATCATACTCCCATGTGCTACTGCGATACAGGATTTACAGGCGATCCATTTACCAACTGCATTAAAGTAGTTAACTATCCTCCAGAAGATATAAGGCCATGCGATCCCAACCCTTGCGGTCCCAATACCGAATGCTTTGAACGTGATGGAGCAGGAGCTTGTTCATGTTTACCAGAATTTTTTGGCAATCCTTATGAAGGTTGCCGCCCTGAATGTGTATTAAACTCAGACTGCCCTACAGAATTTGCTTGCATACAAAATAAATGCAGGGATCCCTGTCCTGGTACATGTGGTATCAACGCCGAATGCTATGTAAGAAATCATCTTCCAACATGTAATTGCTTACCAGCTTTTTCTGGAGATCCATACAGCTATTGTGTGAAGCAATCTGAAAGTGAGCTTAAACTAAAAATAGGTAGAAAAAATTACCTTGTAATACGAGTTCTTCCTACAGCAATTTACGAAATTCGAAATCCCTGCCAACCGTCCCCTTGCGGATCTAATTCCGAATGCCGCGAGGTTGAAAACCAAGCTGTTTGTTCTTGCTTGCCTTCCTATATAGGCTTTCCACCCGCTTGTCGTCCAGAATGCACTTTATCCTCTGAGTGTGATCTCAGTAAAGCTTGTATTTATCAAAAATGTATAGACCCATGCAACGGAATATGCGGGTTGAACGCTGAATGTCGCGTCCACAATCATAGCCCGGTTTGCTCTTGCCGACCTGGTTATACTGGGGACTCTTTTGTACGATGCTTCCGCCAACCTTTGGAGCGTAAGACCAATTGAGTTGTAAAGATGTACTGCACGCTATATATAACTTTTTTATACAGCTCAAATTCCTGCTAATGATGACTACCGAGATCCTTGTCTTCCTTCCCCATGTGGTGCGAAAGCGCAATGTCAAGTCAAAAACCAACAAGCCTCTTGCGTTTGTCTTCAGGGTTACATTGGTTCTCCTCCAAATTGCCGCCCAGAATGTACTATCAATGCTGAGTGCCCTTCCAACTTATCTTGTATAAATGAAAAATGTCGAGATCCATGCCCCGGGTCCTGCGGACACTTAGCTTTATGCTTCGTGAACTTGCACATTCCCATTTGTACCTGCCCTGAGAGATATACCGGAGATCCATTTAAAAGTTGTCAAGAGGAGCTAACTAAAGAGCAAAGTATATATTAATTATTTCGCCAATTGACATATTTCATGAGATCACATTACACTTTTAGTCCCTCTGAGAGACTCTTGCAACCCTTCCCCTTGCGGTGCCAATGCCCTTTGCGAAAATGGTCAGTGCACATGTGTAACCGAATATAAAGGGAACCCTTATATAGGCTGCCGACCGGAATGTGTTCTTAACGTGGAATGTGGCCGCGATAAAGCTTGTATTGAGAATAAATGTATAAATCCGTGCCCTGGCACGTGCGGCAAAAACGCAATATGTGAAGTAAACAACCATATTCCGATTTGCCGCTGCCCCGAGGGAACGTCAGGCAATGCTTTTATACAATGTCAAACCATAAAAAGTAAGCTAGCAAAGCAAAAGCGTATATTGTATATACAGAAGTATATATTGTATGTGGTATAATGATATTAAACACCTTATTTCTAACTTCAGCGGAGAAGGCGTCAGAAAATCCATGCCATCCTACGCCGTGTGGACCTAATTCACAGTGCCGTGTATATAATAAGCAAGCCGTTTGTTCTTGTCTATTTAATTACATAGGGATACCGCCTGGTTGTCGCCCAGAATGCACTATTAATTCTGACTGCCCCCGTCATCTTTCTTGCATCAATCAAAAATGTATTAACCCATGTTTAGGCGCTTGTGGTATTAAAACTGAATGCCAAGTGGTAAATCATGTACCGTTCTGCAAATGCATGCCCGGCTATACCGGTAACGCATTTATAATGTGCCAGATCTTGCCTCTTCTAAAGTCTAATGAAGTTGTTAATCCCTGTGCACCTTCACCATGTGGCCCTAATTCGCAGTGCACCAAAGTGCAAAACTCCGCTTCCTGTGCTTGCTTGCCTAATTACAAAGGAGCCCCACCTAATTGCAGACCAGAATGTTTAATATCTTCAGAATGCGCGGAAAACTTGGCATGTATTAACAATAACTGCCGAGATCCTTGCCAGAATTTATGTGGCGAAAACGCAACTTGCCAGGTCGTAAGCCACGCACCTTCGTGCACTTGCTTGAAAGGATCCTTGGGTGATCCTTACATACAATGCCTACCCTCATCGAAAATTACGCAAGAGCAAATTAATCCGTGTTCTCCATCGCCTTGCGGCAATAATGCAGAATGTCGGCAAAAGGATGGGGCAGGGTCATGTACGTGCCTACCTGACTTTTATGGAAACCCGTACGAAGGTTGTCGCCCCGAGTGTGTTCTTAATTCCGACTGCCCTCCGAATCGAGCCTGCCAAAACCAAAAGTGCCTTAATCCCTGCCCTGGAGTTTGTGGTCAAAATGCTCAATGTGACGTGATCAATCACTTACCCATGTGCAGTTGCTTCAATGGATACGGTGGAGATCCATATAATTATTGCAATGTTTTCCAAGATTGTAAGATTTTCGCTCAAATTAAGAGAGTTTTTCAATATCGCATTACATTGAAGTTACATTGTATGGTAGTATTATTAATCCATTGCATGCGTGGTTTAACCATATTACGTAAAGCCCGAAATGTCATTGTGTCCGATTTCTATCTTTATTTACATCGAAAAAGAAGGTATTTTTCACCGCAGTAAAATCAAATGTGCTCATCAGATCCTGTAACAGGGCCAAGATAGCCGAAATCCAACAACAATTAATAGACCTGTGATTATTATCTTCAGTAAAAAATTATAACTTGAATCGAACTATTTACCCAATATTTCAGATTGTTACTTTAAGGAAGCAGACCATTGTAACTTTCTTAAAAAAGAATTTTCCTAACAATATATTTTCGGTGGAAAGGAACATAATAAACTAATAATATATGCGGAGGTTATTAAGGATAAGCTTAAATGCTAAAAAAAAATATTTAGAAAAATTGCAACTTTCAAGTCATTCCCTTGAGGCATCTTCAGGACAGTAGCATTGGCCTAGTCATCTTTTCATGCAAAATTGGATACATTTCTGTCTAATAAACACAGTTTTTGAATGTAAAAATTCAATTTTCTGCCAAAAAAAAAAGTGACATTTAATAAGAAATGTTTAAATTAACTTATCAAAATATGCTATATATAACTCGAAAGAATATTGACTTATTTCTTTGAAAAATTCGAATGAAAAAGTGGAAACTGCTTGGTAACGACCTTTTTTCCTTGTATTCTAGAGGGTTCAAACCATTTACAGAGGTCTACCCAACATTTCGAAGACACTTCAAAAGTTTTAAATATTTTTCGACTTTCGACATTCGACTTTTTATTTTTCTTACAAATTCCTTTTTGCTTCCTAAGACTTACTTTCCGGAATACAGTTTAAAGTGAAACCAGCAAGAACATAATTTAAATGCTTACACAATTTCATTACACAGCGCAAACCCCCGTTTATTTGAATCCTTGTGATCCAACACCTTGTGGGCCAAATGGCCAATGCCGAGAAATTAACGGTGAAGCTGTGTGCTCTTGTTTGCCTGAGTATATTGGCCTGCCGCCTGCTTGCAGACCTGAATGCGTAATCAGCTCAGAGTGCTCTTCTTCCAAGGCGTGCATTAATCGAAAGTGCCGGGATCCCTGCCCAGGGTCCTGCGGCATTAACGCTGAATGCTATGTACGTAACCATAGCCCCTTGTGTTCTTGCAAGTCTGGTCATACCGGAGATGCTTTAATCGGATGTCAACCTTCGCCGAAACGTAAAGACGACCCAAATCCCAAAAACCCATGCATCCCCTCACCGTGTGGTCCGTATTCACAATGCAGAATAGTAAATGATGATGCTTCTTGTAGTTGCTTATTACAATACGTAGGAATTCCTCCAAATTGTCGGCCTGAATGTACCATTAATGCAGAATGCCCCAGCAACACGGCATGTATAAAGGAACAGTGTAAGGATCCATGCCCAGGCTCCTGCGGTTTTAACGCTTTGTGTAATGTTATTAATCATACACCAAGTTGCTCCTGCCGAACTAGTTACACTGGAGATCCCTTTACTTCTTGCCACCTGTTGCCTTCACCTCCTCAATTCACAAGTATAGCCAAAATGTTGAATAGTCTAATCAAAAGTTCCGTTTTTTGAATATGTTTTTCTCCACAATTTTTTAGAACTTCATGAGACTGTCGATCCATGTAATCCTTCACCGTGTGGAGCCAATACAATCTGTCAAAAAGGACACTGTTCATGTCTAGCAGATTATCATGGAGATCCTTTCGTTGGATGTCGGCCTGAATGTCTTCTAAATTCTGATTGTGCTCACAATCAAGCGTGCGTACGCAAGAAATGTGTAGATCCTTGCACAGGAACATGCGGCCAAAATGCCTTGTGTTCCGTGCACAATCATATAGCTATGTGTCGTTGCCCTGATAGAATGACAGGCAATGCTTTTGTATTCTGCGATCATACACCCGAAATTATACCTAAAATGGCTTGCCAGCCTTCACCTTGTGGCCCTAATTCACAATGCACCGAGCGTAATAACAGCGTTGTCTGCTTCTGCATCACTGGCTATATAGGACATCCTCCGAATTGCCGTTTGGAATGTTATGCAAGCTCAGATTGTTTACCCACACAAGCTTGTGTCAACAATAAATGTATAGATCCCTGTCCAGGAAAATGTGGTATTAACGCCGAATGCCAAATCGTACAACACAGTGCACATTGTGAATGTTTGCGGGGATATGAAGGCAATCCCTATTCCGCTTGTACTAGAATAGGTATGCGATTCTATGAAGTAAAAGCAATCAGGCGGACTAAACACATTTGATTTTTTTCTGTAGAATTACGTCCCCAAACACCAGCTAAGAACACAGACCCCTGCCGTCCCTCACCATGTGGTGCCAATTCCCTTTGTCTTAATATCAATGGTCAAGCTCAGTGTTCTTGCTTAGCTGAATACCACGGTGTGCCACCACACTGCAGACCTGAATGTTCCAGCAATGATGACTGCCATAATAATTTAGCATGCATCAAACAAAAATGTCAAGATCCTTGTTTAGGTTCCTGCGGTTTCAATGCTAACTGCATAGTAACTCTTCACATACCAAACTGTCATTGTCCTTCAGAAATGACTGGAGACCCGTTTAGTAGTTGCTACGAACGCCGACCGAGTAAGAACAAACCAAAAGGCATTTTTGCGTTATATTCACGTACATTTTTTTTTGACTCCACGTTTATACTTTTACTATTAATTACATTTTCAGTTGCTCCCCCTCAACGTGAAGAACCTAAAAATCCTTGTCGTCCTCCTCCTTGTGGCAGTAACGCTGACTGCCAAGTGCGTGGTAGCAGTTACATTTGCGAGTGCATTAAAGATTATTCCGGCAATCCATACGAAGGTTGCCGCCCTGAGTGCGTGGGCAACTCCGAATGCCCAGCAAATCGAGCATGTATACAAAATAAATGCGCTGATCCTTGCCCAGGAACTTGTGGGATTGAGGCTGTTTGTTCAATTAATAATCATATACCTATATGCTCTTGTCCGGAAGGACTTACCGGTAATGCTTTCGTACAGTGTTCTCCTACTATTATTCCGGAAACTACATTTGACAAAGCGGATCCCTGCTACCCAACACCTTGCGGTCAAAACACCATTTGTAAAGTTCAGCGGGATCAAGGAATATGTGAATGCTTACCTGGTTTCTTCGGCAATCCATACGGTCATCAATGTCTTCCTGAATGTACATTAAGCTCGGATTGTGCAAAAGATAAAGCTTGCGTGAATTCCAAATGCATGGATCCTTGCCCAGGCATTTGCGGCTACGGGGCTCTTTGTCGCACAGTTAATCACAACCCTATATGCAGTTGTTCTTCATCCATGGTAGGCAATCCCTTCATTGAGTGTCATCCAGCACCCAAGCAACAAGAGGCATTCAATCCCTGTGATCCTTCACCGTGCCGAATAAAAGGCATTTGCCGCGCAGTCAACGATATTGCTACATGCATTTATCCAGAATGTGTAACCAACGAGGATTGTTCACGCGATCGAACTTGTATTAATCAAAAGTGTCGTGACCCTTGTATTAATTCTTGCGGTCTCAATTCTATATGTAATGCCGTCAACCATAAAGCCGTTTGTATATGTCCACCCGGATTCTATGGTTCACCCTACAGCCAGTGTTTGCAACAAGTGGATGTTATGCCAGTTTCAAAACCAGAATGCTTTTCAGATAGCGACTGTACAAACGATAAAGCATGTGTTAATGGAGGATGCAAAAACCCATGCGAATTGGGTCGCGTTTGTGGTCTAAATTCAAGATGTCATGTACAATTTCACAGACCACTTTGCGTGTGCAACGAAGGTAATATAAGTATAAAAAAAATTAAATTGCCCAGTGATATAAAACTTTTCGTTGTGATTTTTCGTAGGCTATACAGGCAACGCCTTAAACAATTGCCACTTAATTGGCTGTCAGTCAAATAAAGAATGCTCTCCAACGGAGGCTTGCATAAACAACGAATGTACTAGTCCATGTCTCTATACACAATGTGGAGCCAATGCCGAATGCCGCACAGACTATAGTCATAAAGCGCGTTGTCATTGCTTAGATGGATATAATGGCAATCCATTAGAACGTTGTATACGTCCGGAATGCAATCACGATGAGGAATGCGCATTTAATTTAGCTTGTCGCAATGAGCGATGCGAAGATCCTTGCAACTGTGGAATCAATGCTCAATGTCGTGTTAATAGCCATCGAGCACAATGTCGCTGTCCACCCGGTTACGTAGGTGATCCCCTAATAATATGTAAAATTGAAGAAATCAAAGTTGCACCACAGTGTAGCTCAGATGCTGAGTGTAGTAGTAAATTGGCTTGCTTTAGTGGCCTATGTAAAAACCCATGCTTAATTACTAAACCATGCGGAAACAATGCTGTTTGCTCAGTTGTAGACACTTTGCCACTACGGACAATGATGTGTGAATGTGAACATGGTTACGTAGGTGATGCGGACGTTGGGTGCCGAAAAGGTATATTTTTCATATTTAAGCTTCTCAACTTATTATCAAGTAGAAATGGACATGATTTACTTAAAGTTTCTTTCTCAATTACAGCAGTCATATATGTGCTTACAGTCTTTAGTTTTAATATATTTCGTTTTGTTTTTTTATAATATCGCACTTCAATGTATTTTACAACACATTAGCTAACTGCGCACTATATTGTAGCCTAATTTCAGCTTATAAATTACCATATATGCTTCAATTTTTTAGAACCTGTTCATGATCATGGCTGTCAAACGGCTGAAGATTGCGGACTCAGCGAAACTTGCCGTAAAGGCAATTGTATAAATCCTTGCGTCAATTCTTCACCATGCGCACGAACAGCCGAATGTTTCGTACAAAATCATCGGGCTGTATGTACATGCCCACAAGATACTCAGGGCGATCCTTTTGTTAGCTGCTACCAACCACGTAAGTAATTGATGACTAGTAATCTAAAAATATGCATCCCCACATTTTGTTGAAATAATTTTAGCTCAAATCACAACTGGCTGCAGTCATGACTCTGAATGCGCTCCTACTGCTGCTTGCATTAATAAACAATGCCAAAATCCTTGTGCCGAAGGTAACCCTTGTGCTAACAATGCGGAGTGTAGAGTGCACTCCAACAGACCAATTTGTTCTTGTCCAACCGGTTGGGGTGGCAATCCGCAAGTACAATGTTTTAAATGTAGGTTGTGCTTACTATGTCAACTAGCATGGGTTATAACATTCGATCATATTTCAGCTGAATGCAAAATAAATGGTGATTGTCCTTATGATAATGCCTGCGTCAATGAGCATTGTGTTAATCCTTGTACACATGGAAGTATTCGTTGCGGCACCAACGCCTTGTGTGAGCCCCAAAACCATCAGGCAGTTTGTATATGCCCGGCCGGTACTCAAGGGAATGCTTTCGTGTCCTGCATCACTGGTCATTGCCAATACAACGAAGATTGTGCCGATTACGAGGCCTGTGATCGCCTTAACCGCGTTTGCAGACCAGTTTGTGACGATGACACTTGTGCCATAAATGCCTTATGTTTAGCTAGACACCACCAACCTCAATGCCAATGTAAAGTCGGGCTAACTGGTAATCCTTATGAAGAATGTTTGCAACCAAACCAGCCATTACCTAAAAAGCCACTACCTGAATGCTCACAAGATGCCGATTGTTCTCCGCAGTTAGCTTGTATTAACCAACGTTGCTCTAATCCATGCACATTATCCCACGTGTGCCCACCACAGCAATCATGCGTCGTACTCGACACACTGCCCTTACGTACCATGATTTGCAAATGTCCACCGGATACCATAAGTGATACTACAGGGAATTGCGTACCCATTCGATATGACACCATCACTGGATGTCAAAGCAATACCGAATGCGCCAATTCAGAAGTTTGTCAGCAAGGTTCTTGCATAGATGCTTGTCGATTGGAACATTGTGGTCTAAATGCACAATGCCATTCAAAAGATCATTACGCGGAATGTTTATGTGCTAAAGGTTATCAAGGCAATCCTCGAATAGAATGTAGACCTGTTGAGTATGAGGAACCAAAAGTATCAACAGCCGAATGCATCGATGACGATGATTGTCTTAATGAGAAAATCTGCCTCAACAAACAATGTCTTAATCCATGTTTAGGTGACGTCTGCGGGAGCGGGGCCTATTGTTATGTAGAGCAAAGAGTAGCCAAATGTCGCTGTCCTCCGGGTTACAACGGCGATCCAAAGTTGAGCTGTACACCACGTAAGTGTTCAATGTTTTTATGAAAATAGGTTTTTATTGCCCAAGTTCTCTGTTGCAGCTCCAGATGTATCTGTACTAGAATGTAATTCTAATAGCGATTGCCAATCGACGGAGTCTTGCGTTAATGAACGATGCGTTAATCCTTGTAATTGTGGTTTCAATGCTGAATGCAAAGTTCACCGTCATCATCCAGCCTGTTATTGCAAGCGTGGTTTTTCAGGAAATCCCCAACACGAATGTATTCAGATTGGTTGTCAATCAGATAATGATTGTCCATTAGATAAGATATGTATCAACCGCGAATGTGTTGATCCCTGTCTAATTAACGATATTTGCGGCGCTAACGCGGAATGTTATGGTCGTAATCACGTTTCAGCTTGCCGTTGTCCTAATGGTCTAGAAGGAGGTCCGTTTGAACGTTGCATTCATATGCAGTGTACTTCAGACAATGACTGCTCTTTCAATGAAGCTTGCATTCGAAACGTGTGCATTGATCCCTGCAAAGACGTTGAAAATCCTTGTGCACACAATGCCTTATGCCAAGCTATGCAACATCGTGCTGTTTGTCGCTGTCCTGAAGAATTGCCTTTAGGAAATCCTTATAGCTTCTGTGAGCGTCTGCCAATCAGCCCGTTGTGCCGGAGTGACAGCGATTGCTCCAGTGGCTTAGCTTGCATTAACACTAAATGTGGAAATCCATGTACCGAACTCTTACCTTGTCATAGTTCTGCTCATTGCAATGTTCTGGACAGCGTACCCGTTCGGACTATGGTTTGTGAATGTGCGACTTCTTATGTACCGGACAACAGGGGTGAATGCAGGCAATTGCCATTGCTAAGTCCAATAGGTTGTACCACTAATTCTGACTGTACTGATCAGGAGGTATGTATTAATAGACAGTGCCGCGATCCATGTAACTGCGGCGAAAACACCATTTGCCAAGTGCAAAATCATCGAGCTACTTGTTCTTGTCAAGATGGCTTCGGTGGCAATCCTTATACGTCGTGTCACTCAATTGGATGTCGTTATGATATTCAATGCGGTTCCGAAAGAGCGTGCGTTAATAGCATATGCATAAATCCTTGCTTAATCCATGATATCTGTGGTACTAACGCTGAATGTTACGTTCAATCGAACCGAGCCATGTGTCGTTGCAAGAGCGGTTTCCGTGGTGATCCTTACCAATTATGTAAGGTCATTGGCTGCCAAACTAACAGTGATTGTTCGTCAGATAAAATCTGTCAACAAGAACGATGCATTAATCCGTGCATATATGAAAATATTTGTTCACCGAGAGCAGAATGCAAGCCTCAAAACCATATGGCTGTTTGCCGCTGTTTACCGACGTTCGTAGGAAATCCTTACATAGATTGCAGACCAGAACCTGAGCCCACCTGTAAAGCAGACACCGATTGTCCAGCCCGTTTAGCATGCATAAATGACGAATGTGTTGATCCTTGTTTGACTTTGGAGCCATGCAACAGACCAGCTGAATGCGAAGTTACGCCGACTGCGCCAGTCCGGACTATGATTTGTATATGCCCTGATGGGTATGTCAGCAGCGGCAGTGGCACATGCAAACCCACAAAGACTGTCAGCGAAGTGGGTGGGTGTATAGCAGACACAGATTGTTCAACTGACAGATCATGCGTTAACGGCGTGTGCCGCAATCCCTGCAATTGCGGACTAAACTCTGAATGTCGTATCAAAGATCATAAACCAGTCTGCACTTGTCGGCAAGGTTTTGAAGGAAATCCAGAATTTGAATGCTCCAAAGTGGAATGTTCTATAAATTCAGATTGCCCAAGTACCCATGCTTGTCGTAATCAACAATGCATTCCAGCTTGTCAAAGACAACAATGCGGAATCAATGCCAAATGTTTACCAGTTGATCATAAAGCTATCTGCGAGTGCATATCTGGTTTCCGAGGTAATGCACGCATATCATGTTCCCAAGTGGGATGTCGAACAGATATCGATTGTCCTTCAGATAGAGCGTGTATCAACGAAAAATGCGAAAATCCCTGTGAAACTACAGCTTCCTGTGCTATAGACGAAATATGCAAAGTTTATCAACATCGTCCGCAGTGCGCATGCCCACCAAACACATCAGCAACACGAAATGGTTGTGAGCCGCTAAGAGACTTCCCATTATGCCATTACGACGGTGATTGTCCCACTCAAATGGCTTGTATAAGAAGTGAATGCATTGATCCTTGCAACGCTACAAAACCATGTGGGGTTAATGCTAAATGTCGAGTGCTTGATACACTGCCGGTTCGTACTATGATTTGCGAGTGTTTAGAGGGTTACACCGGCAATGCTGCAGTTCAATGTGACAAGAGATCGTTGTGCTTCATTGAAAAAGGCTTTGTGAGAGACACAGATGGTCAATGTGTGTGCCCTCCAGGAACGGCTTTAGACATTTATGAATATTGTACACCCTGTTTGGTGGAACAAGGCTTTAAAATAGATGAAACAGGTCATTGCATTTGTGCATTGGAAAGAGGTTTCGTTATAGATGAACGCGGTCGCTGCATATGTCCAACTGATTACGGATACACATTAACAAACAATGGCGATTGCATACCGCAAGACAAGCCCGAATGCCAGACCAACGATGATTGCGCCGATAACCGTTATTGCAACTTAGACACACGAACGTGCAAAGATCCTTGCTTATCGAAAACGTGTGGTGTGAACGCTTTTTGTAATGCGATTAATCATCGAGCCCAGTGCCAATGCATAGCTGGATATACTGGCAACGCAGACACAATTTGCAATCATACAAACTTTCGAACAGATTTCCCTAGGCCCGATATGGTGGTTAGTTGTTTGGCTGATGGTGTACAGGTTGAAATACACATAACTGAACCAGGATTCAACGGTGTTTTATACGTGAAAGGCCACAGCAAAGATGAAGAATGCAGGCGTGTTGTTAATCTGGCTGGAGAAACCGTACCACGTACAGAAATTTTCCGTGTTCACTTTGGTAGCTGCGGTATGCAAGCGGTTAAGGACGTAGCCAGCTTTGTTTTAGTCATACAGAAACATCCAAAGTTAGTGACTTACAAAGCGCAGGCGTATAATATTAAATGCGTGTATCAAACGGGCGAAAAGAATGTAACACTTGGATTTAATGTGTCAATGTTGACAACGGCAGGGACTATAGCGAACACGGGACCGCCACCCATTTGTCAAATGCGTATAATTACACATGATGGCGAAGAAATTAACTCCGCTGAGATAGGCGATAATCTCAAATTGCAAGTTGATGTGGAACCAGCGAGTGAGTTGCTTGCGATTTTAAATTATACGAAAAAAATCGTAAATTGTACATATTAATGATATAAAAATGTCTTCCTTTCTTTAAATAGCTATATATGGAGGATTTGCTCGTTCCTGCATAGCCAAAACAATGGAGGATAACATAGAAAACGAATATATAGTAACAGACGAAAACGGCTGCGCGACAGACCCGTCAATATTTGGCGAATGGGAATACAATCCGGATACGAACAGCTTACTAGCAAATTTCAATGCTTTTAAATTCCCCTCGAGCGATAACATACGCTTTCAATGCAATATACGTGTTTGCTTTGGCAAATGTCAACCGGTCAATTGCAGAGATTACAACGCTTTCGGTAGACGAAGGCGACGTGCCATTGCTGACAATTCAACGGATGATGCCACAGCCATTGCGACTAATACTGGTATTGAGGGGCAATTGCGTGAAGAAATCACTATATCATCGAATGCAATTTTAACATTTGAAAAAAGAACAACCACGAGTACGAACGACTCAAACAGTAAGTAAACATCTTCAAAAGCATTATTTTTATACGAATTGCTGTAAGGTTGTGGGTATAGGAGGCATATTCACTTCGTCAAAAAGAATTTTCGGAGAACTTATAAATTAAAAAGAGCTCGCAAAAAATGGCTTTATGTTCATTGCGCATAAACTACAGCGTATAAAAAAAACGATAAAATATTCACATATCTTCTATAGGTGATTCTAGAGTACGTGTACAAAAGCGAAAATGATCAGCAGTTCCTGCACATTATTCACCTTGTTTTTGACATTAAAGTGGTGGAAATATAATTTTCTTTCTTTATTTATTATTATTTTTATTAATAGTAATGTTACTATTTAAAAAAAATTATTCCTTTCAGTTAAACCGTCCGCTCAGCGGGTAGAAGATATTTGCGTCTCTATGGTGGGTTTGATTATAGCTTTAGTCATAACTGCTCTGTTGGCTTTAGTAGCCGTAGCAGTCGCTGTCTCTTGCTGGTTAATGGCGTACAGACGACGTCCTAAAACTTTAGCGCCATTACCGCATCCACCGGAATTCCCAAATCCACTATTTACCAATCCAGAAGCTGTGCCAGAACCAACACCCGATTACTTATCGTAAGAGTTAAGAACAATAAATACAATGAAAGTGAAACTAATCTAAATTAATAAAAAAGCTAGAATTTTTAAAATTAGTCCGAAATGAACAAAACAAAATTGCATAGAAAGGAAAACATAGTGCAAACAAAATGAAGAACAAAAGTATTTAGAGACAAAATTTTTGCAATTAAAAATGAAAAATATTTAATGCAAAATTTAAACTTAAGTAAATATTTCTCCTTCCGACTTACTATAGTAGGGATTAAATTGAAAACAAATGGAAAGCATACCACTATTATTATCATTATAATTATTATTATTATTATGTTAACACTTTTTGTTTTATTAGCAACTAACATGAGAACTTCAAATAGTTTTTAACAGGCGCTCGTGCATGTACAGTAATTTTATATATTATATAAACAAACAAACGTAGATTAATAGTTTTTGTAATTAAAACTGCCAAAGTTATAACAAGCGAAACCCTTACTGTAAACATTATAAATAGAGAAGGAATGAAAGGATATAATCGAATAGAGCACAACAGAATGCG
Source organism: Glossina fuscipes (assembly GCF_014805625.2). Taxonomy (NCBI): domain Eukaryota; kingdom Metazoa; phylum Arthropoda; class Insecta; order Diptera; family Glossinidae; genus Glossina; species Glossina fuscipes. The sequence goes on along the minus strand of NW_023998416.1, from coordinate 31,386,536 downwards.
TCTGGTACAGATAATTGAAGAACGGTATAAAAAGCTATTTCGAAATTCTCGTGCACTAACGACAACTTCTTCATTAGTCAGTCATTTAGAAAAAAGGTTAACACATTTTTTTTTTTAATATATTGCATACATCAACACAAACGAAAACTTACACGCATACGTACATAAAAAAGCGTTTGACCGTAAACCGAAAACTGCCTTTCAATGAATGCAAATCATTTAAGCGAAATACTCAGAACATAATAACTTAAGTTTGCGAAATTTTTTGATTAAAAGAGCTTTTTTTTAAAACAAAATCCACTTTCGAAAATGCCATCTTCCCTCAACGACAATTTACACGTCAACACATACGCATACACGAGACAACAAAAGTTCTTCAGCCAACCCTAATAACTATCTTAGAAGACTTTTGTTTATGTTATTTATGTTATTAGTTTATTATCGAAAAAAACATTTGCAATATTAGTACGGGACTAATGGAGGATTTGATAACGTATATATTTATTTAAATTTCTTCATTTTCTTTTTTTTTTAACTAACATTTAAGTTCTTTTTCTCATTTCTCTCTTAAATGTTAACAATAATCTTAATATGTGATTTTTTTTCTAATGCTTAGTTAACGAAATAATTGGCTTCCATTAGGTAGAAAGAAACCAATAGAAAGGGTACGAGTGAAAGTTTCTTTAACAAAATGCCTTTAAAATGTAAATGTTTTATTTATAACACATACTTTGACAAAATTTTTAAAAAATGCAGCAAAATATTTTAGTTCCAAACCTTTGGCTTCAAATTTACTAGAAAAAATTATATATATAATGAAATTAAACACAAAAACAAAAAACTATTTAGATACGCAATGTATAGTCACTACTTTAAGTCAATTTTTTTTTATTATTTAATGACATTAAAAAAAATAATTAGTTGTCTAAACCGAACGACTAGAACGTTTTCCTTTTTTTTTTTATTTATTTTATCACTTTTTTATTTTACTATTATATAATTATTATTTAAACTAAAAACACTATCCTGCCTCATTTTTATTGTAAATAATATACAACTTAAAGCGTTAAAATAAAGCAAAACGTTCTAAAGTAATAAATAAATAAAAACTAGTACTATTTATAAATTGTGTAAAAAAAATTTTTTTTTTGTATATTAAATATATTTCCTATTATTTAAAAAATAATTAAAAGATTCTTTACTTATAATGCCAGATTACATCTCAAAAAAAAATGTTTTTTCTTGAATAAATAGTCACAAATTTCCTTTATTTTTATGAACTTCGAAGCGCTTTAATAAAACTACTTTGATATTAACTTTTTTATAATTTGCTAATGTTATTTTCCCTTGCTCTTGTTTGGACTGGCATTCCTTTTTTTTTTTTATTTTTGTAAATTTTTCTCGTAGTTAAATTTAAAAAAAAAATGATGAATAGAGAAACAATTGTATAAAATTTGTATTCTTTAAAAAATGATACACTTATATATAATATATACACTAATATTAAAATGAAATAATAATTCAAAATATAAAAATGTTTAAATACATAAAATTCTTTTTCATTTTATTTGTTATATCCGGCACCATTTGTGGAACAAGGGTATATACGGCTGTTTGCAACGCCCAGAAGCACTTGAGCTGGACCCAACTTTTAGTATACCGATCGATTCAGAACTACTTTCTGATTTGATCTAAGCTTGTCTTTCAGTTCTATTTTGTTGTCTTCAACCCACAAAGTAACCAAACATTCGGAAGTGGTGGTGATAGCAGGACTATTTTTAAAATAAAAGTTTTTTTTGTATGAACGTGTGGGCGTTGTAGGCGTATACTTTGAAAAGTTTAGATCGCTTCCAAATTCTCTTGCAAATTTGTAGGCGACATCTTCCTTTTCGCAAAGAGGAAAATATTTATCATAGATACTGCAGAAAGCTGACAAATGAACGAAGGAACAGATGGACAGGCTTAGTTGCATTTGAAATTTGAAACTGGCCAACAATTTGTGTACTTTTTGTGATTTTTAAAGCTTGATACATTGTATTATTCCATTTTGCGCAGAAACCACAGCCCATAGCAGATGCGTTCAAATTTTTGTGCATTTAAATGCTATAGTTTGAGTAATGAGAATAAAAAACTAATTTTTTGCTTTCATTTTACGTGCCCTTCGACCAATTCGGTCTATTTTCAATGCCATACCGCGTGCGAGAACTTCCAATGTTCTGCCAAGTGTGAAGCCGATAGTGTTATTCACTGAAAGATGATGCGAATGCGGAAAAGCGGAATGACGAAATTAATATGCCGGCGTTCATCCTAGTGTACGTAGTTTTGATAAATTCAAAACGAAGAAGAAATCAACAAAACCGATAAATATGTTACAGATAAAGGTAAAAGTGCTTGTAAACACTTACCAAAGCCGGCAATCTTATCAGTCTAGATTTAAAAAAAATTTTTTGTATTAAATATATTCTTCAAATCGATCATGTTTATTTTCGACAAGAGAGTAGACAATATTCAATTGTAAATTAGAACTAAAACAAGCTCTTAATTTCGATAATATAAATTTACCATAGCTCTGAGTAACAATAAAAGAGTAGAGAAAAAGCGAGAAAAAGGAAAAAGAGCACACATAATAGAGAATAGAGAAAAAATTTTCACTTAAAACTATTCTCTGCTTGTTTATTTACTCTTACACGCGTACACGTATTTCTAAACTTTCTTTGTATCAGCGCATAGGACACAAAGACAGATTATAGAAAACACCTACGTAAAGAAACTAAACTTAGTCTTTCGCGAACAAGAAAACGAAAACAAAAACAGAAAAAATTAAATGAAACCGAGTCACTAATTTGCGGTTAACTAGAAGCGCATACAAATGTATTTATCGTTTACGTAGACATAGATTCGTCACTATGTATCAATCTAGCTATCAAGTGTAAAGATCGTTCACTCTTAAATGCGTGTAAATGCGATAGAATGCATGCAATAAATAGCAATAAGGGTATCTTTTAGTTGTACAATAATAAAAATGAAACAAAATTGTAAACGATATTCTCACATTTTTCTAGATCAGTTGACATTTGACAGCCCGTGTGTGTACGAGACAAACATTTCGAGCGCAGTAAATTAGATAAATAACGAATAAAAAATATTAAAGTTTTAAGTGCGCTTTGTTTGTTTTGTTTTTTTTTTTTTTTTTTGTTCACTTGAATTTAAAAATTTGTGCGTTTATTATTCAAATAAAAGAATAAATAAATAACAGAGGAAAATCTTTAAATTTTTATTTACTTCGAAAAAACTGTATGGATAAAATTTATATAGTTTCACATGCTATCAATTAGTAAATACATATATATATCTAAATAGAATATAAAGCGAAAAATTAATTAATTGAAAAGTATTTTCAATATATATACATGATATGCGTGTCTAATTTCTCCGCTAAATAGTTGCCGCATAAAAAGTTTGTATAAAGCCAAATGCGGAGGAATTTATGTTCAATTTGCTGCTGAATGCATTTACGGATATTTATCTAAAGAATTATTCTAGATATAATAATAATTAAATGCTTTTCAATTAAACCCCGAATATATAATGTAATAAAAATTTCATAAATGATTTAAATGCATACGAATAAATTTAAATTTGTTTCACCAAACTTAGAAAAGGCAATTAAAGTGTAGTGAATCTTGGGTATCCACCATTTCATGCAAATATATATGTAAATCGATTGTTATTAATTGTTATTAATGGGTTACTGGTCAGAAACATTCAATTGGGCTGAACCTTCACCAGGCCCGCCTAAACATTAATATCAAATTATAGATCCATACGTTACCATTTACGCTGTTGCACAGTTACATGGCTTGTTTGTGGGCATCCGCGCCCTTCAACTAAAACCGTTTGTTTCGTATTTCAGTTTCTACCATAATAATATGCAAACGCAATTATCACGTTCGCTTTGTGATGAGCCCTCCAACCAACACACAAAAATTGTGAAATGGTTTACTATATGTGTGAGCGTGTGAGTTGAATCTTTTCCATAGTAATTACTCTAATTTTGATCTCGATGAAACTGTTATAGGCTAGATTTTCATTCATTGCTGGCACGTTTTTGGACTGACTGCGCTTATTTTTCTTCTCTACACCACTTGTGGTACGCGGATGCATTAAGTTTACACAGACATATGTAACACCCAGAGGAACATGGGATACATCTATCTTTTATTATACCGATCGCCTAAGTCAATCTAAGAATCTTTGTCTCTATCTCTCTCCCTACGCGTATCAGGGTGCCCATGTGTGCTTATGTTCCACCTACAGGTCGCAATATTTAAAATATTTTGATGATATTTTGTACGTTGATGTATTTAAAGACAAGGACGAACGCTATTGAAAATGGTTCGAGTTGAACTGCATTTTCGACCATCGTCTTGTTTTGAAAAATCGTTATATGAAAAAATGGCAATTTTCAAAGCTCCAATATGAAAAGCTTTCATGATGCCTTCATATGTATACTTTTCGGTGTATTAAGCGAAGTGGTGCAGAGTATTTAAAGACCAGCCTCGACCGACTGCAATGTGTTTACTTTTTATTCCATAAATTTAGAGGGTTTTTCTGGTTATAGTAGTGTGTGTCAAGTTGATACTTGTAAACAAATTGTAATCAAATTTTTTGTACTCTGTTAATTTTGACTGAGTTTGTAAGCGAGTCACACCTCTTTCTGGTTATATAATTACCGGTTTCACTATCTAAGACTTAATCACAACTCGTCAAGTTTCCAAGACAGCAGTTGGCCAGATAGACGGATCAACGGAAAGAAGGAGAGGCGAACGGACGCATAGACGGACCTGTACTTCATACATCTGTTTTATATGATTTCTAATCAATATTTCTGGATTTTTCAAGCCCACGGTCATGGGTGTACACCTAAACAATACGGTCATTTTTCTTTATATATTTTATTTCAAAGCATTCTTTTCCACCTTACGAATCAAGCATGACGATCAAAGTTAGTATTTCCCAGTTGCTTGGTGCGAAGTATAAAACAATCTTTCTTATTATCATCAAGTTGTAGAAATTAAGTCTTTTCAAAAAACAACTAATCCCCACCTAAAATAAAGATATATATATTTATTTTGTTGCGTAATTCAGATAAATATTTCGGTCAAATTTCGGCTATATGCTTTTTTTAGTTCACGAATTATTAAATAAAATAGTTTAGATGTTTTTTCGCTTGGAATTTCATTATAAACGTAAAAAGGAAATTATAACTGAATCTTAGTAATTCGAAAACCACCCAATGAAAATTACGTCTCGAGAAGAACTCGTTTAAAGTTTCCAAACGTGTCATCGGCATGTTTTTTTTTTTACAAATATTTTTATTATTTTTTCCATCAGTCTGCACTTCGTAAAAATCCTATTTGAAGTCGAAATCTTTTTCCCTATTCGCTTTTCTCCCTTCACTGCATTTGACAAATACAAAATCACACGTCTCCATTCGCGTTTCCATGGACGTTTCGAAATGGCAGAAACCGCGGCAAAAAAATGAATAATTCAATAGATGAGTTTGTATTCAGCACCAAATTTGTAATTTCGCGACGAAAACAAGAAAAGCTTTCAAATGTTTGAAACAAAGTGCCATCTACATGAAACTACAGCAGCACATTTCTGTTAGAAAATTCTTCTAAGTGAATTTCATTACTTTCCAAAGGCATCTGTAAAAGAGATGAGAAATAATCGGGTGGAATGCTAGGCTATAAGTTAACAACAAGGATTCAGTTGACAAAGTAATATTCCTCCCATCCTCCTTTCCTTGCGGTATGAAGTTTTTCCTCTATATTAGTATAGAAACTTCAAAGCAAGTATTCGACACTATAAAAAATTTCTGAAAAATTTTGCATTTACTTTACTCCCTTGAAATTAAATTTCTTGTTTTGGTTAAGATTTCGTAGAGATGTCAAAAATACTCCTCATTTACCCTCATTAGAAATCATTTGCAGATACCATCACAATCGAACGTTTTGACCTTCAAACTAAGGAACGAAAATCCAATTGTTGACTCTGACTCGATTGATTTCTCGATTGGCGCAAATGTCATCTTTAGCAACAAATAGAAATCTGAAGGCATAAAATTTTACTAATAAAGCGAAAGAAATTTACTAACACTGGCATGATTCTAATTTATGCAATAGTCAAGTACTTTCTTTTTCCTTTGTTTTCATTACCGGATTAATTTTGAACTAATTCTAGTTAATTGACGAAACAATCTTATACCAGTGAAGTGAAGATTACTGGTAACTGTGATACCCAGTCTTAGACAATCTTAAAACAGTAACTATTGTTGCAGTTAATCTTCAAAACTCTAATATCATTTCTCATGTCATTCGATCTGTCTGGTACATTGTTATATACTTCATTATTAGCTATTACATAATAAGTTCAAAACATATTAAAATTGGTACAAGGTTTGCACACTTGTTTTAATTGTGATACAGATATTTTGAACTTTGTAGAAAACATGGTAGAAAAAGTTAATTGTCTAAACGAAATTTTTATCTCCGCCATCGCTTGTGCTGCAGGAGAGACTAACTTTGTGAGGATGAATGGAGATAGACACAACTTTTATTATTCAGAATCGCTTTCTGAATCTTGCTAAATCTTGAAGACCGCCTGTTCGTCTATCCATCTTCTTTCACGTATTCAACCTCCAGATCACAATTTTTCAGATACTTTAATGAAATTTGGTATACGTGACGTATTTACGCAAAGAGGACGGACGCTATTAAAAATGGTACGGACCGTACCTATTTTTCGATCACTTGCCATATAACACTTTGTTTTGAAAAGTCGCTGCATGAATAATTTTGCGAAAACAAAATTGGTGGATGATATTAAATGGCGGGCCGTGGCCGACTATAATGTCTTTATTTGCTTAAAATTAATTTTCAATTAACATGTGCGATGTCATTTCTGAATGTCTCCTTCATATGCTCAATTTGCAGCGCCGGCTGGCTAGATAGGCACTGCCAACGTTCAAAAGAGACTCATGTCCTATCAACAGTTAACCGCTTGTCTAATAAATCATTCCTTTCGGTGCCGAACTCATTAAAGAAAGACTTGATCATTATTAACTGTCTTCTTTTTCTATTCTTCATTAGACGACAAACTTAGGAACATAAACATCGTGAATTATGAATTGCTTGCCGTAATAATAAATGTGTAATGATAGGTGTGTCAAGTATACTCATATGAAGTTCTAATTATCTTACCTTACCGCACAGTGCTAGTACAGGGTCTAACTACTAACCCACATGTGAGCCTAATACGTACACGTAGTAGTCACTAAGTGTCAATACAATATTTTCATTATACATTATGCTTTTATAACTAGTATATAGCGATGAAAAATGTGCATTTGAAAATGCATCTGTATACGCCATAGATAAAAACAACAAATATTTTTTTTTTTTTTCAAAATTTAGAATAGAAACATAATGTAACACAATTATACAATATACAACACTTGTAAGTTACAAAACTAATGTCAAGGTTTATTCAAAAAAAATAAAACTCCGCATGGCCCACATTTATTTTTCATATTCATTACCGAAGAATGAGGATTCATATTGTCAGCGTGTTTGCAACGCCGAGGCGGAAGCCTCAGAGGCACCGAAAAGTACATGCATTCTTGATCAAATTCCAAGTCGATTTAAGCCCGTCCGTCTGTTCGTCTAGCCATCTATCCATCTGGACAATATCTGTTGTAAACATTCTTCTGGCAGAAGCGTTGGAAGTTGTGGCCAAATTGGTCGAATGGCACGCCCAAAGTAATACGTAAAAAATTGGTTTTTTTCTCATTACTCACAAGCTAAATTAGACAAATCTATAAAAAATTTGAACTGTTTTCCATAGGCGCTGCTGTAGTTAGTATCTCTACACGCTTGCTCGATTTTAAAGTATGTCATAGTTTAATTTATTTTAAAAACCCTTACACAACGCAAGCTTCGAAAATCCCACAACGTATATAAATTCTTGATCAATTTTAAATTAGAAATGCATCTGAGAATGTCCGCCCGTTCAACTGTCTGCCTGTCCGTCTGCGCAACTATGTAAGATACTATACAGATATGTGGCGAAAATTTTCCGTTCGCAAAAATGAGGATATCGCCTACAAATATGCAAAACAATTTGGAAATGTCGCAAACTTTTCAAAGGGCACGCCTACGATGTCCGCATGCCTATGCAGCAAAAACTGTAAACACTTTTGTGTTTTCCGTTTTCCGTGTTTTTTGCTTATTACTCAAAAAGCACAACACATATACCATATAAATTTTCATTCTTATCCTGAAAATTGAAAAAATCGACCGCGCCCACCCAATATTGTAGGATATAAAAATTTCATTCCTTCCCTTTTTTTTAGGGTACTTGTTCCATTTCACTTTTGAAATCTCTTGAAGAATAAACGGATAGAAAGAAAATGAAAACAAATTTCTGCCTCATCCAATATGCAATTTATTTCCACGTCTCTTCGCACTTAATCACAGTAAAAGACATTTTTAATTTTAACCTAAAGGCGCACTCTTTAAACCGGGCACAGTCTACTACTATGCCCACAGCATCAGACTGATAACATCGAAACATTTCGAAAGCTTCCTTTTCATTGTTTTAATTAGAGCAAAAGTTATTAATCTTGAAAAGCAAAAACTAAATAAGTATTTGCATAAATGTTTGTCTTATCATATGTAAAATTTAATTGAATTAAAAAAAAACAACATTAATATAAAACTTCGTGTCACACTAATTTATGAGTAATTAAAGAGAATTTTCAAAAAAATGAAACCAGTATCAAGGTCAAAGGTCAATAAAACACTAACCAACAACAGCCATGACAACAAAAACAACAACAAGAGCAACAATTGATGAACAAAATACTAACGTAATAGACAGAAGAAATATTTCTTCAATGAATGTTAAAAGCAAAATATGAAAACAATACATGTGTGAAAATTTTAAATATAACAAGTAAAGATATAACACTGGGCCACGACGTACCGTTAAATATCCTACACCACTTCCCTTAGCACTTTTACTCCCACAACGACTTTTCAAAATAAGAAAAAAGTTGTCCAATCCCAATTATTTACAAAGCGTCGGTGCTCGGGTCAAAGCACGCCGATGTGACAGACATACATAAGGATAGGCAAGCTCGATATTATGAAAGGTGTTTCTAGATGAACTCCTTCTGGGCTGAACTCCTATATCCGTACAAACTGAATATACTCTTGTACTACAAGTCGTTTAGAGTATAAAAACTAATAATCAATTTCTCTTTTACTAATTATTCGTTAATCTATAGATGAATTAAAATACAAAAAGAATTTTTCGAAAATAGATTAAATAAAATATCAATAAGAAAGACTATAATACGGAATTCTCGCCGAAATGGAAGCAACCACACCAGCATCAGCCGTAGAAGCTATAACAGGAACAACGCCAACAACAACAAAATCGAAAGAAGATGATATAAAAAATAATTTTAAAGACAACGAACATAACGTAGTAAGACTTTCCAAAACTGTATCTACACCAACTGCTTTAAATTTAGGATTTCTTAACAAATCACCTCCTACTCCTACGCCCAATTTGGGGTCAGTCGGCAAGCAAGGCTCAGTTAATTTTCGTCATAGTTTGCTATACGATAGTGGAGCTGAGAGTTGCGATAACGATGATCAAACGCGCTTAATACGTACACCCTCTGTGCGGTCTCATAAATTCATTATAATACCGGCATCAACTCCATTGGGAACACCGCAACAATTATCGCCTACAAAATCCACGCCGTCATTAACAGGTTTACAAAAACTGCCTCTGACACGACATAGTACAGTCACTGATCAACGACCTATGCAAGCTAGCAATCCTAATCTGACAGATATTACTCACAGAGCAGCAATCAACATCGCAAGTTCAACACAAGCATCACTAGCACAATCGACGTCATCTCCGATCACAACAACTGCGCCGGGACTAATACAGCGTTATTCGCATAGCAAATATCAAACGCCGTTCATAACGCCAACACTGTCATTGTCTGGCGCGGATGTCATTCATCAAACTAATGGACACGAAGTCGGGGCGGTGACAACGGCAACATCAACGGTTTATAGCACAAAAGCGAATACAAGTGTTAAATTTACAATTGAGGATTGCGAATCAGATAGTGCCGCTGCCGACGATACGACAATAGCAACAACAACTACAATTACAACCGTTGTTGGTGCATCAAATTATACATCAATTCCCGCAATCAGTTCAATTTATTCCGCCAACTATTTCACACTAACGCCTGCATCAACGACAACACTTTCATCATCGTCGCCATCAGTGAGAACAACTGTGAGACCCGTCTCAGCTCTGTTAGCATCCAATTTAACGAACACATTAACTCCGGGAATTGATTCGCGTTCGCGTTACGACCGCAACAGCAGCATGCGTTCTGTAGTGTCAGGTGAGCGTGAAATTGTCGCCAGATTACATTCGCTGTTCTAATTCAATTAATCCAGCAGAGAAGAAAACACACAAACACATAACGTCACCTTAAAATGTACAAATTATAATACATGCAATAGATACACATGCGTACGTACTTACATTCGAGCGGGCAAATAAATAGATTAAAAATGTTTTAGTAAAATGAAAAATAAAAAAAAAAATTAACATTTACGAAAAGCACATCTCCCCTACTTATGCATACATATGTATATCGGTCCTTTATGTATTATATATTAAAAAAAAAACATTTTTTTCTCTTTATTTTAGCTTTTACACCAGATTCGAATGAGTTAACAGTTAACAGTTTGATACAGCCCTCATCATCCAGTTGTGGCGGTGGTAAAGACTTGAACACCAATTCCTACTTACTGCGTGACAATATCGTAAATCAAATTTTCTCCGATGTTACATCAGTACGATCGTTAGCTTCGATAGGCATTGGTTCAACCGATGGTCGGCGATTGGTAATACGTAGAGTACCACAAACACCGAATGAGTTGCTGAATTTCGCCACTCCTCCATCACCACAGTAAGTCACAACTGCAATTAGAGAAAAGGAAATGCTAACAATCGAGAAAAAGTTTTCTCCCTTAAAATATTACAATGAGGTTGATTTATTAGACAGATGTGTGAGAAACAATTAATATTCAGCGATTCAAAAAAAATTTTAAGTAAGTGTCGTAAGATCGGCATGAATAGCCCAGTAGATAAGACTCGCGACTACCCGGCCAATGTTTGTGGATTCATATCTCAATGCGGTAGCAACATATTTGGAGCATACTCGCAGCACCCTTGGAGCATACTTGTTCATAGTCGTAGTGAGTGCTCCGATAGTGAAGGCGTAAAAGTGAGGGATTAGGCACGCACCTACGAGGCTTGCGACCATCTCCCTATCTCTTTCTCATTTCTTTTTGAACATCAACGTGTTGTACGTATAGGTAACATCCCTCGAGTAATTGCTTATATAATATTAAAAAAAAAAAAATTTAAACGACAGCTAAAGGAAACTTTAAGCGACTTTAAAATTGACAACTAAGCACGATTTGGCAGACAGGCCCAAAATATAAGAAGATGGCTAAATCTTATGAGCCGTACTTTTTCAAACTCGCCACGAAGATATACGCTTTTTAAGATCGCTAAAATGCCCATTTACTGATTGTATTGCGAACGGTGATACAAAGTTAGTACATTTTTATCTTTCGATGACAGAGATTAAAACTCGGCCACTCTATCGCTATTTTAATAACTAATTAACATTGAAGTTAGCTTTAAACTATAAAGAGACGATTTTTCAGTTCTCAAAGCATAGAAATAGTTTCAGTATCTTTTTAACCAGCATTTGCAAAAATTCGAAAAACTCTTAAAAACCTTGCGGTCAAAATCTTTGAATTTTAAAAAATGATTGAACGAAATGCGTGAAAACATTTAGAAAGTGAAACCTCGCAAACAATCAATAAAAATAATATATATATATACATGAAAGGAAAAATTAGTAAAATTCAATTAAATAAAATCAAATTTAAAAATTAATAATACTATGTCGCATCGTCATCAAAATTCCGCTACATCCTCAAAGCACTTACAATCGACATATCTGCATTCACATTTTAATCGGATCGCCAAAATGTAAGTTTCCAAAGGTTTTTATTTATGATCACAAATTCAACTAAGCGGAGCTTTGATTGGAAATTTTTTACATTTCAAATCGAATGATGAACGCTCACGGTTTCAAATACTTCCTTCAAGAAGTCAGTTTTTATGATTATTTTATTTTAACCGATTATACATTACACCACCTACGGTACAAGGAAACAAGGATTTATTAAGTTTGTACGCAAGTACGCAAAACCAAGAAGAATTTGGGATTTAGCCAACTTTTATTACATCCGCCTATCGGTTCGTCCGCCTGATTTTCTTGTGTTCAGCCTACAGATCGTAATTTTCGGGATAGTTTAATGAAAATTGGTGCAACGATGTACTTTGGGACAATGATGAACTTTGTTAAAAATGGTTCGGATCGGACTAATTTTTCGAACACTTCCCCTATAGCGGCTTATTTTGAAAGGTCGTTAGATGAATAACTGTAGCCTTTTTGTTCGTTTTTTATATGAATTGTCTAAAATAAACATTACCGTCCATTTTGGGGCGAATCTTGATATACACATATACACTAGCAAAACTTTGTGTGAAGTGATACGCTTCATCTACTTATTTTGCCCGCGGATTTTTTCACGGACTTAATGATTATATATTGGTATCAAAGTTTACATTCAGATACAAGTTCTGAAATATCGAAAGTAATATTTTAAAACCTATTCTAAGACGTTTACAAACAAATAAAAAGCTTTTTACTTTGTAGCGCTTATGACTTTTTTAAAACCACTAAAGCAAGACTAAAGGATGTGCTGCGCATCTCCAGGCTTAGAAAAGGGATTCATCAAATTAGGTGGTCGAATTTAAAGCAAGTTATTTCACAGAAAAAAGAAAATTATTGTGATAAGATCACAATTACGTTACTGCACTTACTACAGTTTTCGGGAAATAAGTTGAACTGACTTTCAAGAGTAAGAAAAACTGAGTGTATTTCTGATCATTTTAATGGAAATAATATTAAAGAAAATTACAAAAATACCATACAATGTAAATAAAACCACTTATTTACTATTATTTATAGCTTCTTAATAGCTGTTAATTCTCTGTTTACCGTACTCCGTTCTGCTATTGATTTTTTCAATTTTCATAAATTTTAAAATCTAGTGTTAAAGGGATATAAAAGTGTGAGCAAATATTTATTTAACTTTTAATACATTAGCACGATATAAAATATTATGCAATGTAAAACAATTTTGCATATATTTATGGTTAAAAACAAAATAAAAAAAAAACAAATTTACTCTAATGGTATATTTGCAATGTAGCGACGTTATTGAATATCCATCAATTCAAGAAAATATTCAGATTCATAGCAGAGTGAGCTTGTAAATGCTTGCATACGATTACAATAAATGAAAGAAATGCACACACACACGCCCCTATATATGTACATGTATATATAATTATTTATACACGATATTAAGATTTTCCCATCCAACAAGTGAAAAGTCTGTAGAAGTCCGCGGCCCACCATGCACTACCTTGCACTAACCTACAAATTATCGTATAAGGACTTTTCAAAATAAACCAATATACGCCCGATCCAAACCATTTCCCGTAGTATTTGCTCTTGAGCCACAATACATCGGTGTAGCAAATTTCATCAATATATCTGAAAACTTTCGGGCCGACGGACCGACAAGCTTAAATCGATTTAGAAAGTTATTCTAAATCAAACATGATATATCCTCACACCATCAATGGTGTAATGTTTAAAAAGTAGCAGCACTGGAAAATCTGTAACTTGTAAATTAAGGCTTAAAAAGTCATCAAATTTTGGGCACATTTCGTCTAGAGGTTAGTACTATCAGAAAATCATATGCATTCGTCACTATCGTGTTATGGGCTTATTGACTGATGTATCATCTTCTGCTTTCACCAGTTAACAGCATTGAACGTGTATTTAACTCAAGCCATCTGATTCTGATTTTACTTTAGTCGACGCATATACATGTCGTGTGACGTAAAAGTTATCATTCATTATAAGTACAAAATATTTTAATAAGATCTTTATAATGTCAGTATACCTGCCCTAAATTATAAAACATTACCAGCACGCGTCTTCGGAACCATCAATGACAAGTTCATTTTGAAAATGTTTGTCGTCTGCTCAAAAAATTGCCACTAACCCACAAGGAGTTCCGTGACAGTCGATCTTTGAGTTTAATTAAATTTCTTCAATTTTTTTTTTCATGTTTCCTGTTTAAGAATTTTATTATTTTTAGAGAGTTTTCAATAATAATAGTAACTTATCTCAACAACAAATTATTCACTTTTTATTTTTCCGGAAGATTTAGTATGCGATCGTGTGTGATGTGTGCACACGTCATTCCACTACACAGGTGCGGGACATTTGATAATAAATTACGCAGTTAACTGGTTAAAAATTTTAATTTAATCCAGATGTGTATTTTATTTGCAACATCGACGATTGAGAGTTTGCTACTTATAGCATCCCGCTTACAGTACCCGAAAGGAAACAACAAAAATGTCATTGAGTAAATGCAAATCGATTTCCATTCGCTCAAACTATATCTGTCTGTCCGTTTGACTTACACCTACTCATCAGGTACTGAAAAAAACCGAAAAATGTGTACATAAAAGCTTTCGCATTTCCATCGCTAAACCTTCAAAATAGATAGGATTCACGTTCACATGGCTTCTTTCCTTTAAAATTTTCGGAGATTTAAAGAATAACCAAAAACTTACAGAGGAAGTAAACATTAAAATTACGACAAATAAAGTAGTATAGTAGTATATATCTTCCATATATATACGGGATATTTCAGGGAGGCTTATCCAAAAGGGTCTCGTACTCATTTACACTCATCACGTCACGTTTGCAACTATAGAGATTTTTCTTTGTTTATTATAAATATACATATCTTTTTTTTTTTGTAATTAAATTAATTATATAATTGAAAACATTGCATGCGCATTGTAATGTAATAAATAGTGAACAAAAAGTATTATTTACATTAAAAGTCAGAATAAAAAATAAGTAAAGAAAACAATGCATCTAGTAAGCCGAATCTTAAATACTCACCATTTCCAGTTGGTATAACAATATATTATGAATAATAAACGCGTTAAAAGGCGCCGTTCAGCACAAGATTTAGTTTGAAGTTTTCATTGCTTCTAAAATTCAAAACAGGTCATCAATCAGTCAATCAATGTTTACTGCAAATAATTAATTATTAATCGTTACGTATAAATAGAGATTAGAGAAAACATTAAAAAAAAAAAGCGTGAGAAAGAGAAAGAGAGGGGAAGAGTTTGCTATACGAATAAATCGGTCAAGAATTTCAGGATGATCCTTTGCGACGAGAGTCTCTTAATGTATTACAAATGAAGTAACAAAATTAATATAAAAAAAAAAAAAAAAAACACAAATACAGACCATCGAGATTACCGCATTCAAGTAACGAGAGGCAACAGCACCCCTTTAAAAATATTTATTAAATAAATAAATGTTGACAACAATTCAATGAGCTTTACTGAGGAAAAATATATGATTTGTTTGTTATACGTAATAGAAGGAAAACAAAATAATTTTCCTGTCTTTTTGTTTTTTATACATACATATATTTGTGAACTAGAGCGAAAAGAAAACAGGTTGCACCCGTTTTGTTGGTAACGTTTTTTATATCACTTGCTGTAGGCTGATATTAGATTTTGGCGGATGTATGCTTCACCCGGAAGAACTAGAGATACGCTTACTTACTATTATTATAGCAATAAAATCAAAATCATTTTCTAAATCAATTTAAGCATGGATGTCCGTCTGTCCGCTTGCTGTGTATCCATGTATTTTCGTGCTCAACTTAAAGGCTGCAATTTTGAAAATATTTTCATAGGTTTCGGCCAAACGATAAACGAAACGATTTGGATCGGACCATGTGCACTCAGAAGGGTCTATTGTGGAAAAATCATTATGCGAAAAAATTTCGCAATTCTAATATTGCTTGAACAAAGATAGTAAAATGGGGAATATTTTAATGGGATGGGAAGATAGTTCCAACCTTCTCCCATATAAATAAGCTCAGAAAAAGATAAGATGTTGTGCAGCAACAAAGATTGGTTTTTAATATTTTACGACGAAAATTGATCGGAAACAGTGATTTGAGTGTAGAGGACAAACGGACCGACAGTCTGCGATCATGTACATACACATGTTTTTTTGTCAAGTTACCGATAGGCATCTCTGGTTGCAAACGGGACGTCAAAATCAATATATATGCCGATGCTTTAGCAATGTCTGTATGGGTGTGTATGCGTGCACGTCAAATAAAATTTAAATATTTGTAGCTTCCGAGACCAGAATTTATGAATGAAATTTTAAAGTTATATTTATTGCTTCTACGTGAATGTTATATAATAGTAATTAAATTATTTGAATTGTATTGAATTTTAGATTACCCGGAGTTGATGATGATGACGATGATAGTTTCATGGATACATCTGATGAGACGGCGAATTTGAAACCACGTAAACAAAAATGGGGCAGTAAAATGCAATTTGTGTTGGCATGCATCGGTTATTCGGTGGGTTTGGGTAATGTTTGGCGTTTCCCTTATATGTGCTATAAAAGTGGAGGAGGTATCTATATAGCCGGTCAAGCCGGAAATCAAAAACTTTTTAAGCAAACTTTTCATATTCCCACGTTTTAAAAATCATACAATAATAAAATATCTTAAATACATGCACACGCCGTTCTACATCCATTTACTTAGATATTTATTATTTAAATACAAATTTCCTTTTCATTTTTTTATTTTTATTTTTTCTTTTTTCTTCACACAACACATCATAAGTAATAATTTTTGAATTTAAGAAACCTCATTTATTAGTGCATATGTATTAGTATTGAACAATTTGCAATGAGTTTTATGCAGCTGGACTAGCTATACACATGTATACATAACAGTCAGTCGGTCGGTCAGTCAGCCAGTTAGTTAGTTAGTTAGTCAGCTGATCACATATTCTTCAATGTTTATGCACGATTTCCGTTCCATTTTGAAAAGCAGTCCGCTAGATTACTTTATATATAAATCGAATTTGTTTTAAAAACATTTTTGATTGTTTTTTCCTTTTTTTTTTTTTTTTTTTTTTTTTTCTTTTTTCTTAAATAAAAGTATATATCAACCTGCTTTTTTCATTTACTTCAAAGCGAGAACAAAACTTTCTAAAGCAAATTAAAAAAATTAAAAAAAGCAAAACAAATTTAATTTTTAACTCAAATTGTGCTCGGTGTTTAAAATATTGCTTATTATTATCATTATTACTTTTATTATTGTAATGCATATAAATTACGTCAAAAAAAAATAAAAAAACTAGTTTTTGTCATTATATGTAAGACTAGATACCTGCTATTGAAAATGAAATTTTAATTTTAATTTTAATTTTATATGCAAAACTGAAACGTTCAACTGCAACTTCCGTTAATATATTCTGAAACATTCATGCATACATTATTACATAAGCATATTATTATCAAATATCACGTGCATAGTGTCACTATTTGTATTATTTTCATTTATGTTTTTTTATTTACTTTTCCAGGTGTTTTCTTGGTTCCGTATTGCATTATTTTAATTATTTGTAGCATACCGTTACTGTTTATGGAATTATCAATAGGACAGTATACGGGCAGAGGACCCATAGGGGCTTTAGGACAATTATGCCCACTATTCAAGGGTAAGCTAACAACTTTTCATAAATTGTTTCCCTCTTTACTCCATTAAGATATCTTTCTCAACTCTTCGCGCACTTGTCGATGATGTTTGTATGTCAAATGTATTTGCTTACTTACCTACGTAGAATAGAACTATTAACAGTTATGAGCGTGGCTCGATGTAAAAGTTACATTTAGTCCGGTATAGATAGTCTTTAATAATAAAACTACTACTAACTATGCTTAATTCATTTCTTTTAACTTTAAAATGATGTTTGTGAAGAGAATTCATTTTTGATGACCGTTATTTATATGCAAAGATCTTTAAACATGTACAACCAATTTTTTTGTTTTTTTGGTCGGTTTTTCCCGAAGCCAATGCCATAAAGCTATTTTAATCAAAGGCAAGAAATTTAAGGTAAATGAAAAGGAAACAGAGAATGTTTTCTTTTATTTTCTCCTGTATTTTGTTATATTTTTCTAAATTTGCTTAACTTACGATCCCTGACCAATACTTCCAAAAAAGTATTGCTTAGATATTTGCTCGTTCTACCCCATAATAAGCCTCCAGTCAATGGTTAAACAACGGCTTTGCATACATATCTTCTTTTAAGTTCATTAAATAACTTTCGCCTCTTTTTAAAGTCATTTGTATTGAGAAGAAAATAATACAATTTTAAAAAAAAGACAAGTAAGAATATTTTATACTCATCACTGTTCGATGCTGATCAATTATATGTAATCTTTATATAGCCTCTGCAGCTTAGTTCTGGTTGCTGCAAACGATTCGATAAAAGAATGAAATTTTAATATTTTATAACATTGAGTAGGCGTGACCGTTCTTTTTTTTTTCATCTTTGCACAGCCTCTGCACGATCGCTCATAAAATATAAATGCAAATTTTTATTGTTGTGACGAGAAAAAAACCGAGTTTATTTTGTTTTTGTTTTAAGAGGTGATATGATGTAGTCATGCCCTTCAACCCTGGGGGTTGTAAATGTGTGTAATGCACCCTCCTCTTTCGATAATCGTATAATAGTGCCTACATAATACTTATTATTAGATTTTCTTAAACCTTTGGCTTTCGATTTAATTTCAAGTGAGTCCATAAATATCGTAACAAAAAATTTGTATGTTTTTTAAATGCGGCGAAAATGGTGCGTCAAAGCTTATACATATGCTTTAGAATATGCGGGAAAAGATTCATTATGTTGAGGCAATAAGATCACTTGATTTAAACGAATCTTTGCTGGGAAGTTGTCACCTAATGTTTTAACGGTTGATTTACCTTTAGAAAGTATTTATATCCATTTATAAGCATTTCCAATAAAAAATATCTTAGCTGAGCTTAAAAGTGATAAGACGCTTAAAACGTTTCGAGATATTCCATTGCTTTTGCATTGCTTTGGCAAAAAATTTTAATTTTCGAACTTTTTTTTTTGTTTTTTTTTTTTAATCTTGCACATTAATTCTCATCCATATTACAATACAAGCCGATATATTGCTAGCCTGCCTTACTCCTATTTTCGCGGTCATCTTTTGTTTGTTCTGTGACTAGCGGCTGAACTGAATACTCATTCAGTTGTGCATAATCCAACATGAAATTGCTTGCATGCATCAACACCTTCGTAATCGAATCATGTCGAATCCTATTTGAATATGATCGCTTTGATGGCATTTGCTTTTTCATTTGCAATAAGCGTTCAAACATGAGTGGGCGTTGCCAGCTTATGATATTTGGATTAAGTATAAGGTTTTTTTTATTTACAATGAAAATTTAAGTGAAACTTTTACTTACTCTAATTCACGAAAAGCTAAACATCTGTCTAGACAGCTCATCTTTTCATTTTAAATTTCATTTATTTATTTATTTTTTCTTAAATTCACAATCAAATATTTGAATAATCATCCAATTGCACAATTAAGACAATTAATGTCGCAATTATAACTGCGATACTTGGGGTACTCTCACTCAAAGCTATTACACAATCTACACTTAGCTGCATATTTAAGTATTAAAAAATGCGCATATATTTGAATATTTGAATAACTTATTGATAAATATTTTTTTCAATTGTTAATATAGTCTCCCTTTTCCAATTTCCAAAAACCTACACGGTAAGAGATTATGGTAATTTATTAATAATCTACATACAATGCACATAAATACAGATGTCTTTAGAGGCTGAACATGGATTCCTGGAGTGAAGGCGTTAAATACAGGGTGTCCGGCTGCGTTTCCATGACCATAAGCGAGAACATCAATTGCCCCCTTGAAATGTGCAAGAACCTCTTGGGCCGTGTTATCTTTAAATATAAATACATAAGCAAATCTTCGTCCAAGGTTTACCATAAACTTTGTTGTCTTAAATTCAAGTTTCTAAACACGACCTTTAATTAACTAACATTGGTTTTCTGTCTTCAGTTTGTCTGTTTGTAAAATAACAAAAATATTTTCAGTACATAATCGAGTACGCTGTGACCCCGTCTTCCATAGAATCTCCTTCTTCGTTCGCTGTCCAACGTGTGGTAGAAATATGTACCGATTTTTCCAAAAAACATACATGCTAGGAGTGATATTTAATGCCAGTAACATTTTCTAACAGTGTTATTGAGTATCTGAGCGTAAAGTGCTTTATTTCTTACGACGATAGTCGAAAAAAATGCATTCTTTCGTCAATATCGTCAAAAATTCCCGCGACTTTCTTACACTATTTCATGTCCTATCAAGAAAACCAAGATACATGATATGTAGGTAACGATGAAAGGTGCTTACTTTGTAATTGTGGTGCAGGGTAGATTGTATATATTTGTACAGATACATCCAGAAGGATTTAAGACGAACGCAACATTTATGATTATTACACCATTCAAAGTATTTGCGCAAGTATGTTACGTAATGAACGACAAAGGAAAAGAGTTAATGATGATCAAAATATTTTCCTCATCGTTCATCATCATTCGAATCATTTTTTAATCGCTCTAATCTTGTCTGTCCGTCAATCTTCATCTACGTGTTTCCATGTTAAAGTTGTAGATCGCAAATTTTTGAGATATTTTAACAAAATTCGGTACATTAAGGTATTTTGGCGGCTCCAGGAAAATAGAGATTTTATTTTAATGAAAAAACAGTAAGAACTTATTCTCGCACTTAATTAACTGATAGTTGATTAGTTTTTTCTAAAATTTTTCAATGATTCATTTTGATCAAAAGTTATGCCTGTAAAAACAAACACAGAGCAGTTAAAAACTGATCCCCTTTTCATCTTCACGCTTTCACTCTACGGTAAGAATTCAAGTTTACAAAAATGACGGGCCCGCAGACTAATAAATTGTCTTTTCTAACACACTACAACAACCAGGTCTCGTTCGATGCTTACTTTGCACCTTTTTTGTGTTCAGGAAAGCAATCCACGGTTGTATATATGTTAATAGACAAACACTTCCTGGTTTAATTTGTGGTAATACAGTTTTTCTTTGCAGCGACAGAAAACCAAGTGTTTGAAACGTTGCTGACTGAAATGTTGTTACAGTTTATTAATTAGCATATGAATGAATTTTAGAATTTAGTTTCATATCTCATTCTTAATCATAGAGAGCGAGCGAGTCATACTTGTTACTTACAATACACATAAGTTAACCGAAGTAATTAGACCGTTCAGGAAAATTAACAAAATACGTAAACTATAGTGAGAACCGAGCCGCTCAGTACTTTTGACCATGTGACTTGTAGGCTTAAATAGAGAAAGTACACTTTTGAATTGCTTGGGATTAAGAAAGTAAACGTAGAAAACTGGCTGCAACTGTGCAGCTTACGCCGATGCTCATTATGATGGAAACTATGTATAGATCAGAGAATGCAAGGAGCGCTAGATAGAGTCGGTCTCTTGAGATCTCCTGCACTGAAGATAATCAGGGATAGACTCAAGTACGCAGCAAACATCAAATATTTAGAGGTCTGCATCAACGCGTCTTGACCAGGTGGCAGTCACGGAGGCAATGCAGTAGAAATGCTGGGACGACTTGCCAGTCCATCCCGGAATCGCGTTGGTTGAAAACAACCCCCACTTTATGTTCCATCTCTATGTAGGTTATTTACTAACTAAGCACGGCTCATTGAACGACTATCTTCAGAACAACATCCACATGTTGTGTGAATACCCCACATATGCTCACTTCAGAAATGTGGAGGCGATGAGTATAAAGTGAATAACTAAAGGCTATGAGTTAAATCGAACCATTGGCCCGTCCGAGACAACGGGTTCTTAATGGGGTTACGAGTACGCTGCTTTCAGCACACGTAAAGAAGTAAATGCCCGGCGCGACAACTCTGTCTGATAAAGGTGACCAACGTAACGTAGACTGGGGGACTGAGTGCACCATCTCCGAGACATATGGGTCACTTATGAAACTGGCTTCGGCCGCGGAATCTTACCCGGGTGCTTATCTTTCTTTTACCACGAGTGTTTGGAGCCCCTAGAAACATCCTCTGTTCTGGGCTGTGGTTGTCCGAAATTCGTGAGAAGAGCTTTTGCTTGGTGTGGAGTTGCACTGCAACAAGGTGTCTGAGACGTGACGGATCTCGACCCCTCCAGAGGGGGGAATACGTCTATATAACATGTACCATATAACACCCTCGGGGACATGAGTAACGCGATCTCACTACGTGTGCCATCGGGCACAGTGGGGTTAGCTTTCACGGCAGATATCCACGTTGAACACCCCGGTACATCTGTTCACATGAGACTACATATAACACCAATGGTAGATAACGCCTCATACTGTAAAAAAGCACACTTTTGGCTTGCTCTCTGATTAGCTCAGTTTTTCGCTTTCTTTTTTCCTAGCAACTACTCCACATACTTTATATAAGTGCTGACCTATTTTAAAGGTGCTTTTGTATTTCATTTCAATTAGGTGCTGGCCTTGCCAGTGTCGTTGTTTCATTTCTGATGTCCACATACTACAGTGTCATTATTGGTTATTCAATTTATTACTTCTTCACATCATTTAAACCGGAAATGCCGTGGGTCGATTGCAACAACAGGTGCGAACAAGAATATTAAAAACCGTGGGCTCTATTTAGTTGTTTCTTGTTTTTCAGATGGAACACACCGGATTGCTGGGTACCTCAACGTTTTAGCGCCAATATAACAGCACCTGTTATGTCACGGACACCAACCGAAGAATTTTTCGAGTAAGTTTCGATAAAATATTTAGATAGAAGCACTTATTTACTGTACTTGTGGATGTAAGTATGAAAAACGTGATTAGAAAACTGTATTGGCTTTTAGAAATAAAGTGCTACAAATTAGTCCCGGAATTGAGTTTCCGGGCTTAATGCGTTGGGAGCTGTTCGCTTGTCTGATCTGTGCCTGGTTAATGGTTTACTTTGCTACTTGGAAATCAATAAAATCATCAGCAAAGGTAAGGCCAGTGCTTCGAATCTAATTTGAAATAATTTTATTGATTTTTTTTTTTTAATCTTCTTCTTCCTCTTAAGGTTCGTTATTTTACTGCCACTTTTCCATTTGTACTCATTGTAATATTAATGTGTCGCGCTGTTACACTAGAAGGTGCCAGTGACGGTTTACGTTATTTTTTTCGTCCCAATTGGGCGGAAATTAAAAACGCCAACGTCTGGATTAATGCAGCCTCACAGAATTTCAATTCTTTGGGAATTACTTTTGGTTCCATGATTTCATTTGCCAGTTACAATAAATATAATAACAACATTTTGCGGGATACCGTAGCAGTTGGTATCGTAAATGTCTTAACGAGTTTACTAGTGGGCATCTTTGCTTTTGCCACTTTGGGAAATTTAGCTTTGGAACAAAATAGCAACGTAAGGAATGTCATTGGCGATGGTCCGGGCTTAATATTTGTAGTTTATCCGCAAGCTATGGTTAAAATGCCTTACACTCAACTATGGGCCGTTATGTTTTTCTTTATGCTCTTGTGTTTAGGTTTAAATTCTCAGGTGCGTTAAGGTATTTGTTTTACTTTCTCTTTTCTCTCTAGTAAATACTAAAAAATTTCATTTATATATATATGTAGTTTGCCATAATTGAGGTGGTGGTTACATCCATACAAGATGGTTTCCCTAATTGGATAAAGCGACACTTGGGCTATCATGAAATTGTCGTTTTGATCGTTTGCGTGATTTCGTTTCTATTCGGTTTACCTAATCTAATACAGGTTCGCTCCTTGAAAATGTAAAAGTGAAATGTTTTAATGCATTATGCCCATAGGGTGGCATATACTTTTTCCAATTGATGGATCATTATGCCGCATCGGTAACCATAATGTTTCTGGCTTTCTGTCAAATGATAGCGATTGCCTGGTTTTACGGTATAGAACGGTTGTCGAAAAATATTAAACAAATGACTGGAAAGGCGCCTTCGCCATATTTAAAATCTTGCTGGATAACATTTGGACCTTGTTTACTTTTTGTAAGTACGAAGACACTTCAACTTTTTTTTTTTTTTTTTGTTTTGCAGTATCATGTGTGTGATTATTAGTAATATTGTTATCATTATTATTATTATTAGTATGCTTACAAATGTTTGAAGTATAGAAATACGTTCTTATCTGCCTCCGCTCAGAATAAAAATTTCATGCATTAAGGACTTCCTACCTACCTATTGGAAGCATTCATAAAAGTATCTAAAAGTATCGCAATAAGACATTCCTTATTGCTGGCTTATCGCATAAGACTTGACATTCCCGTCCATCCTGTCCTGTCCTTTCTTATATCGTCTACTTGTTCTGTAAATGAATCCTGCTGCTCTTATAGCCATTCTTTACTCCCAAAAGAGCGATTTCAAAGCAAGATAACAAACTAATCAGAATCTATTATTAACCTATACAATTAAATTCATTTTCCATATCATTTTAATTTAAGAAAAAAAAATTGAAAATCGAGAATGATTTTCATATAAAATAGTCTTAATTAATATTTTGGCAACTAAAAGATAAGTCATGAAATGTTTTTGAAGTAATACTTTCAAAATGTGTATGCGCTGTTGAAATGTGTATTGCCGTACATTGGCAACAAAGCGACTTTGAAAAGCAACTTAGCAGATATTGTAAAAGTTGATAGAATAAAAATAACACCAACAGTAATATCGGCATTGTACCAAAATGATTTATTTATGTGTGTTCTCTTTTTTTTAATTCTTTCAGGCAATTTGGATTTTAAGTTTAATTAATTATAAGGAACCTAGCTATCACAACGGCCATTACAAATATCCGAATTGGGCATTTGGTATTGGTTGGATGTTTGCATCGTTTTCGTTAGTATGCATACCAGGTTACGCTTTAATAAATCTATTAAGAGCACCTGGACAAACAATATGGGAGGTAATGGAGTGATGGAAAATGTAAATATTTTTTAGTTCTCTGAAATTTCTTTCCTTTTACTTTGCTGCTACTAAGTAGCGTTTCAAGGTGACGTTACATCCTAATATTTACGAATGTAAGATCTGTGGTGAACATCACTGCGAACATGATTACCCAGAGCAAGAGCAATATATGCTGCAACAGGAATTGGCTGCTTTATATAAACCGCAGACACAAGGCAGTCCTCAACACACTTATACCATGAAGACAGGTCAAAAATTCGGCTACAGTCCAATGCATTTACAGACTGCCACAGAAAACACAAAAGAGAGGCATGTAGTGGATATGCAACAGAAAGAAGAGCAAGAAGAATTGGCAGAGGCACCAAATAATTCCCTCAATGCAACCAATAATGAACAAAGATGATTCTCATTATAAGAGTCATCATTAGCTATAAAGATAAATATTTTTAATAAAATATAAAAATTACTTCAAAAATAAATGAATTAATAAGAAATTCTGTTCCATTATTCTGTTGAACGCAGTTTGTAAATTTTTAGTCATTTTTATTTAATTTATTGGTTCTGCTTTAGAGCATTAAAATGTAACGATGAAGTTGATTGAATTCATCAAATTTCGGCACAGCATTAAAATTGCGCGGTATTATACAGTAATCGGCATAAATACGTAAGCTTTTTTCGCTAACAACTGGTGGCTTAACCGATAAGTACGAATCTGTACCGTAATCACTAAGAGGTTTTAAATTGATTATTGCCCCGGCATTCACGGTAGGACGAGGTCGACTCAATTGTGCATTTGAATTGGCCGAAGCCCCCAGTAATGCCGCTGTGGTCGTCAATGTTGATAATTTTCCGATTTGTGCGTAACGCTTGTAAATGCTCATGCTGTCTTTCGGAGGATTACTCACTTTACACCCATACACCTCGTTCATGGGCGGTAACAATTGCTCTAGCGTTCTCGGATTTATCGTTACATGTTGTAGTTTCTTCTGTTGTTGTTCTTTTAACATTAAACTGGCGCTTAAATCTTCATCTGTAGAGGAATCATCACCTTCTGATGAACTCGATTCGTTGCTATTGGTAGAACTGGTAGAACTTTGTCCAGTTAATGAGGGATTTTTACGTGCCTTCCCTTCTTGTATTTGCCGTTGAAACGGTGAACGGCATGTGGGTATAGAACGGCTCGCCAATTCATATGAAATATGCTCGCCAAAATCAGTCCATTTGAAGGACTGATAGTAATTTGAATAGCCATCAATCATTTCGAAATCTTTACTAACCACTTCAATTAAATTATTAACAATTTTGTTCAAATCTGAACAAGAGTGTGGCAAGCATTTGCGTATTTTACTCCTTACCCAGTCAGTAATGGGACGAGTTTCTTCGGTTAATGAAGAAGGCTGATACACGTTATGCATGTAATAATCTGTTTGTTGTTCCCAAATGGGTTGATTTTCTGCATATTCATAAAATTGATGAATATATGATTTTAAGAACATAAAACAAAAAAAAAAAAGCTTACCCATGTTATGGCCCTTGCTGGGCATGTAATAGCCTAAAAATAAATTAATGCTGTGCTGTTTTTCGGTATCATTGAAAGTATTGCTATAATAACGGCTCAAAGTCTGCATGATATCATTTCCCTGAGACGCCCAAGCTGCAGTCTTTCGATACGTCTTAATACGATGTACAAGCTGAGAACCACCATACTGCAAAGCCAAAGTGTCACCGTGTTCTTCGTACAAATTTTCCAACATAGTAACACACTCAGAATCGAATTCTAGTTTAGCTGATTTGAGAAAGCCCAAACGTTCTAGCTGATGACCTAAAGCACACTTGCCTATGGCAAATTGAGCGGTATTCGTACGATCCAGACAATCCACGCAATTCGTTCGTACAATACCAGTTTGAAAGGTTAGAGGTAAGCCACGTGCTTTAAGAAACATTCCAGTTTGTTGAAGTACGCTCTCCGCTATTTCAGCCAACATTTCCATAACATTGTCACCACCACGACTTTTACGCGCCATATCAAAGTGTATATATTTCATACGATGCGGAGGTGGAAGAAATTGATTTAAATAACGTATGCTGTTAACTAATTCTTTCGAAAGTATAGACTCATGTTGTCTTTTTTCTCGTTTTTTGACCAAGTTCAGCATAATTAATGGTGAGCCATAATGGAAAAGTAAACGTTCAAAGTGGCGAGCCGACGTCTGAGCAAAAGGGTCAGTAATATCTAACTGTATAGGTGGTTTGGGTACCATTTTGCTTATGTCCTGCGACCAGTGTGACGGCACTGATCCTCGCATTTGAGTAAATGAACACATATCATGATCACTACTAACTATTTGTTCCGTCTCTACTTCATTCGCCACATCGCCTCGGAAATTAGCACCTCTTTTCAAGAATCGAGTGCCTGCAAATCTTGTGCTGCGACGAGCAATCAAACAAACATTTATACGCCGTCCAAATACACTAACGCACGATTGACTAACATAGCCATGAGTAACCTCCAAAAGCCAATCCTTATGTACGATGTCTTTCATGGGTTCCAAGAGAAAAGCGTTCCACACAAATCTCTTACGTGAACAACTACGAAAAGCATAATCAACCCGTCCGTTCGCCTGCTGAACATTGTTAGTTAATTTATCCCAGTCTGGTATAGGTTCTTCAATTTCAATATTTACTCCCGGCCCTACATAGCGTGGCGCCGAGGAATTATATTGAAGAGTCCGCGTCAAGTCGTACGAATACGAAAAATAAAAATTACTTCGCAAGTCGATGTTCTGAAACATCCTTTTGTAGCGCTCTTCATACGAATGAGGTGCAGTAGGCTCATTTACTTTGACCATCACTGTGTCCTTGATGGTGTAGATTAAATGCATACCCAAATGAGCGCAACACTTGCGTTTGGTTACCAAGAGTAAATAGTAGCCCTCCAGGAATCTTACAAAGCCCAAAACCCCATAGGCCGAAGTAACTTTTGGCGAACCCAAAGAGCTCAAGAATCGTCGTATTCCTAAAGCATTATATTCATTTGGGTCTTCAATAATATGCAGCCGGCTACCGTCTTCAGGTTCGAGAGTGCGATCTATGATTAAGACGCGAAAACGTGTCTCCCTATTGTTACTACCCACCAAATACATGAGCTGAAATTGAATAAATAAAGGGACAAAGTTGAGATATAGTTGAAATTTAAAATGTTATAATATTTTTGCATTGAGTTGAAGGAAGACAAATCCGTTGAATCTATATATGAACTTATATATGTACATAGAAATAAAACTTTAAATGAATAAACTAGGGCTTATGTCTGCAGATGATGGATAATTTAATCAACTTCAGTAGTCATATATAAAAATTTTCAAATGTACAGCTCAGGGCGGCATAGCGCCGACTGGGAATGTTGGAAGCTTTCACTGATTAGAAAGGAATATAAACAAGGGAAAACCCTGTAGTAGGCCGCAACCTACCATTAAACACCCTACGATATCGTACGGGAAGTGGTGGAAAAAGTGGTGCGATTCGAACGACGTTCGATCTTGCGCCAAAAATGAAAAATATTGAGCCCCATCGAATGAATACAAGAAAGAAAGAGCTCAGAACAATTTCTGAATCGAGTGATTTAATAAAAGGTGGGTCCTTCTTAAATATTCCGCAAAACATAGTATATCCTCCCATCACAAATCATAAGAAGAAAAAAATAAAAAAGTAAACATGAATATAACGACACTTTTACGAACGATTGCAGTAGCCATCATATAAAGGGCAAGCAAGTCGATACAGATTAAAGCTAATTGCTGAAACCTTCTATTTGATTGATGTTCAACAACTGAGAAGTTAGAGAAGTTATTACCAATGAAGCCGTCTGGACGTTTTTATATGAAAGTGGCTGTTATAATAAAAGTAGAGTTTATCCTGGCCGAAAGTATATGACACCGCTCTCATACAAAATTTATTTATTTTTTTTTTTTTTTTTGGTATGTTGAATGGAGATGGACTATATATAAAATTTATGAACATATCTTTTGAAAGGCAAAAAAGTGTTTAACTCCCGAATGCGATGGAGTGCATAAATCATCGAACAACTGAGTATGCGGTCACACTTCAAAGGCATTAATCAATCAATGTCAACATCACAAAAAATAAAATAAATAAATCATATTTCTGGCACTTCAACAGATGATTTGGAACGTTCTCACTCACGGTTTTTGTTTCATATAAAACGACCTTCTGTATTCCACTTATTAATGGATTGAAAACAATATTTGAGTTGCTGTTATTCATTGTTTAAGAAATTATTCAATATCTCTGATTACCCTTTTTCGTAAACACTGAATATTCTTCGATTGTAAGAAAATAGAAAAGATAAGAGCACTGCCAGAGATACGTTAGCATTTTTCACAATGTTACCGGATCGACGACTTATATGTATGCATGTGTGTATGTTTGTTGTTATATGCTTTAATTCTATACACTAGAATTAAAAGCAATCAAATAAATTTTTGGTGGAGCGTTATTCTAATAATTCTAATAATTATACTAAAATTTGTTTGAGATAGAAACTAATTTAAGTTATAAAATATATGTGCAATGGCTGCTTGGGGTAATATTTGTCGCGTATGCTCGTCACCGGCTGATCATGAAATATTTGCAAAGATTCCAACGTTCTTACATGCTAATTGTAATGAATTCTTAAAGTGGCAGAAACCAATCAATGAACTAATTGAAGAGACGACGGGAATAAAGGTTTGATAAGAAAACGAAAAACAATAAACATTTCACAGGATAAAAGATCGCTTCCAATCTCCTTCATTTCAGTTAATTTAATAAATAATAGAATTATCATTTCATTTCATTTGCAGATTGCTCCCGACGATGGTTTACCAAAAAATATTTGCGAATTATGCGTTTCTTATTTGAAGCATGCTGTGAATTTTAGAGAACAGTGTATAAATAATGCGCTCAGTTTTAATTTGGTATTGAAATATAAAAAACTTCAAAGGACTGAGAGTGAAACAAAAGAAAGCGATAAGGATAGTTATTTAATTAGCGAACAAGATTTAGACTATTCATCGCAACGCGAGTTAGAAATGGTTAACTTTTTATCAAATAACACTTTTCAAGAACAAAACAAGGTGAATAAAGCCATGTTTGATCAAACAATGCCTTCCAATTTTTGCCAACAACTGGATTACTTGAATACTCTATTCGATAAGAAATGCGGCAGCCGAAGAAAATCAAATTATCCAAAACTGTCAAGTAAAACTAATGCAACACGCGAACGAAACGATTTCCATACCGCAAGTTCCAGTGACGAAGCAGAAGATGGCACTGCTGTACCAATGCCAACGAAAGTGGATATTTTCTCGTATAAGGAAAAAAGTTTCATTGAAGATGATGTGCTAAATATATTAGAGGTTCAACAATCTGTTGCCATAAACGTACCAGATAATAGTCAGGAGCGAAAATGTAAAGCATGCTTAAGACGCTTTATGTTTAACGAATCGTTTGAGCAGCATAAAAACGAATGTATCGAACTCAGATTAGTCAAATTTATTGAGGAAGTCAATAATCTAAACTCTTCGGTGCGTATGGATATATCACCCCACGAGTTCATAAGACGCATGATATTTGCTTTGCGTAAAATATGCGAATGGTTAATGTCGTATCACAGCGATATAACGTTACCTGATTTACCTCAATACACTCAAGTACGACAAACAAGTACGGAAAGTCAAACAGATCAAACAGATAGTGACAGTAAAAAGGATTCCAGTCTAAAAGGTATATCTCCCATATTAGAGCCTATAAACACTTCTACTAAGAGAAGTGTGTTTAATAGCAGTCAAAACATATTATGCGAAATTGAACGTTGCGAAAGTCAAAATTCTCAAAAGTCTGCTTTAGCCAGTAATTCATCAGAATGTCCAGCTAACGTACCGCAAAAACTATCATATGCAGAATGCAGAACCTTAAAGGACCGGAACCGGGACCGCGACCGGACTTTAACAAATTTATTAAAAGATGATATATCGTCCAAACTACCACGAATCAACCCATTTAAATTGAATTGCACTGCCCGTTGCCAACCATGCGGCCTAGCATTCGAAACTTTGGTTGCTTTCGAAGTGCATAACGCGTTGCATCATAATTATAGCAAATAGACTAGAAAATTAACGGTAAAACATAATAATTTTTACAAAATATTTTTTGTATTTAATTATTAAATAAGTGTATGACAATCAGAAATATTTAGTGAGCAAAAGGATAGAATTGAATTCACTTATGCTTGTAAAACAGCGCAGATAATTTTTGCAATCCTGCGTCCGGCAATCCGGCATTATTTTAATATAATTGCCTTGATTTATGAACAGATAGGGGCGAAAATCTAGACTAGTTTATTAATATTCACTTCGCCAACTTCGGCACCTATCAACGTAGGCAGAATTTTTTGCATAATAACTGGTGGAAACGTAGGGAAACACGCATTGTTAAGCAGTTAATAACAAGCGGAAAAGAAACAACTGTTCTTAATTTTGTACAATTTATTACATACTGTTTCCATCTCTTTGTGACGCATTTACAATATATTATTATTTAATCCAGGTAAAAAATATTTAAAATTGATATAATTTTTTGAGTAAAATTAAGTAAATAATTACTAATTAATTGACTGTAACGTTAACTCGAAATTATTATAAACTATTTTAATAAAATATAATTTATATTCGAAATCTTAACATCGATCAAAGTTTGAAATTCGAACTTGGAATTTCAGAATTTAGTGGAATCATAATTCGATCATCAACATCGAAATCGAATCGAATTTGACCTGAATTTAATTCCTCGGAAGGACTTATGTAAGAGTCAAGTGCAATATTTCAGCATAGTCTGCCTAACTAATATAAACAACCTTTTCTACAAAACTTATCCCAAAAAGGTGCATTATTTATAAAATCTGCAATGGTTTTTAATGTAAGAGAAGTACACTAAAAAGATTAACTGCTCTACAAGACGGGAACAGCTATTGTGAAGACCTACAGTAAATCCATAATTTGCTTCTCCTATTTTAAAAATAGAAATCATCCAAGAAAAATAATCCACGCGACTGGATTTTATGTGATCAGAATTTATTACAACACCCTTCTATCCTTAAAATCTTTTTCTTCGAGAAATTTTTTCTTTATTTATTTATTCCAATTAATGCAACAGACAAAGCCCTTCAAGGACCAATGAATGTGTAATGCAGGCCAGTACCTAAATGCATGAATATAAGTACTATACAAGGTTAAGGATTATGAATTAAAAAATAGATTGTAACTACAGATTTATAAATAAGAAACTGCAAGATACAAAATGCAAGTACGAAATACAAGTTGGCTCCCCATCCACGTAGAAAGTCAAAGAAACAAAATGGAAGGACAAAGATTTCAGGGAATGTTAAGATGTATCTTTTTCTAACTTTGCCGTTGTTAACCCCCAATCACCGAAACTGTTGGCAATGATATCATAAAAGACGACGTCAACTGAGTTTTATTGCAAGCAGACCCTTTCACAAAGATTTTTGGCTTAATAGCTTTATTATCAAGGTTTATGGTATTGTCAAAAGTTGTTATTCACATAGTCTACCTTTATATCTGGGAATCCCCCGACGAAATACGCCATATGACTATTCCATGTCGGATTCATTCATAGTTGCCAGCATTTCAAATAAGAGTTCTAGTCAATTTTTCCGAGCTACTTTATTAACAGCGCTGAAAACTTATAATTATAATAATACGTTACAATTCATTTGCAGAATTCAGTTAAATTGTATAAAAAAATTCCATTATTTACGTTGATATAAATACAGTACGCCGATGTCTTGGTTTCCATACTTTCGCATTTAACATAT
Source organism: Glossina fuscipes (assembly GCF_014805625.2). NCBI lineage: Eukaryota > Metazoa > Arthropoda > Insecta > Diptera > Glossinidae > Glossina > Glossina fuscipes. The sequence goes on along the minus strand of NW_023998416.1, from coordinate 31,353,403 downwards.
TTTGCTTTAAATTCATTTTTCTTTTAAGGTATAGGTACAGTGGACCTTATCGGTAATAGTCACACGATTTGAAAAAACATTTATCAATTGAATGGTATTGCCTAATTTCCATGCAAAAGGATTAAATTCAATACACCCAGCGTGATAGCTAATAATGTCTCCAGATTATTACAATTTTTATTTTCCCTCAAAGATATATATATGGTTCTAGCTACCAGAAACGGATACATGAAAACGAGCTAATAATTCAACCGTTCTTTTGCATTAGTTGCTAAACCATTCACGTTTTATTTGCAATTTTTCTAATAAATTGATATCGAAAGTAGCATTGTTTTCCTCTTGTCTTAAAACGTTTTTCAAAAACCATAAAATTTCCAAACTTATTGGGGGACTTTTATAATTAAATAATTTATTCAAAAATCCGGTTAAATTTATTTGCCAAACGCTTGATAATTCTTGCAATAACTTCGCGTACGAAGAAGGTATGCAAACTATGTTACCAAGAATGCGTATCGCGTAAAGTACCATTAAATTTTCCTTGACGCCCGAAAGTTCTGCAGTATTATTGATATTACTAAGAGAATAACTAATTAAATATGTTATTAAGTTTTCGGGAAAATTTGCAACTGTTTCTTCTTGAGTGAACAATAGCTGAAAAATAATTTGTAAATGATATTCATTAGGTAGGCACGTTGGATTCTTTTCGTTGGCGTGTTGCAACAGAAATTCCATGTCCCTTTCGTTCAAATCAGCTGCATAATTTAAAGCAATTATTTGTAAGCATATTGCTGAGTCTTCTTTACAATCCATTGAAGGATCGGCTATTTCGTCACCTATGTAAAGCTTCCATAGTTGTGGTATTAATTGCATTTGTAAGCAAGTTTGTGCACCTTTAGAGCTAGTGGCCAAAATATTTGCGAACGTCCATAAACATAAACGTACTAATTGAATTTCAGAACTATGCAAATATGTCACCAAGTAACTGCCAGCTAGTGAAGCGATTTTCTCACATACTGGAGCATCGCCCAAGGAGAAATTACATAAGCATTCAGCGGCGCTAATTTGACATTCTGAACTCTTTCCTGAAGCAAGGTTGTGTGCATATAAAAATTAAACGTTTATTATACAAACAAAAAGATGTCTCGTTTATTTACCCGTTAGCTCTTTAATTATTATTTGTAAAGCCCCTGGTGTTTTATTAAAGACTTTTATGTTTTCTAAATCCTGTAAAAAGGCATGAGACAGACGATACATGTCCTCTGGTGTGGCACGTTTTCGCCGTTTAATACGTTTAGCGAGCCCTAAAACATCTTTTTCATTTAAGTTATCCAGAAATTGAACGCGTTCTTTGATTTCGCCCAAACCAAAACGAAGCGAATCGCGTGAATGTTCACGTTGGTGTTCGCGCTGGCCATTAGCGTAAATACGTATCCTCTCCCTAAATATTTCGGTTGGAACAAGCAGATTTTCATCCATGTTCTTTATAAAAACTACTAAACAATTTGTATCAATATCCTAATAGTGTTTTTTAACTGTGCCTGAACAATTGTTTTAAAGCGTTGCCAGAAGTTAGATATTCAAACATCATATGAAAAAACAGAAATAAATACTTGAAAGATTTTAATAGAGCGCTCGAATGAATGAATGAGTTTTAGTAACTGGGCAGATACGCGATATATTCAAACATATTCAAATTTTATCTAGCAGAATGTTAGCAATACACGTGAAAAATTAAAGAATACCGTAATTATCACCGTAATTAAAGCAATGCTATTTTGTGAATTGACGTTTAGCAACACTGTCAGTTTCCAAAAGTAAGTGAAAAATTTTAACAAAAAATTTTGCTGTTGCCCGGACATATATCGGAATGTCCTTTACGATAATGCAAAAACTTTCTTTACAACGTCTAATACCAGAACAACCACTGTTAAGTAAAGCGTTATCTTAAGCGAGCCTTAATGGTTGTTTATTACACAATTTATACCTTGTTCTTCAGCAATTATACGAAACGCCAAAAAGAAGACTGGTGGAAGTACTCGGAATAGAATCGGCCACACGAGACCTAAACATCGAGGCTGGAGAGTTCAAGATAGCCATTATGTATCTGAAGGTACGATATTGGCTACACAACGTACGACTAGATTTCATCCCGGCTTGAATGTATGCTTTCTCTGCAGTTTTTTTATATGCATTAACACTATTCTATCGCATTTCTACCAATATCCTATTAGGTTGGCTTTGGACGTGATGGTACTTTATTTGCAATGGAACATGGCAAAGTCTACGTTACTTGTGAAGTCGCTGATCCTAATTGGGACCATACTTGGATCCAAAAAAATTATGCCAGCCGCCAAGGCCAAACATTGTATAAAAAATATTTTAACGTAATCCCTGAGGAACAACATCAACGTTTTCGCCTAATAGATGAAATTTGAGTAAAATAACAATAAAGACTACAAGGAATAATAATTCGATTGGAACTTTACTTTTATTCAAAAGACTTTCAAATCCTTAAGTTTAACAATCCTCCTAATTCAGGATTTGTAAAACTAACCCTATAATTCCCCACTCTTCATTTATAATAATAATGACATTATTTTTCCGGATATTTTCCAAGGTATGTTTTTATTAAAAACAAAAGCATTTTCGACGATCTCAGAGCAAAAATTTCCTGAAATTGAAAAAAAGTAAGTTTATTCGTCTCGTATTACAATTGACATTATACTAAAAGTAACAAAAAACAAAACTCGGTTCAGTTATGGTTAAATAAACTAGAAATCACTCAGAAATTGTCTGACGTGCTAGATAAATCGTCACAGTTTGCTTCAGGTCTACCACAACCTTCAATTAACTTTATTTAGCTTCATTGGATTCGTATATACCTTACGCAACCAGTAAACAAGCGCCACCAACGGCTTTGATTCTATTTTCGGCTTTTTTGGAGAAGTATTTGGCCTTAACAATAAGTGGTAATTTAGGCAGATTTCCACTACCTAATAGTTTGTAGTATCCCTAAAAAGTAGAGGAGAGTAAAGAACGTTTAAAAAAGGCTCTGATCAAGTAAATAAAATATCAATAAATGGGAAATAAATCTGAAAGGCTTTCTCAACAGAAGCATGCGGTTGTACGGTCGCATTCAGTCCGCCCATCGCCTTATGTGCTGTCTTCATATTCTCTGTTTTCATTGATAAGTTATTTAAGTAAAATTTTAAAACTTACAAACTTCACCAAGTCAATAACGGGAGCCTTCGGTTCTTTCTCCTTCATTAGTTCCTCCACTTTCTCGAGGCCAACGAGAGACCATAATTTGTCCAAATTAATTGTGGGACAGAATTTATGTTGACGTCGCAAATGAAAATTTCTCATACCGACTTTGCCAAAGTATCCGGGATGATATTTGTCGAAATTAATGCGATGATGATGCATACCACCAGCATTACCACGGCCACCCGGATGTTTACGATGTTTACCAATACGACCATGCCCGTGACTTACATGACCGCGCAATTTTCTCGTCTTCTTCCTCTTAATATTCGACTAAAAATAAACAAGATTAAGCAAATTAATAAAAACTTGTAACACGTGTATGTCAAAATTGTTTATTGGCTAAAAACCACAACTTTCAAGAAACATTCAATGTATGTGAGGTTATGTTTGCTCACAGTTCAATTCCGCGTTAAATATTTAAACATACGTACTCCCTACATTCCAATAAATCCCGATTTTATTGTGATCATTCTTTTAATAACTTCCCAATTTTCTGAATTCTTCTTGGGCAGCAATTAAACAATTGTTTCAGCAACAGACAAACGCGAAATCAACTCACCATCTCAAAATTTTCCGAAAGAAAGAACTCAATGAAGTTTGCTGCGTTTTGACATTGTTAAACAGTTCGTAAGCTGCGTTCAATAAACAGACAGGGTTGCATTGAAGAAAAAGAGTTCATTTTCATCTTTTGCGCTCCACACAATTATTACATTTTGCATCGGAATTGAAATTTTAAAATATGATTTTTGGATGCGTAAATACATGCAACCAACTGACATTTTAAGTATATACTGTGCAAACCCAGTATTGAACAATCGTCCTACCAAAAAGGCATAAAGGCCGACGGCTTTGCAAAGCGACCAAGTCAAGGAAAAAGAATCGGAAACAATCAGGAAACCATTAAAACCATTAAAAAGATTAACAATTTGTTTTATATATATATATATATATATATATTATATATATGAATAAAGCTATTTTAAATATATAATGAAGCTATTAAATAAATAAAGCTTTTTATATTTAAATATAAATTATATAAATTAATATACAGCAACAGGAAATGTCAGTTTGAGTTTCCCAATGACAACACAAAGCGGTTGAAAAAGTGGTTGTTGCTATAAGCTCCAACTACACGATGGTTAGATTTTTATTTGTAGGTTTACACACCTTCAATTAGCAAAAATTTGTTTGTATCCATAAATATATACAGGGTGTCAATACGAGTGTATGGGTAAACAAAAAATGAAAATGGTACGTTTTAATGTACAAAACAAGAAGCCCTTGCCTTTCCTTTCAAAAATCATTTTTATTTAGTTACAATTCTTTCCACGCTGTTACAAGTATTTCTAACCACTCTATTTTTATCGATATTTCATTTACTAATTTTTATCGCAGTTTTTGGGACTTGGCTTTCGTCATTCGAAATTAATTTCAAAAAAACAATGGGAAAATCAAGCAAACGTACGATTTTGTAAAATTTTTGACGAAACAAAATGATATGAAATCGTTGCATACAACTCATACAATTTCATATTTTCATTTCCTAGGAAAACTTTCAATTAGTTTAGCGGTATTATATAGAAATTCGAATTGACTTTTGTATTCCTTGGGCATACGTTCAAATAGACGATTTTTATTATTATTATTGACTTGCCATTCTAATAATTCTGTATCGAATTGTTTGGTTTCCAATTGCATTTGCAAGTCCGAATAAAAATTACAAAATACGGTTGATGTTTCTCTTCACTGACAAGACTACTAAAGGATTTCCTCAAAACCTATGGTTTTTAAAGTATAATTAATCGATCGTTCTACTCATTCATTTCGATTTTAAACCGTATATACTTAACTGTCGTAATTCCTCTATTAGAAATACATTAAAAATATTGCTTTGCAGTTTTTCTCTTCTTTGTACAATGTTACCTATTATCAAATCGCCTTTCAAATTTACTGCATAAAATTTTATCAAATATTATGCTTTAAAAAATATTGAATTTTTCGTCGTTTATCAAAAATCAGTATCGCTGGAGTGTCCTATCTTAACATACCACATGAATTTTTCCTCACTAATACAAAATGTTTATACAAATGTAAACAACAATTCAACCAATCAAAACAAACCCTTTCTCTTTCGGCATTGTTATTGTTGCAGAATCTACTTTCTATATGATGAAATTTTCTGTCAATTAATGCCAACGTCACCACCTCCGACTGGTCGTTAACTTTTAGGCTTTTCATGCAATATGTTAACATTTTCTTTTTGTAAAACCATACAAAATTCGCTAAACAATATCGAGTGCAATTAAAGTAAATCTACTTCTTCTTTATTTTTAGCAATTCGTCATGCAAAGGAAATGGTAACTTTACTGTTTCTCAATATCCGAATACACTGTTTTAAACGTACAATTTGTTTGTTAATATTTTATCAGAAATACGCTTTCCTATGGACAAAGGACTTAAAAACGAAGCGTTTTGCACAAAGAAAAATGTAAACACAAGTTTTTGTTGCTTTCCGTTATAAGGATAGTAATAGTTATACTTATAAAAGGTTTGATAGTGTTTCAACAAAAAATAAATTTGACTTGCCCTATGATACGATTCTTTAATGAATGATGCAAAAGTTGAATGCTTTAGCAATCAGTTGTTTTACTCGTCTAACGTTTTGCTTGTTTTGTTTGGAGGAAGTTAATAAATAACCTTGACCTTGTTTGCGGCCTTGATATTCGAGTTGCTTGTAATTGCTGTTTTTCTTTGCGTGCTTTTTAAAAGAAAAGTGCTAAATAGCAACCCAAACATACTTCCTAACTTACATGTGCTTTAGCATATTTTTTGACACGTTTATCAGTCGTTATCGGTAATAATAAAATTTTATCAGCTCTGTCAAGAAAATCATTTCATTATTAATCGTTATTTTGTAGGCTTAGCAAAATTGCCGTTCTAGAACAGTGAAAGTGTAAAAATGGGTGAGAAGTTCAAAAAGGTGACCCATGTAATTTTTGATATGGACGGTTTGCTACTCGGTAAGTAAAATCAAGTGATTGAAATGGAAAATTATATTTTATATTCAACGTGAGAGAGACTCTGAACACGTGTTGCTTTTCTCTTTGCAAACGTACATACGTGTATACATTATTGTGATTTTGTATTATTACACTTGCATTCAGACACCGAAAAACTTTACAGTCAGGCTATACAGACAGTTCTTCATAGATTTAATAAAATATATGACTGGGAGATGAATGTTTCTCTAATGGGTATGCATCATATGGATGTGTGTACTCGTATCGTTGAGAACTACAATTTGCCTTTAACACCTGAAGAGTACTCCAAATTACAACGTGCCGAAAATGAAAAAATTTTATGTAAAGCTGAATTCAAACCAGGTAAATATAGCGAACGTGTCTGAACTGATGTGGTCTTTTTTTTTTTCTAACTCTTCAATGCAGATACGGAAATAATTTATGAGGAAATCATTCGGCAAATAGCTCAAGAATATGGTAAAACCTTGCCGTTCGAAGTACGTATTAAACTCTTGGGCACAACCAATAGACGTACTTATGAACTGGCCGTAGAGGAATTAAAATTGCCAATTAGTGTAGAAGAATTTGGAAAAAAATTTGAGAAACTAACATTCGAAAAAATGACCGATGTGAAGATGAAACCAGGTTAGAAATAATTTCTTTTACATAGTTTGGGTTTAGTTGATACGAATGAATTTTGCGGAAATAGTTATATCCGTCTATATAGTTCACTTTACTGCACATTTAACAATTTCTCTCAACTTTTTAACGTAAGAGACCTTTCTTAACCTTGAAATTTTCTATAAAGTTAATGCAAACCACATTTGGTTATTATTATTATTTTGTAGCCTTTAGCGAAATTTAAATTGTTAAATCTATTCTGTAGTTACTTTTGCTTTTAATTAAAGTAGAATTTGAGCTGTTGGCTGACTTTGATTTTCCACATAGCAGGTAATTAAAAAAGAAAAAAAAAAAAGTCAAGCTTATACTCTTTTTGCAAATCACCATTTATCCTATAAGATGCTAAATGGGTTCATGTTTTTTAGGTGCTGAACGCCTTATGCGTCATTTGCATGCTACAAACGTTCCTATTTGTTTGGCAACAAGTTCAGCCGAAGATATGGTTCAACTTAAAATTGCCAATCATCGTGAGGTGTTTAATTTACTTAGTCATCGTGTTTGTGCTTCCACCGATCCGGAAGTGAAGGAAGGTAAACCAGCTCCCGATATATTCCTAATTGCCGCATCACGTTTTCCCGACAAACCAAAGCCACAGCAATGCTTAGTTTTCGAGGATTCACCGAACGGGGTAATGGCGGCTTGTAAGGCTTGCATGCAAGTAGTAATGGTGCCCGATGAACGAGTCTCAGTTGAACAAAGCTGCCTAGCCACATTACGCTTAAAATCGCTACTTGATTTCAAACCAGAAATGTTTAGTTTACCGCCTTTCCCCAACTAATCATAGCAAAGAGAATTTCTAAAAAACTGCAAGTGCTTTATCATGAGTACCTTTTTTTATCACCTATCACTCTAAATGAATTTGTTTAGAACAATAAAAAGCTGAGCTTATACGTAGCAATAAGAGAACTTTTTCCCGCTCATAATTGAATTTTATACACGCAAAGCGTATTGAACTAAATAAATTTTTTGTGAATTCCCTTTTTTAAAGAAAAGCCACTCTTTTATTTATCAATACAATTAAGAAAAAAATCTACCTAGAGCTGCCCATAGCTTCCACATTTTTGCGCACATCATCAGGGCCTAGGTTTGTTAGCGAGACCGATGTTTCTTTGCCCATTCCTATGAGAAAAAACATAAGTAAGACGAACGAAGTGTTTATTTAAATTTCTTACCGTAACGCGCCCATAAACGTGGCTGAATCCCAGAACATTCACGTATCAGTATAGGCAAGTCGGGATTATCTTTTTTCAAGCTGGGATAATAACGTTGCACATATTCCCTGAAGTATCAATCCAATCACAAAACATTATGTAATCTTTTATTGATTAAATTATCATAATTGTTTACCTGGCTCCTTTCGAGGCTTCACCAGTTTGGCAGAAATGTAAACGCAATTCCTTTATATTGCCCGAAAATTTTGCAAAACGTATAACCGTTGTACGCATTTTACGAAAATTTCTTCAATAATTTTTATAAACAGAACGAGAGCCAACAGTGTTTACATTTCTGAATTGTCATAATCATATGTTAATATTAATTGCTATAACTAGGATTTTGGGGGAATTCTTATTCCTATAAAGAGTTTGAACTCGTTTTTAACCTCTCTGATTATGTTTGTTTATTTATTATTATTTCTATTATTAATAATTCCATATAATGAATGTCGTTGGAGAGAAAAAAGCAAAAGTTGACTACCCGCGTTACAAATGTGTTGGAGGCATTGAAGAAGAACCGGCGGCAAAATGTACAAGTAGCAACCCAAATAATTAGTTTCTCGCCGGCTTGCTACGAATTTATGAGGCCACGTCTGGAATCAAATAGTCTCGCTGACGGCTTATTGCTGTAAAGTTTAAAAAACTGACGGCTCTTTTTGAAAAATGACGTACGTTTTTTGTTTAATAAATGGGAAAAAGGCTTTTGAAGTTGAACTTGTTTGCTCTCAAGGAGATCCGCATAATAAAGGATACAATGGATCATAGCCACAGTAGTTGGCTGGAGAAAGTAGTGGCAACACATGACGAGGATAAAGTTTTCAGATCCACTTCGACGAAATATGTGATCTTATTACAGTGGTTATTATTATATTTTTTTTTGTTTTGAATCGTCTTCATTTAGAGTCTTTATATAAACAAAAAGGAAAAGAAACAATAATATAACAAACAATTAAATTTCAGTGGATTTAATATATATGTAATTGATTAATTTCGACTTCAAATTTTGAGCATACGTTAAGAGTATAAGACTATATGAAAAGCAGGTTGATATATGGTACTTTCAGTCTTCGTACTTCATCATAATTATCACCTAATAAGTTTACAGCTAAAATATTACGATGCAGGCTTACTCTGTTTAAGTAGTCACTGCTTTTTATTTCATTTTTACCAAGATATCAAGATATCAAGATCGGTATGTAGAATGCGATGGCAAACTGTGATTACTCTTAAGGTTTTTGACTGATATCTCTGTAATATTTCAAAAAAAAAAAAAAAAAAACAAATTGCTACTAACAAAAAATCACAAAAAATGTAAAATTATAAAATAAAATTTAATTGCATTAAAATACCTAGAGGCTGGGGACACCTAGGTGAGATTCACATAGTTTTCCTGGCAATCTGGTTGGTGTCTCCTTATTTGAAGAAATGCCGGAACCGTCGGTATGTATTCACATTTATGAAAAAAAAAATGTTTATAACTGATGATGATTTCACCTAATTACCTACTTTATTTCATATAATTTATTTATTTGTTACAAGAGTGTGCATAAACATGGTTAATCAAACGGCGTATCCATTTGTACCGCATAAATTTGTGGATATCAAAAATTTGAATACTTTTATTTTTTACATTTTTGGGATGGTTCGTATTATGTTATTTATGCTATCAAATGTTCTAAAACATTCTAAACGTTCAAAAACGTTCCAAAACATTCGCTTGATAGGAAAAAGAACAGATTAATAACACAAAACATCATCTTTGCAGACTGAAACCATGCATTTACAAACCTTTTTGATTCAATACATAATATGCATTTCCCTATGAGGGTTCAGGCCGTTTACACACGATCATTCGCATCAGATTAAGTTTGAAAACTAGAAAATTCCGTTAATGAGTTCACACCCAATCTCATTTGGGTTAAAATTTTTGGTTCAGATCTTAACGTTTATGATTAAGACAAACTAACACTTTAGTTGGTATGTAATGCTGTCTATCTATGTATCTATCTATTTAATTCATTTCATCTGGAACTTTGTTAATAAAATGAGCGACAGCGTTAGAAACCGGCGAGACTACAGAGAATTCTCTATGTATATACCTTATTAAGTCGATGAACTTTCCTTTTAAATCGTGCAATCATTTTGACAAAATGATGATACGCCACATCTCTAGCTAATCAAACTAATACGTCCACTGTTTTTCACATCTTGGCACGTGCAATCAATATCTCTTCAAAATGAGTCTTTTCTTCTTTAATTTTGTAATCACGAAATTATTCGAAATTGCTAGAAAGGAAGGAGGCATCAAAGAGATTCCAAGAAAAAGTATGGGAATCTCAGCTGGGTCTCCTTCTCAACACCTTACCGTCAATAGATGTAACTTTATAACTCTTTTAAAAAAGAAAATTTACAGATGTCTTTTTCGAATTTGTAGCCGCTTTTTTTTTGTTTCATTTTATAACTTTTTTAACAAAGAAAATTTACAAATGTCTTTTTCGAATTTGTAGCCGCTTTTTCCGAATTTTTTTTCAGACATACACTTGTTTACACTACTTCTTGCAAAATGGTTTTGAATCGCCGCCATCTTATATTTCTCTTTACATAGATTCCCAATAAGAATTCGCTTTTGTGGAGAATGGAGAGAGCAAAGTAATAACAGAGTCGTTTTCAATGAATGAAAATTGTAAATATCGTCTACAATGAAAAATATTCCCCGACATGGATTTCTCATCACAAGGTTTTACCGTTAATAATAAGAATTTCCATTTGCCGCAAAGTTGTAAATAAATGGTATGAGTTACTCCATTCCTAACAATTCACGGCTTTCTTAAATATAATTAGACAATGCGTCTTAACACCTTTTTAAAATACCAATTATGGTCTTAAAAAAGGTGATGTGGCGATGTCCTTTCAACAGGCACAGCCAAAGGAATCGATTCCCAATACCCCACCAAAAAAAATCCCACGCGAAAGTTAGATAATGACTACTTTTTATTTCCAACGTTGAATACCAGCGCTAAATTTTAAAGAAAAGTATTTTTTCAAAAAGAAGTCGGCCGAAGCAGCAGCATTGACGAATGGCAGAGAAGGAAGTTTACGCTATGTAGTAGTTGCCGCTGGCATACCTGCATTCGTTGAACGTAATGAACATAAATGAAGCCATTACGGCCTACAGGTCCTAATAGAGATTTAAATTCTTTATGTAAGGATAATAAAATTGCATTTCAATTTATGTTATGGCGAGAGGGGATTAGTCAATATAAAGATGGAATTATTAAAATTCCTAGAAACGTTCTTATTCAATTTAATGAAAAGTTAAAAATCCTTGACGAACGGTCAAAAGAATAAACTAGTTATCATTTTCAATTTAAGGATATAAAATTTTTATTTGATAAATTTGATTTGATTTGTTTTTTATATTAAAATTTTTTTATTATATTAAAAATTATAAATCTAAGTGAAAATAAAATAAATAAACTTAATCATCTAATATTTGTAAATCTAAATGAAAATAAAATAAATAAAGTTAATCATTTAATATTTATGGATTTAAAAAATATTAATAATTAATAATTTTAACTTGACAGGTTAAATTTTAACTAATTTTTCAGAGAAAGAGAAAAAAGGAATAGGAAGAAATTATATATTCAGTAGAAGTAATTGCTAGATTACTATAAAATGATTTAGCGGACAACTGAGTCTCTAATTGGTAAAATTATATTCGTGATGTAAAAATATATCCCTTAAATACACAATTCGACGTAGTCGACCTCGTGCGCTAATTTCAATGAAACTCTATTTTTTTAGATTGGATAAAATGAAAATCTTTTGTTTTTATTTTTTCGCTTTTAGTGTAGGTTTGATTTTTATTGGCTATCTTACGTTTAGCATTGTTTTATAGCATAGTTTTAGGCGGAGATTTGACTGTTTTTTTTTTTTTTTGTTTTTTAAAAATAATAACAATGAATGTTAACTTATTCCTATTGTATTGATCACGGCTAATAAGAAAAAAATTTAATAAATAAAAAACAAAAAAATTAAGATTAGGCGAAATCAAAGGTAAATAATGTATAAACAGATTGACAGCTTATTTTTGAATTTTAGTGATTTATGAAACCAAAAGTATATATAAGAAGTGGGACAAATCGTTCGAAAGGTATTTAAACCACATTTGGCGCATAGTGGAGACTTAGCTATCGCGTCCAGAAACGTATAGGTACAGCTTTTCAATTTTACAACTATACGTTTTCAACGAACATGTTCCAATTTTTATTTATGTATATACATAAATATACACGTGTACTTTTCAAGTGAATCTCGGGAATCCCCGTTCGTGGGAAAGAATGTGTGTATGTCTAAATAGATATATATATATATATATATACATATATGTATAAATATATAAAACCATAACCAATGGAATTAGATTTTTTCCTCTTCAGTAGGATCACAGTCCGCACAATGCCATGAGTAGCCACGTATTTTTGGCGATTTTTTAAGTGGTGGATCTAAACAGGTGAAATGGTAATGACGTCGGCATTCGTCGCAAGTTACGGCATTCCCGGAAGTGCCCGAATTTTGGCATACGCAACAAGTTAAATTTTGGTTTGCATTGACGGCTGCAGCTTTAGACGGACGAGCGGATATTGAGGTACGACGCTGACTGGGTTTACGAGGACTGCTTTTACGAGACGATGGCGTCGTTTTGACCGGTGAATTTATTGCATATTTACTGGAAGTAGAACGGGGCGAAGTAAGTTGGCCTTTATTGGTTGCCACCGTATCCTCTGTGACTTTTTGCACTGGTGTCGATACTCTGGGCATATCTTCGATAGTTTCCACTGAAGTAGGTCGCGAAGCTTCACCAGCCGAACGCACCATATTAGCGGGGACATAGAAAAATTGAGCCTCGGGAGTTACTTCTCCGGGTAACGGCAATGTTTTGAATTTAATTTTGATTTTCGGTATGCCAGCAAGAGTATCAGTGGGTGCTTCTGAATCACGCCTGCTTTTCTTACGTTTATGTTTGTGCTCTTTATTGGATATTCTTTCATTATCTGACAACGGATTATGTTTGTTTTTATGTTTATCTTTGCGTTTTTGCTTGCGCGCCTGTTTTGAGGAACTGCCAACCGTATCTGGCAAAGTTACTTGCGCATTATTAGCGAGTAGGGGGGCAGGTATAGCTAAAGGGTCCGCTTCGACATTCATTTGCATGACGCTGTCCATCACAATCGGCGGTTGCGTCGTATTTACGATTGACGATATTTCTTCTACCGCGAACTTTTCATTGTGAGTGGAGTTGGTTGCTGGTTCTTTAATTGAGACCGAGTGAAAGTCTGCACGCAAAAATAATTAAGAACATGAGATGCTATAAATATAAAATTTTCTTTCTTACCTTCGTTATTAAGCTTAGTTTTTTTCGATGCAATTTGTTGCTGCTGTGAGGGAGGCTTTCCATAATTTAAACTTGATTTAGGTTTTTTGCTTAATTTTGTTGCACTATCAGAATTTGCAAGTTTTTTCTGATTGTCTTCTACATCTTCAACCGTAGAGAATGATCTATTGTGCGATCTTTTCAAGGAAGGTGATGAAAGCGTTTGTGATACGTTAGTTTGTGCTTCGAGGGTACGCTTTTTCGTTGAGTTTAAATTTTGCTGCGTTTCATCACACACTTGTTTATCTACGGGTACTATTAAGCCGTCCTTATTAAAACGTGTACGTGATTTACGAGGTCCCTTAGGTAATTCTCTTACTACATCTGACTCATCAGATTTATCACATTCCGAGCATTGCCAACCATAAAGTTTCGATTTCTTGGGGTGTCTAGTTAACGGAGGATTCAAACAACCTAAGTGATAATGCAATTTGCATGTATCGCATTTAGCCAACAAGTGTTGGTCTGTCATTTTCTTACAGATACCGCATTCATATGTAGGCACTGTTACCGTGGGAGCGGTTGGAATAGTGGAAGTACTTGGATAAACAGGCAAATCCATTGCAGGAGACATCGGCATTTGCGTTGACGGCGAATTGTTCACGTGTGTGCTTAATAGACGATTGGAATCTACTTTGGAACCTGGTGGCCCCAGGTGAGACAAAGGAAAACCAACCCCCATTTTCAAAGCAGCTGCTGTTGGAACACTTATGGGTCTGGATGGCGGTGTACTTGTACTACATGGTTTAGAGTTCTCAATTGACGCTTGACAACCTATATTTGCAGGGTTTGGTAAATTTTTGTTCGGACATAATGATGATATTTGTTTTTGAATTTCATTAATGGAATCCATCAAATTTTCATTCTTTGTTTTAAGATCTTTATTTTTATCCAACAAGGAGTCATAGTCGTTGCGTAAGGTATCTTGGTCTTTTGTTAGTGCAGAGTTTTGCTCGAACATCTCCTTCAATTGTTGCTTCAATTCTTTTGTTCGCGAAATGCGGTCCAAGTAGTAAGCAATAAACTCTACGCTGAAGGCTGGAGCTACATGCCACTTTTTGCGTATATCAGTTAGGGCGGCTATTTGTGCTTCTTGCCTTTCCATAAGATCAACATCCACCGACATCACATCGGCCTTGGCTAACAGTCGTCGACAAGCCGATGCAGACGTGGTAAGCAAACGTGACATTTTTTGCGTAGGCACCCAGGGTTGGGGCCTCATCTGCTTATGAGCCGCATATTTACTTTGATATTTCTGTAACTTTCTCTGTATGCGCATTTGAGCCGGGCAGGGTTCTTCTAATTTAAGTAGTTTTCGCTCCTTTTGCTTCTGTTCTAAATTGAGACGCAGGGTGTGAAAATTTCGCTTACGCTTCTTAATCATTTCTTTTTCAGAGTGAACTTTGCAGTGAGCATAGAATGGATCGGCGACATCAGCCTCTTCGTGATGAGCTTCTGTTAGGAAACCTGCCGCCTGGGCACAAGTTACATGAAAGTAAGTCTTACACATACCAGCATCACAACCTATACATACGCCTGTGCGCGCAAAACGTGAATTTTCACATAAAGAGCAAGCTTTACCACCCCATTTATTATACTGCATTTCAAATAAGGTCACAGACGATAGTTGGTCCACTTCACCAAATGCTACACCCGGTACATATAGAGCGCAAACCAAATGTACCCATTTTCCTACATCCGTTTCTTTATAAATACCGCCTTTATTGGGGCATAGTTCACATGTAGGTTCCGAAACTCCGGCCCTGCAAGCTTCACAAAACCAAGGTTCTGTCGAGCACGTGGAATTCGTGCTCGATATGCTATTATTATCACTAACACCGTAGCATCCTTCATGTACAGACACACTGCATCCATCGCATTCTACTATTTCATTAGAATCATCGCTACGATCACCCAGGCAGACGCAGCATATGGGTTTAATGTTTACTTTAGATTGCTCTTCTAATTTGACGTCTTGTTTTTTTAATATCTCTTCTAGTTTGTCACTGGCAGGGCATGCGTTTTCAAGTCCGTCGCCCGTTTCCGCATCTACACCTTCGGCCAGCAATTGTTTCAATTGCATTGTAGAGTCTTCGGAATCATCTTCCGCATTGCTATCTTCTGATGAGGTATCAGCTGTGCTAGAGGAATTACATTCGCCATCTTCATCATCCTTAGAGTTAGGTGAATCATAATCATCGATGCGAAAATCACTGTCTGATGAACTTTCGCCTAAATCAAAATCTAACAGAGCCTGCGTTGTCATTTTCGGTTGGCGCTGGCGTTTAAACGGAGCCATTTTTTCCCAAAACTTGGTAATTTAAATAATTTTCATACAATATTTTTAAATTTTTTTCACGCAAAATTGTGCAGGGGTCGGTGAAAAAATGTATGCAAGCTAAATCTACTTCTTCTTCACGGTTGACAGCTTGTCAATTACAGCGAATTGACAACTCTTCTAACAATACCGGTTGTTAGTGTTTTCGAAATCTGCACGATTTCCGCAGTTATACTGTTACTGCAAATTGTAATCACTCAAATATTTTCGAAAAGGTACGTTTGAACGGGCCATCGTGAACTACACGGAGCAAATTGTACATATATTTTTGTTTACATTTTACACTTTCATACTTTACTATATAATATACATTTTTATATTTATTTTATTACCAATTGCCATACGAACACATTTTCTAGTGGATGACAGATGTAAGTAGATAATAAGCCATATGTTTTAAACATCTGTTATCTCGCTAGTCTAGAAGTCTTTAAATATATATCCAAAAACAAATAAATAACACAAATAATAAGCAAACAAGAAAAATGTTCATAAATGTGTATGCCTCAAATATTTAAATTCAACAAATTTTTATGCTCTTACAGTTTTTTCGCAGCAAAATGGTTTTTCTTAAAAGCTGACGACGCGATTTGGTAGAATTACGTTTGTATATTTGTATGTGCATCAAAAAATTTTAATAAATAAAAATATGGATGATAAAATTAAATTTTCCTTATTGAGAAATGAACTTGTGGATAATCAATCCGTATGGAATCGGTTGGTTCGGAACATTTTTCATTTATTTATCATCTATTATTGTGCATCTCTTTTTTTTGTAGACAAGAAAAACGAGTTTGGTTTATAACACTTTTAACAGGCACATGTATGTTGTATTCCACGCGGACCACTATGCCATTATTGGTTCCATCGGTGGCAGCAGAGGCAAAATGGAGTAAAACAGATTCGGGAACAGTATTAAGCTCCTTTTTCTGGGGCTATACACTTACTCAGGTGGTGTATTTGCTAGATTGAATTAATTGATTTTAATTTCTACGCCTTTCGAAGGTGGTTGGTGGTTATTTTAGCGACCGCTTTGGTGGTCAACGAGTAATTTTATTTGCTGCTATCGGTTGGTCTTTATTAACATTCCTAATGCCAAACATAATATGGGAGGCCCCATATTTCAAAAGCTACGCCATTCCATTTATAGTACTCGTTCGCATAATCAACGGAGCCTTTCAAGGCGTACATTTTCCCAGCATGATTAGCTTAACTAGCCAGGTAAGTGATTTGTAAAAGAAACAAAAAAACTTTGCTTGCACACTAAGGATTTTTCTTTTATAGAATCTTTGCTCAACAGAACGCACAAGTTTTTTCGGTTTATTAACATCTGGCTCAGCGATGGGTACTCTACTAACGGGCATTTTAGGCTCATTTGTATTGGATTATTTTGGCTGGTCTTACGTGTTTCGTGTTATAGGTTTTATGGGTTTCGCCTGGGCTTTAATACTACGTTATTATGCGATGGCTGGCGAACGTAATCGTATTATAAATGTGTCACGCTTGTGCGTTAATAACAAATCCAGCATTGATAATGTCCCGTGGTTACGTTATTTTAGTCGTTTGTCGTTTTGGGCTTGCGTTCTTACGCATGCCTGCGAAATGAATTGTTTTTTTGTTTTGCTCTCTTGGCTGCCCACTTATTTTCATGATGGATTTCCACATGCTAAAGGATGGGTGGTGAATATGATACCTTGGTTATCTTTACCACCGAGCACCTTCTTTGCCAAGTACTTGACAGGCCATTTATTGGCCCGTGATTGGTCCACGTCGACAGTACGTAAAATTATACAAAGTTGTTGTTTTGCTGCCCAAAACTTAGCCTTATTTACTATGAGCAGAACTTCAGATTTTTATACGGCGTTAGTTTGCATGACTTTAATTATAGGTAAATTTTTTGAAAGAAATTACATGCTGCGGCGAACTAATAACAACAAGGCTTCATCCTAAAGCCTTTATCTTACATTAATACAATGAAATTTAGTTCGCTGTTGCTTTTTGAAATTGTAATACATTCCATGTGATGTGTTTTTTCTTTCTGCTTGAACAGGAGGCACGGGCTTCCATAATAATGCAGTTACAGTTAATCCGCAGGATTTGGCTCCTTCACATTCGGGAAGTGTATTCGGTTTAATGAACACCGTGGGAGCGGTGCCCGGTTTTTTAGGTGTTTACTTGGCAGGCCATATATTGGAAGTAACACAAAGTTGGCCGATGGTATTTAGTGCGGCCGCTGGAATAAATCTCATAGGATGGTTTATATTTATAGTCTTTGGATCAGCAGAAGCCATAGTGTGACTTAAGACTTCTCGCGTACAATTGCTATAGAGAAATCCTACTTTCCTCCCTCCTTTGTTATTAATTTTTGTATTTTAATGTCATTTGATTTCTAAGTAATATTTTTAATATATTTTTAGTTAAATCTAAATACACACAAAAGCGGGAGATGTATAATGCTTCATAATTGCTTTGACATATAGGGGCCATCTAATTCATAGCCTAATTTTCGATAATAATCACGGGTGCCAACACCAGAGATAACTGCCAACTTGGTACTTCCATGCTCTTCGCGTGCAAGTCGTTCAGCTTCCTCCATTAAAAGCATGCCAAAACCTTGATGCTGAAATTTAGTCGGATCTCTGGCACTAACCGGAACCACGGAGCCGTAAACATGAAGTTCTCTCACTATGGAGCATTGTTCTTTCTTCAATTCTGGGCGAAAAGTTTCCGGAGAACATTTGCGTAATCGTAACAAACCCACAAGAATATCTTGAGTAGGATCTTCGTAAGATAGGAAGGTTTCCCAGCCACCGTTAGCTACATAATCACGACGTATGAGCTCGATTTCATACGGTCGTATCTTATTGTGGATTTCCTGTATACCTACTTCGCGGGTACGAACATCACGGCATTCTATGCCGAGGTCTTTCATTCGAGCTAGAGATAGTTCTCGTAAATTACCATATTCAACACCCGAACTGCGCGAGAAAATCGATATGAACTTAATATGTAAAAGTAAAGATTAACGTAAGATATTTCGAACCTCACGAGTGGCATTGGTATGTCACGTTGCACACGATAAACCCTAGTCCAAGGCGGTACTAGTGCTAAAATCTTAGCTACCAAATCCACTAACATAGATGGTGGATATGATTTATAACGGCCAGTTTTCCACAGTTCATAAAGCCCTGTACCACGTATCACCAAAGTAGGATAAATTTTTAACCCGTCCGAACGAAAGGCAGGATTTTCAAAGTACTCCTAAAATTTACCGTAACTTTAATATACTGTTTTGTTATTGCTAAATATATATATATATATATATATATAACTTACGATAAATTGGTCGATATCTCTTTCGAAATCGACGTTTGGCAAATCAGGCATCATATGAGCTACAATTTTATATCCGGAGTCTTTCCCTAGCTGAAAACTTTCGCAAACTGCCCTTACAGTGTGGCCTCGATTCGTATCTCGAGCTACATCCTCATAAACCGATTGCACTCCAATTTCCAAACGAGTGCAGCCGTAAGACAGCATATCAGATATATGACGCTTTAGACAATAGTCTGGTCGAGTTTCAATTGTAATGCCAATACATTTGGTTCGAGATTTCTCGGAAAACTTAACAGCTTCAGCTACATTCGCACTAGTATGGCCGGATAACGCATCATGTAGATTTCTTATAAAATAATCGCGATATTCCTCTGGCAAGCACATAAATGTACCGCCCATTACAATAAATTCAACTTTGTCGACCGAGTGTCCTAATTGCCTAAGTTGTTCTACGCGATGTTTAGTTTGTAGGAAAGGATTATAACGAGCTCTTATAGCACGCATGGAAGTAGGTTCATAGCCCGTATACGACTGAGTCGAATATTCAAAATCACTATCCGGACCGCCAGGGCAATATACGCAAATGTTCCCAGTCATATTTATGTGAGGGCATCGGTGTGGTTTACACATAACAGCTACCACAGCAATCTAAGCATGGTAGGAGAGTATATTAAAAAGTAGAATTAAACATTATAGTATTGATCTACTAACTCCACTCGCCGTGCGAATAGGTTTAGCTTTTAATTGAGGCAGCAGTATCTTTTTTGCATCTTGAGGTACGGCTGCAATAATATCTACCAAACGTGGTGAACTTTCTAAGCCGTACTTAGATGATATACGTGATTTCATTCGATTTATATTAACATCTTTCTTCTCCTCATGCGCTTTCAGCAGCTCTTGAATGATTTCGCCAATCACAATAACTTGGCGTTCTTCATAGCTTAAGCCAACTCCTGCATAGTAGGGCAAAAATAAATTATTTTTCATATGTTTTACATCATAAAAGTTTACCTAATTTTTTTTTCTGTTTCATCTAAACTTCTAAACGCGAATTTGCTAATAAACTGAAATACCTTCTACGCCG
Organism: Glossina fuscipes; assembly: GCF_014805625.2. Lineage (NCBI taxonomy): Eukaryota > Metazoa > Arthropoda > Insecta > Diptera > Glossinidae > Glossina > Glossina fuscipes. The sequence goes on along the minus strand of NW_023998416.1, from coordinate 31,333,023 downwards.
TAACACACTTTCACGTGAAAGAATAACAGCAGTGTATCTAAGCACTTTTTGCTTATAATCTTATACAGGGCTACTCATAATCTTCTTCCTCTTCTATTCAGCAAATCAACAACTGAAAATACGCTGAGATGTGTAAAAAAGGTTCAATGTGAACACTACTCATAATGTTTATTTTATTTGTTTATGACAAATTCCTGATTGAAATTAATAGTCATTTTCAATATTGCACTGGTTGGGTGTATTTGAGAAAGCAATTTTTTTTTTTGCATTGTCAGTTAGGATGGATTAAGCCAGCAAGACCTATGGTAATTCGCAATTGTGAAATTGCTATACGAAAGAGAACTACAAGAAGTGTGCACAACATAATGTACCTTCATTTACCTAGCAACTCTTATCCACTGGTTTTATGCAAACGTTATGATGTTGACAAATTTCCAACTAGTAGAAAGAACAATGTGGGGAATATCTATAGCCGGGGTTTCGTGCGGGGTTGTCCAGTGGTCCGTTCCAAGAAATTTATTGTATAAATTAAGGCAACCTTCGTGTTTTCGTGTAAAATTATATACATATTGGCAGAATTTAAGAAGAATACAGAATGCCGGTATTTGCGAAGTTACTTGTTGGAAAAGAAAAACCAAAACGTATTTAGTGGGCAGCCTCGTTTTTAAAATGAAATTGTCGCGTATGATTTATAAATTATTATTTTAGTGGTTCAGGAGGCAGTCTACCGGGTTCCTAAAGGGATGAGGGTCCTATGGTGTGTTTTCGGGTTGGGAATCCATAAGGTAATGATGCAGCAGCACGCCTGCTACCTAAAGAACCCCTTTCTGTATAGACAAAGTAACGGACTACTAGACTTTGCAAGGCTGGGGTGTGCTTTTGGACCGAGGCTCTATAAAATAATGGTGCAGGAGTACGCTGTTATTTTAAAGACCACGATCCGGACGGACAATACCTAATGTTGATCACCGGTTAGCTACAGAGCTAGGGTATCTTTTTCGATCACGGGCACCCAGCTCCAGACGGACAATATCTAACAGCTAACAATCTGTTAGCTACAAAGCTAGGGTATTCTGACCGAGAACCTACAAGGTAACTGCATTATTACGGACCCCGTTCCGGACAATAACTAGCTTCCAACCATTGGTTAGTGGTAGGGCTAGGGTATCCTTTCGGGCCGAGAATAATATAAGATAATGAGGCAAGAGAAGATTGTTATCTTGAGGATCTCGTTCAGGACGGACATGACGACAGACTACTACTATTTAAGGGGTTCTTGACTTAACTGTTAGTTTGACTGCTGCTGAAGAATGGTCGTTGTTTGCGCGGTGGTTTTATAACTGTTGGCTGCCACACCAAATTTTGATACCTAGAGCTTTCACCACGAGGTTTGTTTATTTACTCTACCACTTACATGCTAATGTTTACTTGCGAAAATAACTTAAGGAAAGCTGTATTAATACTTATGTTTCGCTTTTATATCATTTATGAAAGCATTATTAAATGTACTATAAAATAAAAATAAAAAAAGAAAGATTAAAAAAATTCGAAATAAGAAATTGTTTTTCAAAATCTTTCTAATACATTGTAAGCTTTGTTGCGCATATCCGGGAATTTTTCAATGTCGGGCAAATTTACAGTCTGCGATGTTTGAATTTGCATTTATTGAAACCAACTCTGTCTTATTTTTTTATGATTTAAAGCTGCAGACCGAGATTATGCAGCGTTGCATTACAATTTCAATCAGAAATAAATCGAGTGAAGATAATAAGACTAGACGTTTAATTGTAAGATTTTACAGTTCAATAAACTTAGGTAGAGTTAAATACAGATTTTATATTTAAATTTAACCAACAATTTTTTCTGCGTTCTTAGAAGGTAAGGAAGAGTGCTCCCTTACGACTCTTTGGCCAAAAATTTGATATATATTTGCAGTGATTCTTTAACAAAAACAGTGACTTCATCAAAGATGAATAAGCGAGTTCTTTTGTTTTCTATTTTACAAATTAGTATAAAAGTAAAGTAATTTAAATTAATTATTAATTCACAACATATTTCCTATCTATATTCTGAGCGGGCTTCTACTTGTGCTGCTTTTTACACCTCCATCTATGATTTTCATAAACTAAGAAGCTTGTGTTAGTGCAAAACTGATATTAAGAATTTTATTATAGTCACTTTTGTTTCGGAACACTTTGTTTGATATTAAGTGACTCAAACCTGGACAAGGAACACACAAGCACTAATTTTATGACCGGTAGTCAATAAAAATGTCAAAATAATTAATTAATTCAGTGTTAAGTAGAAAACGGTCGCTAAAAATAAAATATGCGTGCATCAGGTTTAATTAAATTTTTTCAATGCAATGTCTAAATATCCATTATTTTCGTCAACATCACTAAACAAACCGTGCATCAGCTCCTTAGGAGACTCTTTAGAATGTTTAAAAAAAAATTAGTTCCTTAAACATCCCAGTAAATGTATATAGCCATATAAGACAAGAATATTCCCATCATTTGATAGTGCTGAGAGTTTTTCTCGTTTGATGATTTATCAGAGACAATACTTACGGCTTTTAATCTAACTAACCGTGAAATTTTTATGCTATATAATGTTGAAAATCCAGGTTATCTTTATCTTTTACATTCATTACAGGCTTCTGCCGACAAATACTGTTGACCGCTTGGCTACAGCCAGTATCATTTCATTTTCCATTGCATCGTAGGCGCAACCTATACCTATTACACTCCAATCTTGTTCTTAACCTTTCTTTTGATGGGATATTGTCGTCCATCTCATCCGTCCGTTTCGCACACATTTATTTGTTCCTTTTTTTATTTCTTTTTTTAATGGGGTATATCTTTTATAAATTCTTAGATGGAGTGTTGGGACGGTATGTGCGGCAAACACAGTGATACAATCGCTACTTTTTATATGTTTTTGTATAAAATGCTTATCGCAAATATAATAAATTAATAAGATTAGCGAATTTAGCATTTTATTTGCAGATATTTTAAAAACCGACCTTATTCAACAGATCTATCTTTCTTCTAATTGATTTTCTGCACTATGCGCCGTTATGGATATAGGATACTAAAAGTATAACAATAATAGAAATGATAACGATGTAATACAAAAAAAAATCTTAAAGATTTCAAAAGTGAATGAATTTCTACTATTTATCGTAATTCTGAATACTAAAATAAGTAATGACAATTATAAAAGTTGTTTTTCATTCTGATATGCTTTGAATTTTTGATTACATTTTGAATAACAACATTTTGTTTGCTTAAACATATGTGCAAGAATCAGGTGTTTCAATTGTATAATCACAGATGTGTTTTACGTGTTTTATAAAAGTGAAATGAACGAATAAAACTAATTGTGAACATCAACCAGCTGTTTTTATTTACAGTTGACACTTTTCTTCAAATTATCGAGTAAGGAGTTGAATTTTTTGGGACAAAAGATGGCATTTTGTGTTCCTGATCATTTACAGCAACATCGGCAACAGGAATCTCGCGATATAAGTGATGATGAAGATATGGATGGATTAGAAGAAGAGATGGAACATCAGCATGATGAGGAACATTTTAATTTTCCCGTAAGTCCTTTTTAATAGGTATTAAAAAAATAAGCTTACGATCATTTTATATTTTGCAGAACAGTAGCACTTGCTGGGTATGCAATGGCTATTATGGCCCTAATTTCGGCGAGCCCTTATGCAGTACTTGTCACGCTTTTTTATACAATACCGAGCCGGTTGAATTAGTAACTACTATCTCTGACGATGAAGACTCTGGCAATGACGAGCCTCCGTTTAAGGATAAAACAGAGGAAGAAAATGAAGATGAAGATGAGGTTGAAGATGACGTGGTTGTCGTCGAACACGATGAAGACGATGAAGAAGACGTGGTGGATGATGTGGAGCTAGAAATGGATAATGATATCATTGAAATGCCGGCACCTGACATTGGTTTGCGGATAGAGAGGATAGAGTGTATGCCTAATGAAGTTTTGCCTTTGGAGAGACCCAGACCAGCAGCACCTAAATCTTTACATCAGATGGTAGATTTATTAAGTGAAGCCCGCGTTAATGCTACCGAGATGGCAGTCGGTGCTCTGCTTGCACCTAATAATGTCTTGGCTTTGCCTGTAGAAATGATGATTATAATATTCTCGTACTTGGATGATATGTCCTTGTGGAAAGCTAGCGAGGTGTGCAAACAGTGGCAAAATATTATAGCCCGTAACACGTCGCAACAAATGTGGCGAAAGTATTTAAAAGAACGTTGGCCTCTCTTCCAAAGCCTGGTGGATGTAAGTGATTGGCTTAAACTTTATGGCGCTTTAATGTCGTCTTGCTTCTGCCACACATGCCTGCTACAAATGGCTCTCAAGTCCCCGGCTCGTGGACGTCAGAACGCTATCCGTATGAATTTTCTTAGAAACGATTATCGTCTAGTGAATAGTTACGCCACCGAAGGTATCGATGCGATGTAAGTTTGGAAGCATTGCTTAAGAATGTTTAGTAATGTTTAACTTTGCTTAATTTTGACATGCTTAACAATGCTTAACAATGCTTAAGAATTTTTCATTTTGCTTAATTTTGACATGCTTAACAATGCTTAAGAATGCTTAAAAATGTTTAATGCTTAACAATGCCTAACAATCCTTAATAATGCCTTAGAATGTTTAATAAAGACTAAAGGTAAAAACGACAGGAGCTGCCACTGGGTATACCCAGGCGATGTTTCGTGCGACAAAATTTCAATCCTCACCTTTTCCTCTATCTGCATACATCACGATATTAAAAATTTTGCATGTCTTTCCAATTATAAACTCGCAAATATGTTTCGGATTTTTTGTTGTACACATTGTAAATAGTGGATTTTTAACGAAGCGTATGGATATAAAGTACAAAAACAAAAAAAAAAAACAAAATTTAATTTCTTATCTTTTTTTATTGCATAGACGAATGGATAAACAAAACACATATTGGCAAGCTAGTATTTTGGGGCCTGCTGGCAGCCCCTATGAAGGTGGCAAATTCTTTTTATTTATATTCTTTCCTGAAAGGTAAGCCCGCAGCCCTTTTAATTTACGAAGAAGAACGAAAAAATTCTCTATGATATTCATTCTTTTTAGATATCCTATGATTCCACCCACTGTACGTTTTTTAACTAAAATTTTGCATCCAAATGTATCACGGCATGGAGATGTAGGCATTGATATATTTCAACATAATTGGTCCTTGGCTTTAAATGTCTCAAAAGTTCTACTCTCAGTGCAAAGTTTGCTAACCGATCCATACACCGAGGTTAGTTACGATTATGATGTGAAAATGTAAGAGAGCTTACTTTTATATAAATACTATTGACAGGTTTGCATGGAACCCGAGCTGGGCTACATGTACGAACATGATCGTACGCGTTTTGAAAACTTGGCCCGATCTTGGACTTGGAAATACGCTATGTTTGAGTTAATTACACCTCGTTAAACGTTTTTCATTCTTCAAAAATACATTCTGGCAATTTCTTAACAATTCCTATAAATATGTATAATTAGATTTAAGATTTAATAGTATTTTTTCTCCTGAAATGTTTTTTTTTTTTCATTTTAATTCAAATCAACGAGCAAAATCAATTCTACACATTTGAAGTACTGTGTATATTTTTATATGCGTAATTGTAATTGAAATATTACATTTATTTAATTCACCGTGAAGTATTATTCGCAAAATAATTCTCATTTTCCTAATTAATTTTTTGTAACATATTAGTTGTGTGGTATTTTATTAATGCACACATTTATCAAATTTTAAAAAATGTCTGAACTGCACAAAAGAAATACAAAATTAATAATTTTTTTTTTTTTTTTAGTAATTCAGATCGAAACCAAAAAATTTGCTTTTCTTGTTAATTGTGGAAAATATGAAGATCGCGCGAGAAGTTTTTCTGGCGAATTGGTGACTGTTAAGAAAAATTATTATTATGTTGATTAAATCAAACTACATATAGGCGAGGTCTGTACTAATGCAAGCGTAAGCCCTAATAGTCTTACGTATTTTCCTTTTGCTGGTTGTATCCTCGTAATTACTGTATTCGGTAAAAAGAAAAATATCAATTGATTAGATTTGAATCATGTATTCGGTAAAATTCAACACACTCTTGTTGCGTGTGATGAATGAATGGAGCAAGTCATCTGGCCAATGCTACTCTAATGAATGAAAATAGCACATCTCAAATGTAAAGCTAACAAAAACTGTATTCACAACGTTATAAAGGCAATTATTCAAGTGTCTAATAAGTTCATCTTCCCGTTAAATGTGATTCAATTCAAATTCAAATATATGAACAGTTGCCGTAAAAGTTGGATCGAAATCAATTTTATATAGAAGATTGATTCCAATTTTAAAACAGTGTGGTAAAAGAGTGAGCGGTCGTAAACTGCGTATTTGTATAAAGTGGCGGTCAGACTCATTGACTTTTTTCACCATTTTCTGATAAAGAATTTATTGAAAATAACTATGTTCTCTCTCTATTTACAACACATTGTCTTTTTTTATCTGGATTTTCCGCAACAAAAGTGAAAACTCGTTTTGATTTGCTCCCATAACCTTCAATACACTATTGGTACCACAGACAGTGGTGTCGACATGTAGTATGTCCGTTTTAATCCTTTGCGAAGCTCCTTTTAGAAAATAATTCTTGGTACCAGTTTGAGTGTGATAGCCAAGGCGGATAAATGTATTGAATTCTTGATTAATATTGGAACGGTATGTGTCCATCGGTGCGTTGTGCGGTCCGTCCGTGTGACTACATCCTCAGTTCCAGTATCGATAAGTACCTATGGCTTGATAAAGTCAATTCTTTTTCTTCTTCATAATTAATCTGAGAGGCTTACCTTGACATAGGCTACTGGAAAGATGCTCTTTCTGTTAGCTAATCGACCTTCAAACCAAGTTTCGTCTACTCGTCGCGTTACAGAAACCAATTCTTCTTTATCAGCGATAAATCAATATCAGATTGTGCTTGAAAATTATACTTTGCCCGGGCGTGACCTTCTGATGGCTTTTGTCGCGTTTGTTGTTTTAAATATTGCATCTCTCCTCTGATGATGATCTATACGAAACCTATAATATATTTTATTAAAAAGAGAAAAAAAAAACAAATAAAATAAAATTTATTATCATCACTTTATAATTGCTTACCTCAACATAATTAGCTGGAAGGAGGCCGACCATGGCATTTAGTTCGCCCTCATACCAATTTATAGTTTTCACCCCAAGTGGTAAGCAGATATAATAAGGGCAATAGGTATATAGGTCCGCCCCGCATTTTTTGCACAAAATAATGAAAAAAAAACTTTATTTTAAATCGAAAATATGGTTTTTTTCTTCATTATTTTGTGCAAAAAATGAAAAAAAAAACCTTATTTTAAATCGAAATAATTTTAAAATGTCGCCTTTAATCCAAGTCCAACCAAGAATTTCAAATGGTACCTTGTTGACATATCTAGGAAAGTTCAGACGAGTGCATGAAAACAATTTAACAGTAAATAAGATTTCGTATACAAATAGATAAGTAAATAGATAAATAAATAGAACCTACCTCCAGCAACACTAAATGTGGGAGAAGTGCTTAAAAATGTTGAATTACATCCATATGATGTTGGCCACCATCGATCAACTACATTGTAATACAACATTTATTTCAAGGGCTGCAATATATTAACATGATTTTTCACATACTTCATTTGCGTTTCTTGTCCGTTTAGTTCGAATCAAATGCATCTCGAAGATTTAATTGTCCCACCTACGTTTGGAGCTGTCATGTTGTACATTATGTGGATCTAATTCCTCACTATTCATAAATTTGTTAATACAATTCACGGAAACTTGAGTCCGTTGATGATTTATATAATTATTGCAAATATTGAAATAAAATGTAAAGTATTGAAGAAAATTCGATATAAAACAGACCATAAAATTTCTAATCGTCAATATAGGGTTTGTTGAAGAATGCATAGCTTTTTCTAATATTGCATAATTTTAAATATGTTGTTAAACCAATAGAGAAAATAACATTGCACGTTTCACTTACCTAGGCAGCAGATATATCTAGAGCAGAATGATTTTGTCTGGCACAGAGAAAAAGCTGCTTTTGCATCAAATTAAAATCTTTAGTGCTCTATGCATTTATTTATTGTTACAAGAAAAAAAAAAACAAATGAGGTAAAATTCATCTTTCATAATTTTGTTTACATCCGATGTTCATATTTGTTGCTTACTAGCAGATGTATTTATCTGGGAGTAAAATTCCATTTCTGAGAGTAAAATTTACTTTGTTGTACTGCGTTTGAAAAAAAAAGAAAGAAATAAATGAAGAGAGAGCATCACCACTTGTTAACATTGCTTACATGTATATAAATCCATCCAAAAGATTTTCTAGATTTTTTTCAGTTTTTTTTGAAATTTTGAAATTTTTTTCCTTGTAGTAAAATAATTTCAATTTTCCCGACAAGAAGGAAAAAGGAAATGAAAACAGTGAGAAAATCTAATCTATCAAATATTGTCTTCTCTTTCTAATTCTTTTTTTTTCTTCAGACGGAGAAATTTTCTGTCAGAGTAAACCAAATTTTTTCGATTTCGTATGCTACAAATCTGTTCAACTGGACTGCGATAATAGTCTGTCTACATTAAAAATGGCGAATATTGATTCAGCGAAGGCGATCCGCGAGGAATTTGTACGTTTACGTATGCCTTGGTTACTTGTTGTTGTTCTAACGACTTCTTTACAACTTATCACTTAACAGCATTCGAAGCGTTGCAATTTATGGAAAGCAAACCTGTGCATATGGTATTTGTTTATATTTACATAAAATTAAAATTAAAAAAAAACTCAAAAGATTATAACATTAAAAAAAAAAAATTTGTGTATTAAAACATTTAAAAAAAAAAAAATAAAATGTATTAAAATACACAGCATTTAATAAGTCAAGTAAGTGTAAAGAATTTGATAATAAAAGATGAGAGTATTGTAGAAGCAATTGCATGAAACATAATGATGATAATAACCATAATGATGACATAATGATAATGTCGGCAATAAGTAAACTATAATTCATAAATTTACGTTAAATGGTCTTTTTTCTATTAAAAGTTTGCCCTTTTTTTGGTAAATAAAAGTAGATAAAAAATGTTAAAAATCCCAAAATACATAAACGAAATGTAAAAAGAGAAAATTTGGAAAAATTAATTTCTTATTCAGTTTGCTATAATGGATTACACATTTTTGAATGTAAAAATTGAGAGCGGCAAGGCAACTATATTTTTGATAATTTTATCTATTTTAGAGTATATTTCTTTAGGTACTTTCTGTTTTCACGTTACATAAAAAAAACATATTCTAAAACATATCGTTTTTAACTTTTCGCTGTGTTTTTATTCAATGTTTGTTGAATGTAGTAGTAGTTTTGTGTCGTTTTCGACATGAGCTCATGAGTCCATTTTAACATAGCTGCGGAGTTGTTTTTGTAGGACTGTATTTCATAGTTTAACATCTCTTTGGTTTTACGCGCTAACAGTGTTGCTACTCAACAATTTTTGCATAAATTATAATCAAAATACCATCTACAATATTACTACTAACCATACTTGCATGAATTATGATCAAAATACAGTCTACAATATGACTACTAACCACACTTGCATAAATTATGATCAAAATACCATCTACAATATTACTACTAACCATACTTGCATGAATTATGATCAAAATACAATCTACAATATGACTACCAACCACACTTGCATGAATTATGATCAAAATACAATCTACAATATGACTACTAACCAGACTAATACCCTTCCTTGGCTTATTTATTTAATTAAACAATATGCGATATGTTTTATAAGAAAATTTGCGTGTTGATACATCGCTCTGGTTGGTCGCCAGTTAGTGTTGATGATAAGTTATGTTTAATGTCTATTGGCTTCCTGTTGGGGTCGGCAGATGATGCCAAAAGCAAAGGTTTTGTTTTGCCGACGGCTTTTGTTAATTTGGTCC